>NC_061868.1:41155343-41486976 GCF_907164915.1 Impatiens glandulifera | reverse complement strand
AAAAAATGTTCACTTACCAAGCAGATTTACAGAAAGCATGCAAAATTACAGAAACATTCTTCTACTTTTAATATTCCAAATCGTTATGAAGGTAAGGATCTTTTTGACCATTTTTTTCATTCCTCATTGGCTTTTTTTAACAGTCGAACATGGAAGAACATAAACTATTGGCACTTGGAAAATAAATATACATTTCAGAATAGGAAAACACCTCTTACATATGTGTATTCTGAATAATAACATGCAACTTGCAACTCATTAAAGCTTACTGCAATATGATATTGACATGGAGAGAACAACAAAAATGACAAATTTCTAAACGAACCATCCTGGTTGCTTTTTTCCTTTGTTTTGCACGAAAGTGCTAAACCTTGTATTGTAAACATTTTCCAATCGAAGAGATAAATAATCAGTGTGGACTATTATGACTCACTAACCATACATCAAACATAGAACAAGTTTTCAACTCCTACGTAACTTCTACAGAAGTACCAATTTATTAATCCCTAAGCCGATGCTTCAATCCTCCAACTCAAACAAATACATCCATCGGCTGTATTGCACAGCATTATCTGTAAGGAAGTTTCTTCCTGAAAATAGTATCAGGAGAGAATAATTGCATACATATGTACAGGATTTGGTGCAGTTTTCAATGAGCCTCCCTATATAATCTTATATTCTAATGCAGCCAGGACCATCTTCTCTGCACTAAGCAATATTTCACTTGCCTAATTTGCATCTGCCATGTATTCATTTTTTCAAAAATTATATTATACCAGAAAAGTGAAGAGGGCTCAATTTCTAGATTGGGATCCACCTATTTAGCTACCTCTTGATCAAACTATCTAACAAGTTACAAAATTGATGTATACAGCAACCGATGAATTAATAGTATAGAGAAATCTCTAGCTAGGAAAATAATAAAAAAATAGGTTGTAAACTAAATAATAACTATTGAAAATCAAGATTCCGAAAATGTTCAAAGGTAGCTGCTAATAGAACTTTTAGTCAAAAGAATGGGTACTAGCATTAAGCTCAATTTGCCACACATCAATTGAAGAAGGGCAGAAAAGAAAGGGATTTTCATCTTGGAATTTTTCTATTTCATTGACAAAATCAAGGAAAAAGAAAACCATAGAAAATGTAGTAACATACTTCCACACACAAACCATAGATTATCAAAGCGCCAAATCCTTAATCAAGGAGTTTTAAGCCATAAAATAAATAAATGAAAACATTCCAACTACAAAAGAACTAATGCCATAAAAATATATATACAGGATTAATTTTCTAAAATTGTGCCAGAAAAGAAAGTCCTTAAACTTTGCCTCTTTTTCATGTGCCCCTAATGCAACAAGTTTTGAACAATATACTAAAATCAAATCCTTTCTTTGAAGCCTATCTTGTTCCTGAGCTCAATGCAAATGGGGCCCCATGTCACTAAAGATGTTGAATATGAGTTGATGGATTGATGAACGACTTATTTCTCGTGTACACATATTTTAATCAGTTAAACAAATGATAATCAATCCTTATCCAAAAGCAGACTATGTGAGACTACAGGAAAGCTTAGAGCTAATACAACCATACCATGCAAAAAGGAGCTTGAGAATTTGTTCGGCCAGTAAAGACCTCTAATGGTGTCATAGAAGGAAAGCAAATCATAACCACTGCAAGACTTACCAGAAAATTTGCGGCGCTTGGACTTCTTCTTGGGATTTGAATGCTTTCCAGATGCTGATCTTCTATTTGCAACATGTCTGTTATCAACAATTGCTTTGTCAGAATGTAAAATTTGCGATGAAAAACCATCATCAACAGTGTCATTAGATGCTTCCTCCTCAGTAATACGCGCTTTAGTTCCTGTATAAAGGGCATCAGAAGATTTATGATCTCCATCTTTTAATCTCTCTGTGATAACCAATTGATTGTCAGAATCATGTACGGTGGTATCATCTTCTTCCTCCCGATCATCATGGAAGTCAATACCATCATCATACTCATCATCACCGTCAAGTTCCTCATTCTGAGGTCTCCCATATTCATCGCTAACAAGCTTCTCTTTGTCATTATGTTCTTCTCTTGACTGGTCCAAGGAGGCCTTATATTCCGCCTCGTACATTTTAAGCTCATCTCTTCCAGCTTCATTATAAAAACCGACACCACTTTTTCCAATACGCTTAGATTCATTATCAGAAGACTTCTTATCACCATTTCTCCGCTTTAGACTGTCATTAGCCTTAGAATTGGTTTCATAATTCTTACTCATGGTTTTGTTTTCCAAGATATCTTCATTGTAATCCTCATCCCTTCTGCGGTCATCTCTGTCCCAATACCTGGAATCTCGACCATGTGTTACAGATCCATGGCCAAACATAAGTTTCTTTAACTTTTTTGTTCGCGTCACATTTATAAGAAAATCAGAGTCACTCTTGAGGTCATCATCCTGACCATGAATTCTTTCCGTATCTGCATGAAGGCATAAACAAACACATAATTAACGAATGCCTAGAATTATGTTACTGTTTCTAAACAGGCATCTTGAGTCAAATTGACACATAAGGGAATTTCCAAGTATGGAATTCCGTAGCATCTAGGATATCATTGCCTTGCAAGGTAACTGAGCTAAAAAACTACTTCTTGGCCAATTCAAATGAATAAAATTCTGAACAAATACATATAGAAATACTAATCAGCTCCATTTTAGCTCAAGATGAAGAATCTTGGGCCAAATATCAGAAACAGTAAAAGAAAGGAAGAAGATGAATTATGATCTATTAAGACTCCAGCAAGAACTTCATAATTCAAATCACAACACATTAAATCAAGTGGGTTTTGTCTATATAGTTACAAGAACATGTGCAGGTACACCGCTTCATATCTTTCAATCGCAATGTATTTGAAAGATCTAATAAAATTGAGAAGAGATCACTAGTATGAATGATGAAATCCTGACCTTTATTATCCCTGGAAGAAAGATAAATGTAAGCTAAGATAGAGAGGGCAAAAACAAAACAGAGAACTACAATGACGGCTCCAATCGAGACTTTCCGACCCCTTAGACGGCGATTCCTGAACTGCTTGTTATGAGGGCCGCGGATCCCGACGGAAACGTGATCCCAGGCGCCGTTGCCGTGGTTCCGGGCGGCTAATCTATCGACACCTTGTTGCCTATGCTGTGCCATTATTGAGGCATTCTTCATTCGGAACTAGTGAGAGAAAACCTGGATGTATCGTCTATACAGCAGCAAGGCATAATAATAAAGCACTATAGGTTGAGGATCATCGGTTGAAACTCTCTGATCAGGGGTTTTAAGTAAGTATGCTGATTTTGTGCTTTTTGGTTTGCGAATTTGCAGAGAGAGAGAGAGATTAATAAAGATTGATGATTTTTATTTATTAAGTCTTGATTTAAGATGGATCCATTGTAATAACCTAAGCTAGCTTAATTTAAGTGAGAGACCTTTTGGTTTTTACATTTTTTTTTCTATTATCCAAAAAAAATAATTTTATTCTTTAAATTAATAAACCTTTTACTCAATTATTTAAATAATTTTATTTTAATGACATTTAAAAAAAAGGGTTATTATTGTGTACTCTTTATTTTTTTTTGAATAATAAAGTTAGTATGATATTTTAATCAAAATATATAATAAGCAATTAAAGTATGAATCATACACTTAGTTTAACCATCATCATATTTTGATTACTTTTTGGGAGAAAAAAAACAGTTTAATATTATTTGGAATAAACTGTTTTTATGTATCTATTATTTCATTATTGTTATTTTTACTAATAATAAAATATTTAAATAAAATATAATTTTATATTTTATTTAATAATTGAATGATTTGACTATAAAAAGATAGAAAATTTAATATTTGTTATTTTATTTTATTTTTGGTAAAATTTTCAAATAATTCAATGAGACAAAACTTTAGGAAAAAGAATACTTAATAATCAATTAAAACAAAATTAATCTAAAAAAATGTTGACTTATAAGGGTTGCCAAAGAACCAAAACTTAAATTACCAAAAAAAAAAAAAAGAATTATAAGGGAAATTTGACTAAATAACTTGATAGAAATAAGCTAATAGCATAATAGCAGGTTATTTCAAAAAATATCAGGAAAATTAAATTGGGTAAAATTAACCTTTTTTTGTCCTGGTCGAAGACCAATATAACCCCCAAATAAAAATTTTCGTTTTTCCCTTTCTCTTCGCCACTCTACTTTCTCTCTTATTCTCCCTCAGGCGCAGGCAACAAGTCATCGAAACAAACGTCGAACTTAGTCCCCGACGAAACGTGTGTTTCTTTTACTTCCCCTCCCGACGTCTACTATCCCCCACCTACGCCGAACTGTAGCCCCCAACGACTCCATCAAGCTACATCTTCAACAAACGCCGATGAGAGTAAGTTTGATATTAAGTGTTATAGTTGAAAATATGCCATATAGTATGTTATCAGTTTGAGTATATTGAGTGTTATCAATTGTGATCGCATAGTACATTTGCACATGCGCAAAGTGCATTTTGCGCCTTTTTCTCAGACGCAAATGTATATTGCGCATGCGCAAAGTATATTTGCGCCAGCGCAAAATGCATATTGTGCAGACATAACATTTGCGTCGACGCAAAATGCATCTGCGCAAATGCAATTTTTTTTTCCGCCGACGCAAAATGTCTTATTTGCTTTTCTTAAGTGGTATTTGCTTAAGTGTTTTCATTAGTCTAACATAATGTTTTTTTTTTCAGATGACACCAACCAAAATCCAAACCTTTTCATGTGAATTCCTCTCTGTCTGGTGAAACAATTAATAATGATAAAGAGAAACCATATTTGGATCATGAGAATTCTTTGGGAAGTTCAAATACAATTTCAGATTCTTCATGCCCACATCTATATAACGAGAATAACAAGTTGCTAGGACGCAATGATTCCAGCCTTCCATCCTTCGACGACCCTAACCCTAGTGGGGAGTTTAGCTCACTTGATAATATTGCTCCATTTCATCAGCAGCAACTTTAGAGGTTGAATTCCATTGACAAAGAACAGTTCCCTTACCCAAACTTGTTGTGTCGTCGGGTCCTAATCAAACAATCATTAGCATTGAGAGTCGTTCATGTTATTTCGACTTTGTGTGTTTGAAATTTGGTACAAGGAAAAAAAAGCTACTACTAGATTTTATTTCAATTAAGATATGTTTGAAGAATGCTTATGCACTTTTGTGCATGTAAGTAAGAACACGTGCATGAACCTTATTATATCAATCATTAAATTTGTTCATTTGAGGTGGTCAATTAACTCATAATAATGCAATTGAACAGGTTGTGTTGAAAGTTTTGAGCAGCCTTCACTTATAAATATATTGGATATCTATGAATAAGTCATTATGTCAATCATCCATAACACTACTTGAGCATATGAAAACAACCAATGAACCAAACTAAGCCACACATGTTAGAATGTTAGTTTTCAACCAAAATTGCCTCGTGGAAGTTTTCTTGCATACATAATGGCTCAAACCGGCACAACCAACCGATCTCACCCCGTAATCCGTAACAATATATTGTCTTACAAACTCATATGCACAAATCTAAATAAATACCATTACAACAATGCTTGAACAAAGCTTTTGGTGAAGATATCGATAACCATATATAACCGGCAAGCGTCATATGACAGAACAAAAGAGGGAGAGAAATGACAAATTGATAAAAACTTGTATTACCAAAAATAAATAAAAATAAAGACAGTTCTCAAATAATTCTTCTTTTGACATCTTTTACACGGCGGTGTCATCGCGGTCCAAATAATTCGACGGCATGTAGATTCTCCGTTGAGTCAACTATCCGGTCAAAACCGGGATGAGGTGAAAGATCAACCTCTTGTATAAGAAAGCAAATACCATTTAAGAATGCTCTTAACATTTTGCGTCTGTGAAAAAAAAAATGCATTTGTGCAGACGCAAATGCATGCGAATTGATAACACAATCTACTCAAACTGATAACATACTATAGGGCATGTTCTCAATTATAACACTCAATATCAAACTTACTCATCGGCGTTTGTTGAAGATGTAGTTTGATGGAGTCATCGGGGGCTACAGTTTGGAGTAGATTGGGGATAGTAGACGTCGGGAAGGAAAGTAGAAAAAGCAAACGTTTCGTCGGGGCTAAGATCGGCGTTTGTTTGGACGACTCGTTGCCTGCGCATAGGGAGAATAAGAGAGAAAGTAGAGTGACCGAAGGGAAGGGAAATAGAAAGAAGAGAAAAAAGAAATGTTTTATTTGGGGGTATATTGATCTTTTGTCCGGGACAAAAGGTCAATTTTGCAAAATTTAATTATTCCTGTTATTTTTTTTTTTGAACAATCCTGTTATATCGTCAATTTCAAAAGGTGAATTTAAAAATACTAGAGTTTAAAGGTGAATTTAAAAATAGATCCATAGTTTGAGGGCGAATATGTGTTATCGATATCTTTAGTATCTTATATCTTCTTCTTTATCTTTGCCGCCGTTCTCTTCTCCCTCCGGCAGGTTTTGCGGCAGTTGTCCGCTTCTTTCTTTGCAGTTGCGTCGCTCTCAGGTAAGGTTCGTAATCTTACGCAACTTCCTTTTCAATCACTATTTTTGAATCGATATTTTAGATTGCTCCCTTTAGGCATTTCATACATCCTTTTTTATGTACAGACTAGTAAAATTGATGCATAATGTTGTCTTTGAATCTATATTTGATTGATCCTTTGTTTGCCTGATACATGTCTATCAATCTAGTATTGTTTTCAAGCGAGCAAGTCCTAGGCCGTAACTAGTTTATTAATTGCTCAAATCTGAACACAAAAGCACCTCATTCAGTCATAGGATTCATCACATTGTGCTGTAATGGTATTTCCTTGCGTTTATGAATCTGCTTGAGTTCCTAGATTAGCTTTTGGCCTTACATATATAGAAAAAGGCGAGTCTTTTAACACCGTCATTAATCGTCTCTCCCGACAAGGCATTCACTGTGATGTCCTGGTCTCTCTTTACATCAGCATTGCATTGATAATGGCTATTCCTCCGATGCCTATATTGGGTCTTCTTTGATTGATTTCTATGCTAAGTTTGGCTTCTCCCACCATGCCCGCCATGTGTTTGAGTCTATGCCCGAGAGAAATGTCGTTCCTTGGACTACTATGATTCGATGTTATTCTTGAGCTGGTGTGCTAAGCACCTGCCTTTGTATGTATAACCGGAGGCAACACGATGGTATCCGCCCCAGTTCAGTTACTATACTTGTTATACTTTCTTGAATTTCAGAGGGAATTTATGTTCAATGTCTACGTGGTTGCATAATTCGGCTTGGATTTGGTACAGATTTGTCTTTATTGAACTCACTATTGTATGATTATGGTAAATGCTATAGAGTCGAGGATGCGAGATGCCTGTTTGATTTAATGTGCCTACGAGATGTAATTTCATGGAATATCCATGATCAATGTATATTCTATTCTTGGCGATGTTAGAGATACATCACATCTAGGGAACATGATGAGAATGGAAGATGTGGAGCCAAACTGCCAGACGTTTGGTTTCTGTTAATGCTAAACAGGGTAACTTCAAGATTGGGAGATTATTGCATGCTAGGGTACTAACAGATGGTTTTGAGTTGGACGTGCACATCAAGATATCTCGTGGTTATGTACTTGAAATGCAAAAACCATGACAATGCTTTTCGAATATTCGATCAGATTAAAGATAAAGACAATATTCTTTGGACGGCATTAATCTCCGGGCTTGTACATGATGAATTTCCGGACTAGGTCATTGAAGTGTTCAGAAAAATGGTGTTATAAAGAACGATACCATCAACTGCAACCATTACTAGTATTCTTGCAGCATGTGCTCAAATGGGATCATTCAATCTAGGTGTCTCTATTCATGCCTACTTGTTAAGGAAGAATATGATAATAGATTTGCCTGCTCGAAACTCTCTTATTACCATGTATGCCAAAATGTGTCCGTCCCATTCAAAGCTGCTGTCTTTGACTTGATGCTTGAATGTGATCTCAGCTCGTGGAATTCGGTTGTTGCCGGGCAGGCTCAGAATAACAATCTGTCCAAGTCTTTGTTCAGTGAAATGCGAAGAACGAAACATAGACCCGATCCGCTAACTATCATTTCACTCCTTCAGGTATGTGCGGTTAGTGAGGCTCTTCAGCAAGAGAGGTGGATACACAACCATGTCATTAGGAACTGGCTTAGACCATGTTTCTTGATTGATACAACGTTGGTTGATATGTACTTTCAAAGATTGAATTCATGTGTTGCATATATAAATTATTTATGACATGCATTCATTCAATCAATCAATAAAAAAATCTGTCAATATATCTCATTAGTTGTTTACTATGTTGAAGACTAAATTAGTCTACTTTATTTGGTTATATTAAAATGAAATAAAATAATATCTTACTAACTAGGGTTTTTTGCAGTTAGCGCATATCCTTCAATCGACATTAGGGAGGAGGATCATCAAAATTCATCAGTCGACCACCGGTGTCCGGTTCTAAGAATCCGGAATTCGTAGGATTTATAATCGGGAGGATTCTGGTTCTTAATTAGAACCGCAGCTTATCATCGTAAAAGATGGGAGAACGTTCCCGAAAGAACAAGAAGAAGAGGCACTACGAAGATTCATCTGATTCATATTCATCATCCTCTTCATCTTCTTCTTCAAGTTCCGAGGAAGAAAATGAATTATCTTCCAAGCGGCACAAGCACAGTAGCCGACGGCACCGTGATGAGAAACGCCATAGCGAAGGAAGTTCTAGGAGGAGAGAGAAAGATAAGAGGAGGCAGAGGAGGAAGAAGGAGAAGGAGGAAAGAGATAGGAAGCGCCGCAGGTCCAGGAGAAAAGAGAAGACTAAAATTTCGGATTTGGAATCTGATGGAGGATCTGAATCCTTAGGCGGCGATGATAGCGTTGAACCCGGAGAAATAGTTCGAGATATATTGAGGGAATTTCCTAGTGTAGCTGCTGATTTGGAGCAGGTATGAACTCTGTATTTCTAGCACTTTCGAACACATTTTGTCCATCTATTTGGCCCATGTTACTATATCCATTCTTTTGATATTGTCTAGCTTGTTATGTGATTACCTGAGTTTCCTTCTGCACTACATAACGATGAGGTTCAAAGCCAGTCTTTCTGATTATCATGGAATATATTAGTAAGAGCACATCTGTCTGACATAACTTATTCTTCTAAACAGCTTTTGAAAATGATTGATGATGGGCAAGCTGTTGATATAAGCGGATTAGCTGAGAGGTCACTTATTAATCATCTGAAGAAACTCTTCATGTCACTGAATCTCAAGGATAAAGGTGGTTATGTCTTTTTACTGCCACCTAATGGTTGTCCTACCTTAGAGATAGTTGGTAAAGATATTCTATCTGAAAAACCCTTGGATCAGCAACAGACGAATCAACCAACATCAGAGCCAGAAGCTGCAGAGCACAAAGAAATGGAAAGCAATGTTGCAATGCCCACTCAAATGGAAGATTCTGCTCCTAAAAGGAGGTAACTTATATCTCCACTTTGTGTCTTTAGTGAGTATTAAAACTTGCTTGGAAATATGCAACTATAGCAACAATTTCTCTGAAGGTGACAATCTTTGATTTTGCTATTGCAGGATTGGTCCTGAGATGCCGTCTGCTGAGTTACTAGCTGCTGCAGCCAAGTTGACAGAAGCTGAGGCTGAGCTAAGGTACTGATTACATGGAAAGAGCTTATAAGGCCCTCATTTGATAATGCCAGGCTGAAAAAACAAACATAATTTTCTTTGTTATACATTCGGAGATTTCATATCACAGGAATGTATATGCCGGGAAATACTACTGTATTGTGAACCATTAACTTTGAAAATATTAATGCTCTATTCTAAGATTTCTGAACAATTTTCTCACAGGGAGGTCGAGTTGGATGAAGATTCTCTAGTTTTTATAGGACCTCCACCACCTGCCATGGTTTCTGAAGCTGAATCATCAAATGAAGCAGAGCGTTTCGAAGAGGTGTGATATCTTATGCATCTTTTGTATTCTACATGTGCATTTTGTGTCTGCATGGTAAACGTAAAATGCATAGAATGGAAAAAAAATGATCTTTACATTATTGCATTAATTTGTTTTGTATAATCTATATCAATATATAAAGTCAAACATATTGTTTTAGGTTGGTAAGAAGCCAAGAGGATCGATACTAGAAGTATATAATCCTTTCATAATTTCATTTGAATTATTATAATGATAACCTAAATCTCCTATGTATAATAGGGTAATCATAAAACCTAATATTGTTCTAATACTAATAGGTAAACTATAATGTTCATCATAATTATCATAACCAACAAAGTAATATAAATTACAAAATTATTAAATATAAATTATCTATTACTATTAATTTGTTGGTCAAGTGTCTTCACATGATTGGAACTTCAAAATCCTAATCAAGTATTTGCTTACATTAAGGACTCGAGGATAGTTACTTATTTTGGATGTTCAAGAAATATCTTTCATGTGCAAACACACTATTTATGTTGTCAGATTCCACTGTCCTGAAAGATCTATTTGTAGATGGTCATGCTGATTATAGAATTATGTTATGGTAACAAATCTGAAATAATCTTCAGGTGTCCTTTTCCCATTGTTACTTTGTGGGAGCTTTATGATGTAGTAAATGTTAACTTGGTGATTTAATTTATTTTTAGGTCACAAGAATTGTGGGAGCTGAGGTTGACAGCCCTTATGATGTTCTTGGAGTGAACAGAAAGATGCCAACTGAAAATGTCAAAAAGAGGTATCATCTTGGTGTACTAATAATCACTTTATATAACCCAATTCCCACTTTTTTATTTCTGCGCAGTTTCATTCTGTTTAGGAATTGTTCTTTTCTACTTACCTCAATATTGTAATTCTGAGCAATCTAACCCATCAACTGCTTCAGCTTGCAGTTCGCATGAGCCATAATATATATATATATTAAATAACCTTGGTAAATTGTAGCAATTTTGAAACTTAATGTGAATGGCCATATATCATGAGTCAGAAAGTCACTTGCTCAAGGCTTACTAATATAATGAGAGTAAATACTGAAAGCACATTGATTGAAGTTGGGGTCATAGCTGTTGGATGTTCTACTAACCCTCCTCCACTTAAAAAGACCTTGGTCTAAAAATTATATAAAAATTGAGTTAAGATTGTTGGTAATAAGAAGACTGATACATATATGAATGAAAATGTCAAGCTTTATAGCTTGTTTGTCCATTGTAATATTATCATCATGTCGATTGATGCTGGCTAGTTGTTTTTCATTTTTGAACTACTGCGCTTAAGTCAGTTAATTTTCTATTAGGTATTGGAAGCTGTCTTTGATGGTGCATCCAGACAAGTGTTCTCATCCTCAAGCTAATCAGGCCTTCATTAAGTTAAATAAGGCTTTTAAGGATTTACAAGATCCAGAAAAGGTACAGTTGTTGGTCCTTTTCAAATGTACCATTAAGATTAATAATTCTGTGTGCATGTGGGTTGGTTGGATCTAGTTTTTTGTTTTTTAATGCTAAGTGTTGATTTCTGATGCAGAGGAAAGCCCTGGATGACAAGATCAAAGAGAAAGAGGAACAAGAAGAGTTTAAGGTATATGTATCTCAGAAACAGTTAGGTTGGTTTGGGGGAATATTATTAATGCAGTCAATTTCTCAAATACTATTCATTTGCTTTATGCAGGCAGAATTGAGAGCCATGCGTGAAGCTGCACAATGGAGACGTCTGCAAGGTTCACCTTCAACCAGCTATTATTGTTTCGTTTCATTTCAAGTGAATTCCTCACCATACACACACTCTTAAATGTGTCACCAGATATGAAAATGGAAAGAAAAGAAAACAGTGTACACTGTTGAGATGTGATGAATCATGTTAAGAACAGATGTTTAATTCTAGAAAATGACTTTCTTCTGATAGGTATATCCATGGAAGGTGATGATGTACTCCTGGAAGACCTTGATGCGAAACTGCCACCCAAAAGGGATGAATGGATGACAACACTACCCCCTGAAAGAAAAGTAAGTGTCCCTAATACTGCAACTCGTTTGATAACACAGCCATGGTTTTTTTATCTATTATTTTCTCTCAGCCTGCTGGTGTGCCAACACAATCAACTACTGCATTCCATAGGAATGGTAAAGAGGCACGAGGCGATACTAGTGCCTGGACGGATACCCCATCAGACAGAGCTCAAAAGGCAAAGCAGAAGTAAGTTGGGCAGTTATTTTCATGGCCGGAATGAAATGCTTATCGTTTGTTTGTTTGTCTCTCTCATACTCATGTTGGTAAATTGACAGTTATTTGGAAGCATACAACGAGGCAGCTGCACTTGCTTCAAAGGAGGAAGTTGTTAAGAAAACCACGAATATGGATGCAGAATTAGTGGCTGAATACAACAAAGCGAAAAGATCAAAATCATTAGTAGAAAAGCACAAAGAAGCAGCAGCAGGGGGAAGAAGTAGTGGTGCAAAGAAGAAGAACAAGTCAATGCAGGAGAAAGAGGGAAAAGAGGTGGCGTGGGAAGGGCAACATCCATGGAAACCTTGGGACCGCGAGAAGGACCTGACAGCTGGGCGAAAGAGCATTAATCTTGATCCTCAGAAAATGAACGAGGGTCTTACTTCTCGCTTTTCCTCCAGCTCATTTCAGAGAAACTTCCTATAGTCTTGTTAACTTGATTTCTATTTATGTATGTAGATTCTTATTTTTACAAGATAATGGTGTTTTTTAAAGTTTGATCAACTTAATTTTTTACAAGATAATCCTGATATCATTCTTGAAAGCCTTTCATTCAAAATGTTTTACCCCCTTCATAAAAGACATTACAACATCTTCTTCTCGTGGGTCATCATGGGTGCCCTATTTATTATAAGTTGTCACCCTGGTTGGTTCTTGTAAAAATTAGTTATGAATTTACTGAATTGAGAAATGCTTGAAAAGTGATCCAAGTATTGATATTTGGTTATTTAAAAATATTGTTAGATGAAAAAATATATTATTTAAAATACTTTTTTTGTAATTAAATGTTATATAAAATTAAATAGAGATATTTTAATTCATTAATTGATTGATTATTTTGAAATAATCAAATAACCCAAGCCTTCAAACACAATCATAAAATTAATAAAATGAATTATAGACTCCATGTAAATATCAATTAGATGGGATTCCACTGGCTATATTTATGGTCTTTAGCCATCAAATAGTTACAATTATTAAATTTTCTTATTTATACCAATATAATCAAAATAACTATTTAACTATTAAAATATTACAATTTCATCATTCTAAAAAGGTGTAACAATTCTAATTTTAGATAAAAATTTAAATTAGTTCAACCTTCACAATTTTAAGTTAATGATAAATTATTTTAGTTTTACGATTTTTTAAATTTATATTTAAATAATAAAAAATAATTATTACTTATTAAAATAAATAAATTCATGTAATTTATTTTATTATAATAATTTTTTATTATAGGATCGTTGGTTTATTAAGCGAATCATCATAGATTTTCAAACAAGTTTAGGTTGGACCCAATTACCTCTATAATGTATGCCTTCTTGTTTGGTCATTAAAATAACCTGTCAATTAAATTATTAATTGAATTTATTTATTTTTTAATTAGGTTGTAAATTTTTACATGGGTAATTGTTGTTTGAGATCCAAAGATTCTTTATAACGAAGACTTGAACTATCATGTCGTCAATTTGAGATAGGCCCATTGGGTTGGCCCGCTTCGTCAAATAATTTAGACGAGTTTGGTTGAAATATTAGCAACTATTTGGAAATGGGCATACACGGGACACGGGCCAGTCCGTTTGGGTCGCGGGCTTAGACGGGTCGGTCTTGGTTTGGCCCGCGGGCTGGCAAAAAAAATTTAATCTGATTTATAGCCTTATAGGCATATGCCACATAACCCTACCTTTTTTTCTCTTCCAAGTAGTACTGCAACAATCAGTACTTAATACTTTGCCTATAGTCCGCCAATTACTTATTTGTTTCGCCTTTCTTCTCTTTGCCTTCAAGGATTCATGGATTCAAACTTGGTTTCAAACTGCAGCAGTCAATACTCAATACTTCCCCTATTGGCCGTCAACTACTTATTTGTTCTGCTTTTCTTCTCTTCGTTCTCGCCTTCAAGGGTTCTTGTTTGGTGTGTATTATGACTATTTGATCATGTTCTTAAACTCTTGTTTTCTAGAACTATTAATGATTTTTTATTTATTTTTAGTGAGACAACCCGCGGGCTAGCCTGCCTAACTCGCAACCCACCTTGGGTTGGATTGGGTGAGGATTTTCAGCCTGTCGGGATGGTGGGTCGACTCGCTGTCGACCTGTCAAACGATAGGTTTTGGTGGATAGGCCTGCCCCGCCATGGGTTTACCCGTCTAACCGCTCTAATCGCAATATATAAATTGTGTTTGCCTAAGTTAATATCTATTTGAGTATTTTACCCTTAGTCTGACTAATATATTATTTAAAAACAAAGATGGTGTGATGATTTGTTTTGAAAAGATGTTTTTATTTAAAAGTTAAAATAATTTAACTTAATTTATAGATTAGGTGAAATTTGTTTGAATATAAGAAACCTTTTATAATAAACATTTTTCTAATTAAATGAATATTATTATTTTCTTATGTCTCCTATAATTTAAAAACTAAAAAAGTTATTATTGTTCAACAAACAATATGTTATCTTTTTATTTTTTTAATACCATGTAGTCATTTGTTTCATTTGTGAAATGATGCATGTATCAAAACAAACGAGAAAAAATATTCTCGGAATTAGAACTTGCATTAATATGATAACCTTTGTAATAAGTATAATATGATAAGAGATATTGAAAATTTGATGTTTAACTAAAAGCACATATATAGCCATGTTTATATATATCTTGACTTATTATACAAGAATATATCGGTATTTTAAATACTTTTATATATTTATAAAAAAAATATCGGTATTTTAAATACTTTTATATATTTATAAAAAAAAGAATAATATTTAATATACTAATTAGTATATCAAATATTATTCTTTTAAAAGGTATTTTGGTTAATGTTTTTTTTTATATTAAATGAAATTATTTCAATTATTTCAATAATATAAAAAAATTATTTAAAATAAAATATAATTGATAAATAATTTTAATAATAATTAATAATAATATAGTCATTTTTATATAATTTATTTTAAATATTATATATATTAATAATAAAATTATAATAAATTAATTAAAATAAAATCTAAAAACTTAGAAATAAAATAAAAAATTATAATTTTTTATAAAAAATTATTTTAAAATGTTAAATAAAAAATATTTTAATAAAGTTTTATAAAACAAATTATGTTATATGTGTTATTAATAATAAAAGTGTATTTAGCATTATTTTGATTCACTATTATTATATAATATTTGAAAAATTTTTAAATATTTTTTTTATGTTTTATTCATAATTTTTATTTGTAATTTTAAAATTATATATATATATATATATTATGTTAAGAAATGTTATAAAAAGTTTAATTCTATTTAAATTGTATTTTTGAAAATTTTTAATTAATATGATTAGTGATTAAATAGTAGATATTTATATTATTTTAAAATATTAAGATATAAAAATAATAATAATTAATTAAATTATTTTATTTGTTTAATTTAAGTTGAAAGTTACCCTATCAACCTTCATAAACTAAATAAATTAAATAAAATTAATAATAATTTTAATAAAATAATTTTTTAATAATAATTTTAATAATTAATAATAATATGGTCATTTTTATATAATTAATTTTAAATATTATATATTAATAATAAAATTATAATAAATTAATTAAAATGAAAATTTAAAAACTAAAAAAAGAAAAATAATAATTTTTTATAAAAAGTTATTTAAAAATATTAAATATAAAATATTCTAATAAAAGTTTTATAAAAACAATTATCTCACGTTATAGTTATAATATGTGTTATTAATAAAAAAAAATGTATTTAGCAAAACTGTATTTATTATGTTTTATTAATAATAAATAGTAGATTTTTATACTATTTTAAAAAATTAAGATTTAAAAAATAATAATAATTAGTTTAACTATTTTATTTGTTGAATTCAAATTAAAAGTTATTATTATATAATATTTGAAAGATTTTATTTATATAATTTATTATGTTTTATTGATAATAAATAGTAGATGTTTATATTATTTTAAAAAATTAAGATTTAAAAAATAATAATAATTAATTTAACTATTTTATTTGTTGAATTTAAGTTAAAAGTCATTGTATATTCAAATATTAAATTAAATTAATAATAATTTTAATAAAATATTTTTTAATAATAATTACAATAATTAATAATAATAATAATATAATCATTTTTATATAATTAATTTTAAATATTATATATTAATAATAAAATTATAATAAATTAATTAAAATGAAAAATTATTCTATAAATTAATACGGACACATATAAATTTTAAAAAGAATTAAAAAAATAGAAAACAAAATAGTATAAAAGGAATATAAACTCATATAGCAGTATACATTCTTTGATTGCATACTCTGTCGACACTTATTTATTAACAGTAATATTATTTTAAAAAAAATTATTTAAAAATTATTAAAAAATGAAATACTCTAATAAATAATTTTATAAAAAAAATCATATCATGTTATAATATGTGTAATTAATATAACATTAACCTAAATTTTATTTGTAATTTAAAAATAATATATATATATATATATATATATATATATATATATATATTTTGATGTTTAGAAATTTTTGTAAACATTTGAAGCATTACTCTTTCTATTTTCTATTTTAAGTTTTAATTTTTATTATAATTAGAAAATAATAATTTTATATATAAAAAATATTTAAAAAAATTATAAAAGATAAATATGAAATATTTTAATAAAAATTATTATAATTTTATTCTATTTTAAGTTTTAATTTTTATTGTGAAAGATTGTATTTAGAAAATAATAATTTTATATAAAAAAGTATTTAAAAAAATTATAAAAATTAAATATGTAATATTTTAATAAAAATTATTATAATTTTATAACGTGTTATTGAGTAAAATATCTGAAATATGTTAGGGCATAACTAAATTATTGTTATTTTTCGTAAGTTAAATTAATTAAAATACTTTTATTAAAAAAACATATTAATTATATTTCATTTTTTTTACTAATAATCAAATTTGTTTAATAATATATATTAAATAACACGTATTAAATAAGACGACTACACGAGAGTATTCTCGATTACACGATAAAAAAAATAAAACAACATGGAGACAACCACTAAAAGTATGTATTATTTAATATATATATATATATATAATAATAATTTTTTTTATAATATATTTATTTGAATAAATTTAAAGTGATATAGTTATTCATAATAATTATTATTTCAATCCTTCACAGATATTTTATATATATATATATTGTACAATAACATAAAAAAAAGCTAGTGAGTGTATATTAAGAAAATAAAACATATGGATGTGATGTTATTGAATTTAAGACCACCTGCTGAGTGTATATTAAGAAAATAAAACATATGAATTTGATGTTATTGAATTTAAGACCACCTGATTCTCTTCCCAACTACTTAAAATGATTTTTATATGATTAATGGATAAATTTAATAAATATTACAATTTTAAATATTGATCAATATTAACAATAAATAAGGATGATTTATATGATTAATGGATAAATTTAATAAATATTACAATTTTAAATATTGATCAATATTAATAAGGATGAGAATGATTTAAGTAATTTGTTTTTAAATTTTAATAAAACATGACAACATTAAAAGTCCTTCTCAATCGCTCACCTATAATTTCCCATATATTATATAATGGCTGAACGACACCCTTTACAAATTTTCCCGATCATATTAATTAATTTTTTATAATATATATCAAGAAAACTTATTTATGTTTAAATGTAACTATATTCTCTTTTTAAACATATATCTAATTTAGCCATAAAAGATTAGTGAGTAGTGAATTCCACTAATAAGTACCTAACTCCTCATCTCCAATATCGTTTCTTTCCACAACCTTAATTAAGTTAAACTTAACTAATATTTCAATGTAATATTACATTAAAAAAAAATTAGTGTAAGAATGGAAATTTGACTTAATTTTAATTTTCAAATAATATTATTATTTTTAATAATATTTAAATAATATTTAAATTTTTTATATTCAAAATAAATGATTAACTATTGTGATAATTAAATTATAATTAAGGAAATTATTCAAAATTCTAAAATTAATTTGAGGATAAGATATTATATTTATTTTATCTAAATTAGACCAAAGAAGATGTTAACAATATTTAATTGTGATTTAATCATGAATTATGTTTAATTTACGACTTAAAAAATTAAATAAAATACCTCAATATTCTCAAAAATATCCAAAAAAATAATAAAATATGATCATAATTTTTATTATAATTCTAGAAATATTTTTTTTAAAATTATTGGTGAAGAAAAATGTAAAAAAGGGAATTAAAATCGATTTTTAATAACTTTTTTAATAAAAATAAAATAAGATAATCTAGTGTAGCCGGATTTTTGTTAAAATTCTGTACCAGGATCCTGGACCATTAGATGAGCGCCCAGGCTTCATCCAACATCTCAAACGCTCCCACGCAGCCCGCTACAATAAATCAAGCGCGCGCCTGCCACACCGGATCAACTAACAGGATGGACTAACCTCGTTAGTCAAGACCGCTGACCACAGACGGAACGCGTATGGCGTTAGACAAAACAATGCCATTTCGATCTTCTTCACTGGAATCACGACCTCACTAGATTCACGATCATCGCCGACACAATTCTTTTAGAAGCTCCAGCTTCCTCCACAGACGATCAAATCTCTTGATTTTCGTCCACGTGTTCCCCTTATCCTCGCCAGCAAGATGCCTTTATCCTCTAGCCTTATCCTGCCCTTGATAAGGCTGCCATGACTGAGAATAAAGTTATGGATAATTTCGCCGAAAGTAAAATTCTTCATGAATTATCCCTCCCCGACCAACCTTAGGGCAGTATAAATACTCCCTTATGCTCTTTGAAGCATATCATTAAACAAACACTAAGAATTACAGCCTATAACCATCAGAATCAAAGTCTGAAAATCCGACCAAGAACTGGTTTTTATTAAAACCTTCTTCAACGACTCTTTCTTCGATTCAGGCTTCTAGATAGCTTCCAACACCTCTCAAGAGGGTTCTCTATGTGTTGGGATCGGTGTTACCAATAGAAACTGGAGTCAGACTATTGTGAACATGTTACAATATTCTATTCGATAATAATCTTGTGAGGGATTAATATCTGTTTCCATCATTCGCAAATCTTCACAAAATCTTGAAACGAATTCAAGTTCGAAACTGTTTGTTGATTTGAAGCTTCATACAAATGAACGAAAATGACAGAAAGTAAAGAACACAATGAGTTTTATGGATGTTCGGAGATAAAACTCATACGTCACCCCTTCTTCCATAACCAAAAGGATATCCACTAAAGACTTTGATTCGAGTACAACTCACTCTACTAGCTAACTCTCTGTTGAATATAATATACTCTGTTCAACTTACAACACTGAGATTTCTCACAGAAAAGACAATATGTAATTATAATATAATCACACAGTGAAACAATGAATAGTTCGTGCTTTTAACTTGAGAGTAATTTTCTTGAAGCGAGTATGTGAATAGGTTTGACAGTTGTCTTTGGGCTTCTATTTATAGTTGAAGTGCACCAACGGTCGAATACTCTTTGTGGACACATGGCATGTGTCCGTTGGACAATCGCCTATAGTACGAGAGTACAACACTCTGAGCATTTAGATCGCGGACGTACATAACAGGTAGTGCGCCGAATATCCTCTGATATTTTCTTGTACTAGTGAGGTACGTGGCAGTTGTTCATACGTTGTTAAAGCTGAGTGAGTACGTGGTTAGATGGATGCTTCCTTCAGACGGATGCTGAACCAAGACATCAGACTTTCTCTTTAGACTGCGTCTAAAGGAGTTAGATGTCCTCTAACTGCGCTTTCCTTCAGACCGCGTCCAAGGGAGTTAGACCTCGTCTAACTGCGCTTCACTTTAGACCGTGTCTAAAGGAGTTAGACCTCGTCTAACTGCGCTTTCCTTTAGACCGTGTATCTAAAAGAGTTAGACCTCGTCTAACTACGCTTCCCTTCAGACCAATCTAAGGGAGTTAGACCTCGTTTAACTGTGTTTCCCTTTAGACCGCGTATAAAGGAGTTAGACCTCGTCTAACTAAGCATCCCTTTAGATCGCGTCTAAAGGAGTTAGACCTCGTCTAACTACGCATCCATTTAGACTGCGTCTAAAGGAATTAGACCTCGTCTAACTACGTATCCTTCTAGACCGCGTCTAAAGGAGTTAGACGACTACATCTACTTGCTTATTTTAGACTCCGTCTAAAGTATCAAGACGTCTATAAGGCCCTCATTTGATAATGCCAGGCTGAAAAAAACATAATTTTCTTTGTTATACATTCGGAAATTTCATATCACAGGAATGTATATGCCGGGAAATACTACTGTATTGTGAACCATTAACTTTGAAAATATTAATGCTCTATTCTAAGATTTCTGAACAATTTTCTCACAGGGAGGTCGAGTTGGATGAAGATTCTCTAGTTTTTATAGGACCTCCTCCACCTGCCATGGTTTCTGAAGCTGAATCATCAAATGAAGCAGAGCGTTTCGAAGAGGTGTGATATCTTATGCATCTTTTGTATTCTACATGTGCATTTTGTGTCTGCATGGTAAACACGTAAAATGCATAGAATGGAAAAAAAATTATCTTTACATTATTGCATTAATTTGTCTTGTATAATCTATATCAGTATATAAAGTCAAAGAGATTGTTTTAGGTAGGTAAGAAGCCAAGAGGATCGATACTAGAAGTATATAATCCTTTCATAATTTCATTTGAATTATTATAATGATAACCTAAATCTCCTATGTATAATAGGGTAATCATAAAACCTAATATTGTTCTAACACTAATAGATAAACTATAATGTTCATCATAATTATCATAACCAACAAAGTAATATAAATTACAATAATTAAATATAAATTATCTACTACTATTAATTTGTTGGTCAAGTTTCTTCACATGATTGGAACTTCAAAATCCTAATCAAGTATTTGCTTACATTAGGGACTCGAGGATAGTTACTTATTTTGGATGTTCAAGAAATATCTTTCATGTTACTCGACTGTTGTGCAAACACACTATTTATGCTGTCAGATTCCACTGTCCTGAAAGATCTATTTGTAGATGGTCATGCTGATTATAGAATTATGTTCATAGGGTAACAAGTCTGAAATAATCTTCAGGTGTTGTTGCTTTGTGGGAGCTTTATCATGTAGTAAATGTTAAGTTGGTGATTTAATTTATTTTTAGGTCACAAGAATTGTGGGAGCTGAGGTTGACAGCCCTTATGATGTTCTTGGAGTGAACAGAAAGATGCCAACTGAAAATGTCAAAAAGAGGTATCATCTTGGTGTAATAATCACTTTATTTAACCCAATTCCCACTTTTTTATTTTCTGTGCAGTTTCATTCTGTTTAGGAATTGTTCTTTTCTACTCACCTCAATATTGTAATTCTGAGCAATCTAACCCATCAACCGCTTCAGCTTGCAGTTCACGTGAGCCATAATATATATATATATATATATATATAATAAATAACCTTGGTAAATTGTAGCAATTTTGAATCTTAATGTGAATGGCCATATATCATAGAGTCAGAAAGTCACTTGCTCAAGGCTTACTAATATAATGAGAGTAAATATTGAAAACACATTCATTGAAGTTGGGGTCATAGCTGTCGGATGTTCTGCTAACCCTCCTCCACTTAAAAAGACCTTGGTCTAATTATAATATAAAAATTGAGTTAAGATTGTTGGTAATAAGAGGACTGATACATATATGAATGAAAATGTCAAAGCTTTATTGTTTGTTTGTCCATTGTATTATTATCATCATGTCGATTGATGCTGGCTAGTTGTTTTTCATTTTTGAACTACTGCGCTTAAGTCAGTTAATTTTTTATTAGGTATTGGAAGCTGTCTTTGATGGTGCATCCAGACAAATGTTCTCATCCTCAAGCTAATCAGGCCTTCATTAAGTTAAATAAGGCTTTTAAGGATTTACAAGATCCAGAAAAGGTACAGTTGTTGGTCCTTTTCAAATGTACCATTAAGATTAATAATTCTGTGTGCATGTGGGTTGGTTGGATCTAGTTTTTTGTTTTTTAATGCTAAGTGTTGATTTCTGATGCAGAGGAAAGCCCTGGATGACAAGATCAAAGAGAAAGAGGAACAAGAAGAGTTTAAGGTATATGTATCTCAGAAACAGTTTGGTTGGTTTGGGGGAATATTATTAATGCAGTCAATTTCTCAAATACTATTCATTTGCTTTATGCAGGCAGAATTGAGAGCCATGCGCGAAGCTGCACAATGGAGACGTCTGCAAGGTTCACCTTCAACCAGCTATTATTGTTTCGTTTCATTTCAAGTGAATTCCTCACCATACACACACACTCTTAAATGTGTCACCAGATATGAAAATGGAAAGAAAAGAAAACAGTGTACACTGTTGAGATGTGATGAATCATGTTAAGAACAGATGTTTAATTCTAGAAAAATGACTTTCTTCTGATAGGTATATCAATGGAAGGTGATGATGTACTCCTGGAAGACCTTGATGCGAAACTGCCACCCAAAAGGGATGAATGGATGACAACACTACCCCCTGAAAGAAAAGTAAGTGTCCCTAATACTGCCACTTGTTTGATAACACAGCCATGGTTTTTTTATCTATTATTTTCTCTCAGCCTGCTGGTGTGCCAACACAATCAACTACTGCATTCCATAGGAATGGTAAAGAGGCACGAGGCGATACTAGTGCCTGGACGGATACCCCATCGGACAGAGCTCAAAAGGCAAAGCAGAAGTAAGTTGGGCAGTTATTTTCATGGCCGGAATGAAATGATTATCGTTTGTTTGCTTGTCTCTCTCATACTCATGTTGGTAAATTGACAGTTATTTGGAAGCATACAATGAGGCAGCTGCTCTTGCTTCAAAGGAGGAAGTTGTTAAGAAAAACACGAATATGGATGCAGAATTAGTGGCTGAATACAACAAAGCGAAAAGATCAAAATCATTAGTAGAAAAGCACAAAGAAGCATCAGCAGCAGGGGGAAGAAGTAGTGGTGCAAAGAAGAAGAACAAGTCAATGCAGGAGAAAGAGGGAAAAGAGGTGGCGTGGGAAGGGCAACATCCATGGAAACCTTGGGACCGCGAGAAGGACCTGACAGCTGGGCGAAAGAGCATTAATCTTGATCCTCAGAAAATGAACGAGGGTCTTACTTCTCGCTTTTCCTCCAGCTCATTTCAGAGAAATTTCCTCTAGTCTCGTTAACTTGATTTCTATTTATGTATGTAGATTCTTATTTTTTACAAGATAATGGTGTTTTTTAAAGTTTGATTAACTTAATTTTTTACAAGATAATCCTGATATCATTCTTGAAAGCCTTTCATTCAAAATGTTTTACCCCCTTCATAAAAGACTTTAAAAGTCGTCACCTTGTTTGGTTCTTGTAAAAATTAGTTATGAATTTACCTGAATTGAGAAATGCTTGAAAAGTGATCCATGTAAATGTGCCTTGCATTCAAGAGTTTGCAAATTACAGGAAATTCATTTGTTCATGTCAAATAAATAAATAAATAATAATAATAATATTTTAATTTGATATAAAATCTTGCTAAACATATTTGACAGCTTGTTTGATTTTTGGTTATTTAAAAATATTGTTAGATGAAAAATATATTATTTAATATATATTTTTTTGTAATTAAGTTTTATATAAAATTAAATAGAGATATTTTAATTCATTAATTGATTGATTATTTTGAAATAATCAAATAACCGAAGCCTTCAAACATAATCATAAAATTAATAAAATGAATTATGGTCCCCATGTTACAATCAATTAGATGGGATTCCACTGGCTATACTTATGGTCTTTAGCCATCAAATAGTTACAATTATTAATCAAGCACCCATTTTTTTGGTAAGACAATTTAGTCAATTATGGTTACTAGAGAAGTATATAGTGCCTGCAAAGTATTCATGGTTTCAGACTAAGAGACACTTCAACAAATACTCCAGTTTTAACACTATGTCCATGTAATCTCTAGTGGAAAGAGTTTGAATTTGAGAGGTTGAGATCTCAAGATCGAATATGACTGAAACACTTAGATTGAAGTTGGAGTTCATGGCGGTGAGAAGTTGTGAGAATATATGAATATTGTTTCTGTAGGGTGAAGGATGGAACATCTAGCAATGTCTACTATAATCAATTCACATCTTAGTACGAGGACTACTTGAAGTAGAGGGGATGCACTAGTCCTAAAGACAATAAGAGGAAAATCCTAGATATGTTATCGGGCACGTTTTTAAGAATAATAAAATCCGCTCTAAAAGAACAAATATTACAAACGTGTTCTTGCATGCGTCGTAGCACACCTATATATAAAGCTATTCTTGGCAACCTTGAACACTTGCATGTCCATGACATTATGAAAGAGTCCAAGAAAAAATCATTTCAGCCAACAGCTAATGTAGCCAAAAACAATTAAAAGCATATGACTAAGTTAACCTTTTTCTAAGCTATTTGAGAAATCAAACATACCACGACTCACTTAATATCACACGCAGGACATAAACAATTAAAACATGGTCAATTATTTTCCAAAAGAGATAAAATTGTCACTGTATAAAGGCCGGTCCTCTAAACTGTGCATTATGGTGTCAATATTCTAAAATATCCATCTTTCATGTTCCAATGAACTTCCATATATTTAAACTCAGAGCTACATTAATAAGCTAATTGCTGAAGGAATACAATACGTTGTCTTTCTCTTTCCAAAGATACAAAATATATATACAAAATTATCATATTAAGGTCCACTCATTTAGGAATCTCAATATATTGAATTGATTATATATTATATTGAGATCCACTAATTGATTATATATTATTTGCTGTGATCTCCAATATATTAAATATATTACATTTATTACACCCCGCAATCGAAACAGGTGGGCGATGTATGCTAAGATTGGATCGAAATTCTTCAAAAAGAACTCTCGGAAGCCCCTTCGTGAAGATATCCACAAGTTGAAAAGCGAGATGGGACATGAAAAACTCGAACCTGACCGCGAGAGACCTTCTCACGAACAAAGTGAATGTCCATCTCAATGATCTTGGTCCGTTGGTGCTGAACGGGATTACTAGAGAGGTAGATCGTACTCATATTGTCATAGTAAATAAGAGTAGCGATGGGAACCGGGCAATGAAGTTCTAGGAGTAAATTCCGTAGCCAACAAGTTTCTGAAACCATATTCGCAACCGCTCGGTACTCAGCCTCAATACTAGAACGGGATAAAGTGGTTTGGCGCTTAGCCGACCAAGAGATTAGATTATCTCCTAAGAAAACACAGTAGCGAAATTAGATTATCTCCTAAGAAAACACAGTAGCCAGATGTCGAACGACGTGTATCCGGACACCCACTCCAGTCAGCATCAGTGTAAGCCAAGAGGGATGTAATAGAAGATGGAGACAAATGAAGGCCAAAATCAAGAGTTCCTTGAATATACCGAATAATTCTCTTTAGAGCCGCCATGTGTACCTCTCGGGGATCATGCATAAATAGACAAACCTGCTGCACCGCATACGTGATATCAGGACGAGAAAACGTCAAATATTGTAGAGCACAAACTAGGCTGCGGTACAAAGAAGAATCTGACACAGGAGAAGATATTGAAGCCCTAAGTTTCGGTGTGATATCAATCGACGTAGTTGATGGCTTACAAGATGACATACCTGCACGGTCTATAATCTCAGACGCATACTTTCATTGAGAGAGGAACATACCATTTGCATGAGATCTTACTGAAATGCCCAAAAAATAATGCAAGGGACCCAAATCTTTCATAGAAAATTATGCACTCAAGCTAGAGATGAAGAATCGGCGGAGAGAGTCAGATGATGCCGTCAATATTATATCATCAACATACAATAACAAGTATACCATGTGCTCACCTTGACGAAACACAAATAATGAGTGATCTGAAACAGTCTGGGAAAAACCAAGTGTGGACACAAAATCCGTAAAGCGTTTGTTCCAAACTCGAGGAGCCTGTTTCAACCCATACAATGATTTCTTCAAACGACAAACATGATGAGGAAATGAGGAATCTCTAAACCCAATAGGTTGATGCATGTATACAACATCATCAAGAGTACCATGGAGAAAAACATTCTTTACATCAAGTTGGTGAATTGACCATTTCTTCGTTAGGGCAAGACTGAGGACCAACCGAATAGTGGTCGGTTTGACAACAGGACTGAAAGTCTCTCCACAATCAACGCCAACCTGTTGAGTTTTTCCATCGCCTACAAGACGGGCTTTATGCCTCTCAAAAGAACCATCAGCATAGTCTTTATGAGTAAAGACCCATAAAGAACGAATAATATTAACATCACTTGGACGGGGAACCAACCCCCATGTCTTATTATCAATTAAAGCATTAAACTCTTCCTGCATGGCTAACTTCCAGTTCGGATCCTGTAAGGAAGCTATAGGGTTACGAGGTAAATGAGATTTAGACTCAGTAGAAAAAAGGTTGAGAATATGTTTGGGCTGAAACACCCCCGTTGACTTCGAGTGACCGGTCGAAGAGAAGAGGGAGGATGAATGGGAGGTGGAGTTGGAGTTGGAGTTGGAGTTAGAGGGGGAGTAGGTGTAGGTGAAGGGGGAGGTGGAGGAGGTGGTAGAGATGAAAATTTAAACTGATGATGAATCACATATGGTGATGGAGGATCATCGAGAAAATCATACGAGAGTGGAGGTGATTGAATTTCAACAAAAGGAAAATGAGACTCATCAAAGATGACGTGGCGACAAATAATGATTTTATCTGTTGATATGTCAAAACACTTATAGCCTCGGTGATTCGATGGGTATCCAAGAAAGACACATGGGGTAGAACGTGGAAAAAGTTTATGAATCGTCGTGGATGGAAATAAAGGGTAACATAAACACCCAAACACGCGTAAATGGTCATATGTTGGATCTTTGCGGTATAAACGTTGTAACGGAGTAACGTATGTCATGTGTTTACGCGGAAGAATATTTAGGAGGTACATGGTCATTTCGAGAGCATGACGCCAAAATGAGGCCGGTATCTTGGCATGAGTGAGTAACGTACAAATCATATTATTGATAGTACGAAACTGTCTCTCAGCTTTTCCGTTCTGAGACGAAGTGTGAGGACATGAGAAGCAAAAATTCATCTCATGCGTGGACACAAATTTCCTAAACGAATGATTATCAAATTCCCTCCCATTATCATATTGAAAAGATTTTATATCTCTCTCAAATTGGGTTTTGACGAGTGTCCGAAATTGTAAGAAAGCACTAAATACTTGGGATTTATGAGATAAAGGGAAAGTCCACCAAAAAGACGAAAAATCACTAAGAAACAAAACATAATATTTATGGCCCATAAAACTTAACACAGGAGACATCCATACATCATTATGAATAATGTCAAACGGTAATAAAGAAGTCGAAGTAGAAGCCTTAGACGGTAAACGAACATGTTTTCCCAATGAACACGAAGGACAAATATGAGAAACACGTTGTTTATTACAATGAATTAATTTATTTAATCTAAGAGATTCAAAACTAGAGTTTCCAGGATGACCTAGGCGATTATGCCACAAAGATGGCGACAAAGCAATAAAAACAGAAGACGACACATGTCTCCCATTTATGACTGGATATAGATCTCCTCGACTGTCACATCTCATTAGACGCGTCCCCGTCTGAAAATCCTTAACATAAAACCCAAAAGGATCAAACTCAACCGACACAGAATTATCCGTAGTGAATTTACGAATAGAAACTAGATTTTTAACAAGAGAAGGAGCATGTAGAACATTATTCAAGGTAAGTTTAGGATTCAAAGAAGAAATAGTGGTATGCCCAATACCCGAAACCGGAATCGTATTACCATTACCTATAAAAATATCATGTTTAATGCCTGAATTGAAATAAGACGAGAGAGTACCTTGTTGAGATGTCATGTGGGACGTCGCACCAGTGTCCATATACCATGTCGGATTAGGAGACGTAATACCAAGAGTATACATAGCCGCTTCAATATCCGTCGGAGTTGGTAGATACTGAGCCATGTATGCTTGTGGACGCAGGGCACGGAGACCCGACTGTTGTTGTGGTGTCGAAGGACGAGAGATGGAAGGAGGTCTATTCCATTGAGTAGTTGGATACGGGCATGGGGGAGAAACCCATGGCCACTGCCAAGGCAATGATGGTGGTCCTAAATGACCAGCCCATTGTTGCGGTCAGGGAGAAGGAGGTTGAGTTTGGACTTGGTACTGGGACTGCCCTGATCGACCCCCATTACGAGAGCCCTTCTTCTTTGGTTTCTACCGAGATCCACCCGATGACATACGTTGTGACCCATTCATCCAAGACGTGTCGGAGACAAGAGCTACACCCGACATCGGTGATGAACCAGAGACCACCTGCTTCGCCAAGCCAGATTCCTCCAAAATCAACATGGAGCATGCTTGGTAGAACTGAGGCAAAGGATCACTCTATCGGTGTAACGTTGCCACCCCGTTGTACGTCTCCGCAAGGCCCGCGACCAATTGCAATACGAGGCGGTCATTCAAAACCGGGCTACTAACGTCCTTCAACTGATCGGCCAGGACTTTGAGACGTTGACAATAAGCCGAGACCCCAGGAAAATCTGCCATGATAGTGGTGGAAAACTCTTGCTCGAGGGAAACCACACGAGAATGACGGTTATCTTGAAAAATCCCACGTAGCCGTGTCCAGGCTTGCTCGGCTGTAGAGTCTGTCCAAGATCGTGTGAAGAAGATCATGTGAGATTGTGGCATAGATCCAATGAAGGATAGTGTCATAGAGAGTTAGCCACATGTCTTTCTCTTCATCCGTCGATGGCGGCGGTAGAACAGGGACCGACGAGATGATGTGATGAAGGACCCGATGAGAACGAGCATGGATCTTGAACAACTCTTCCCATGTCGTGTATTGAACGTTTTCCAACTCAAGAACAATAGAGACATGAATCTTGATGTTGGAAACGGAAAGGGCCGTGTGAAATTCTTGTTTGTCACTCGTCATCGGAAAAGAAAAGTGATTGAAAAGAAGATGAACGTACAAGAGTAAATGGACCGTTAGGCTAGGGCGCAACGGAAAAAAGAAAAACTCTAAGCTCTAATACCATGAAAGAATACAATACGTTGTTTTTCTCATTCCAAAGATATAAAATATATATACAAAATTATCATATTAAGATCCACTCATTTAGGAATTTCAACATACTGAATTGATTATATATTATATTAAAATCCACTAATTGATTATATATTATTTACTGTGATCTCCAATATATTAAATATATTACATTTATTAATTGCAATCATCAATAACTGGATTTTATTTGAACCAAACAAATATACAGCTCTACTAAGGTCAAGAAGCATCCATATATAAAAAAACGTAAAGAATATAGAACATTCATTACACAAATTGAGTTATAAGAACATGTATAGAAGAAGGCGTGAAATGCTCACGACCAGCACTTTAGTCATCCTAGTAAAATGGTGCAAGTGAAGAAAAATACAACACTTATACAAGTAGCATAGGATATTGAATATTATATGCAAGAAATTGCAGAGAGAATAGGACTAAACACATCAATCCTAAGCTGTCGAGTTAAGAATTTTGTTAGTTACAAAGATCAAGACATAAATGGAAGAATGATCATATCTAAAACAAAAAAAGAGAGTTATCTGTCTGTTTGTATACTCAGGCAGTATTTATATACTCAGCAGCAGTGAGTTGTGAAAAATAAAAGAGCGACTGTGAATTTCGGGCAATTGAGTAAAAGAGAGACTAAACTGTAAGTCGAGACGCAACTACGACAACCAAATGTTGTGAATTTCGGATAACTGGGCAAACTCGGGAGAAGTTAAGGACATGTGATAAATGGTTTTGAGTTTATCAGCATGCCACTAGTTGACATTTGAGGATGATAAAGCGATACTTAGCATTTTGTTGGACACAAGCTGGTGATTCCTTCAAAATTTATCAATTATATCACTTCCTTCCATTGTTGCAATTGCCTCTGCACTTATAATCCGTACTTCAAGTAACAGACAAAAGGCTGTTTCTAGTACCTGATAAATCAATAAAATACAACCAAATAAAATAATTAATTAAAAAAGATAAAAGACTATATAAGATTTCAAAATAGTAAGCATACCACATGAGGGTGAGGGTGAGGGTGAGGTTTGTCCAATAAAGTTAGGTAAAGATCAGTTCTTCTCAATAATAGACCAATAATAGACAGAAGTGGGCATTAGGTTTGGTATCAAGTTTATAAAAGCACATTGATTTTTTCCAACTACTGTCGGCTAAAGAAGCGTATTGCTCCACATTTTCTAGAATACCAGATCTCAAAAACTTAAAGCAACAGAGTTTGTAATAGTCACCAAGCTTTATATATCCAGCTGCAACTTCCTTCTTCTTCAATTCTCCCATTGACTCGTAAAAAAATAAAGCTTTCTTCATTGCATCCTCTGCCGATACATACTTTTCAGAAACCTTTGCTTTAGTATCTAGTGTTGCTAGATGTTTTCCAAGACTCATATATACTTGTGCTAACGCTGAAATTACAAAACTCCTCATCTCTTCCCTCTCAGATTCTTTTACTAAAGAATTTAGCTCCATCTTCGCTGTTAGATAATGTTTCATAGTTCAAGGATGAGATCATCTTTCTTTTCTCTATTTAAAATCTTGTTAGCCAACTTCGGTCTTACTAAGCCCAAGTTACAGTAATTGATTACAACTGCGGTGTGATTAGAGGCCTGTCTAAAGCAACTAATAGAGTGAATGAACGAATTTTCAATTTTTCCACTTCTGCATTATTTTCTAGTCTCAACAATCCCAAATTATTATAGAGTCAAACTTTCTTTAATAGCAAAAACTTCTTCTTAAATGATCCATGACTATGATTACCCAACACTTTTTCAACATTCTTCTAACAAGTCAGCGATGTAGAGAAATTATACTCTAAATCTTCTGTGGTTATAGGTGGAGGACCCGACAGAAATTTGAAAATTCCACTATTTTTTTCTTTTTTCTGTTAAGTTATGGAACATACACTTATAATAAGCTCTACAAGTGTTAATTAGAGTTTATTGAGTTTGTATTTGGTTTTGGGCTTAGGCCTGCCTGATCAAGAATTATTTAGGTTTATTATATGAATGTTTACCTTATAAATATGTGATTATTAAGGGTTTACAAAGTGAGAGATATAATTCTAGAGAGATAAAGTGTCACGTCCTAAAATCACGTTTTCTTGACCGAGGAATCTGCGGTCTTGACTGAGATCTACGACCGTGGATGATGGCACCCAGGGCCGAGTGGTCCGACCGAAGATTCCGCAAACAAGGAATTCTAAGGCAAGTACTTTTCTATACGCTTTCTAAAACCCACACAGTGCTATTTATCATGTATTTTATATAAAACGATGCATATGGTTTCAAAGCATGTTTTCATTGCAAGTCCATGGATTTATAAAGAAGTATGGTTTTGAGTTAAGGGCTATGGAATCTAAGAGATAATCATGGAGGAATTGACGGATACGAGAGGATGGCCACGCAGGATGAGCTCTGGTGGTCCGATGCTCTCAAATATGGCTGGAGGAATTGACGAAGGGATGCCCACCCCGGAGGATCAGCTCTCCGGGCTAAGGACCCGAATATGTGCTCAGTATGTAACTATACATGATTGATTGATGAGATACCCTTAAAAACCCTCATGGATGCAATGGCTTAAATAGTTTTCTTATAAATGCTTGCTGGGTCCGTAGACTCACTATGCTTGTGTGGTGTAGGTATCCAGCCAGCGGATTTTATGACAGGTGAAGGAAGAGTTGGAGCGGAAGCGTGGTGTTGGAGATGTGTGTGGAAGGAGGGACCGAGACCGTAGGACCGTATTTTCTATCAACCTTTTCAATGATCGTGTCAGATAGGCACCCTAGAACTTCCGCATTTATGTCCGAAATTGCCTTGATTTAGGTGCATGAGAGTAGGAATTTAGGGCGTAACAACTTGGTATCAGAGCAACGGTTCCGAACCTTAGTACTTTCACACATATGCTCCTGCAGATGCACCTCCAAGGCCTTCATGTCTGTAAATTGTTTTTAAATGATGTTTTGCATGACATGAAATCGTTTTTCATAACGGTTGGAAATAATATTTTTCATGAAATCATTTTTCACAAACACACTATTTGTACTGTCTTTATGATCGAATTTCGGGGACGAAATTCATTATAAGGGGGGTAGTTTGTCACGTCCTAAAATCACGTTTTCTTGACCGAGGAATCTGCGGTCTTGACTGAGATCTACGACCGTGGATGATGGCACCCAGGGCCGAGTGGTCCGACCGAAGATTCCGCAAACAAGGAATTCTAAGGCAAGTACTTTTCTATACGCTTTCTAAAACCCACACAGTGCTATTTATCATGTATTTTATATAAAACGATGCATATGGTTTCAAAGCATGTTTTCATTGCAAGTCCATGGATTTATAAAGAAGTATGGTTTTGAGTTAAGGGCTATGGAATCTAAGAGATAATCATGGAGGAATTGACGGATACGAGAGGATGGCCACGCAGGATGAGCTCTGGTGGTCCGATGCTCTCAAATATGGCTGGAGGAATTGACGAAGGGATGCCCACCCCGGAGGATCAGCTCTCCGGGCTAAGGACCCGAATATGTGCTCAGTATGTAACTATACATGATTGATTGATGAGATACCCTTAAAAACCCTCATGGATGCAATGGCTTAAATAGTTTTCTTATAAATGCTTGCTGGGTCCGTAGACTCACTATGCTTGTGTGGTGTAGGTATCCAGCCAGCGGATTTTATGACAGGTGAAGGAAGATTTGGAGCGGAAGCGTGGTGTTGGAGATGTGTGTGGAAGGAGGGACCGAGACCGTAGGACCGTATTTTCTATCAACCTTTTCAATGATCGTGTCAGATAGGCACCCTAGAACTTCCGCATTTATGTCCGAAATTGCCTTGATTTAGGTGCATGAGAGTAGGAATTTAGGGCGTAACAACTGTGGACTCCTTAAGGCAAGAAGTTATGGCTGAGGCGCATTCAACACCCTACTCTGTCCATCCAGGAAGCACCAAAATGTTCAAGGACCTGCAGACTTTGTATTGGTGGCCAGGAATGAAGACCGACATCATGAAATTTGTAAGTGAGTGCTTGACATGCCAGCAAGTGAAGATAGAGCACCAAAGACCAGCAGGACTGCTATGTCCTTTGCCTATTCCAGTTTGGAAGTGGGACGACATTGCTATGGATTTCGTAGTCGGCTTGCCCAAGACCGTGCGAAAGATGAATGCCATTTGGGTCATTGTGGACCGTCTCACCAAGTCAGCTCACTTTCTGCCAATTCGCACCACCTTTTCCATGACTCAATTTGCTGAGTTGTATTTGCAAGAAATAGTCCGGCTGCATGGTATCCCAGCAAGGATAGTTTCTGACCGAGACCCACGTTTCACTTCTCATTTCTGGGAGAGTCTTCACAAGGGTCTTGGGACAAAACTATCATTCAGCACAGCTTTTCATCCTCAAACCGATGGCCAGTCTGAACGTGTGATCCAGACTCTGGAGGACTTGCTGCGGGCCTGTCTTATTGACTATGGAGGTAATTGGGAACCAAGGCTGCCTTTGATTGAATTCGCTTACAACAACAGTTTCCAGTCTTCCATTGGGATGGCGCCATTTGAAGCTCTATATGGGAAGAAATGCAGGACACCACTACATTGGGACGAGGTAGGCGAGAGAGTTTTGATAGGGCCAGAAATCGTATCCAACACAGTGGCCATGGTGGGAAAGATCCGGGAGCGGCTGCTTGCAGCTCAAAGCAGGCAGAAGAGTTATGCTGACAAGAAGCGCCGGGATATAAGTTTCAGTAGGGGCGACCATGTTTTCTTAAAGGTCTCTCCTTGCAAAGGTATCATCAGGTTTGGGAAAAAGGGCAAGTTAAACCCAAGGTACATCGGCCCCTTTGAAATTCTGGAGGAAATAGGTGATGTGGCTTACAGACTTGCCCTGCCCCCAACTCTTGATACAGTCCACAACGTCTTTCATGTTTCCAATCTAAGGAAATACATTCCAAATCCTTCCCATGTCATCCAGCATGATGTAATGCAATGGGCACCAAACTTGACATATGAAGAGGTCCCAACAGAAATAATTGCAAGGCAGATCCGAAGGCTGAGGAATAAAGAAATCAACATGGTGCAAGTACTCTGGAGCAACCATTCTGTTGATGAGGCCACTTGGGAAGTAGAAGAAGATATGCAACAGAAGTATCCCGATTTATTCGGTATGTTTTAATTTCGGGGTCGAAATTCATTTTAAGTAGGATCGTGTTGTCACACCCAAAATTTCATTTTAGACCGAGTAAACTTCGGTCTAGGCAGAAACTAAGGGCCCAGGTCAAAATCAGGGCCGGGGCCGAGGTTATATCTATGTCTCGACCGAGGAGGTCCGACCGAGGTTATATCTATGTCTCGACCGAGGAGGTCCGACCGAAGATCTATGTCGCGACCGAGGGGGTCCGACCGGGGAGTCCCACTGTTTATATTTTTCCAGCCCTTTTTGTTTATGGCAAGCAGGGACAGGTAAGTGACAAGCCCTTTTATTATTATATTATTTAACCCAAGTGATGACAAGCATGTGACCAGCCCTTGTATTATTATATTAGTATACTTAAGTGTTGACAAGTCATTTCTATTAGCCCATGCTTAAGACAAGATAGTGACAAGCCCTTTGTATTATTATATTAGTATACTTAAGTAATGACAAGCCCTTTGTATTATTATATTAGTATACTTAAGTAATGACCAGATATTTATTAGTAGCCCATGCTTAAGACAAGATGGTGACAAGCCCTTTGTATTATTATATTAGTATACTTAAGTAATGACAAGCCCTTTGTATTATTATATTAGTATACTTAAGTAAGGACAAGATATTTTTATTAGCCCATGCCCATGACAAGTAGATGACCAGCCATTCTTTAACCCATGCCTAAGAGAAGCAGGTGACCAGTCATCTTTTGTTAGCCCATGACTAAAACCAGCAAGTGACCAGCCCTTGTTATTATTATATTAGTAAACCCAACAGGTGACAAGCAAGTGACCAGTTTTCTTTTAGTACTATATATAAGACAACCCTTCCTTCATTATATTCTTATCCACCATCTCTCTACTAAGATAATCAAAGGCACACTTTAGAAGCAAGACCATAGCACCTTGAGCAGGATCATATCATAGCAGCAAGGTCATCTTATAAGGCAAGCTCTTTTCTCAACTCATCTTTAGAAACCCACACTTGTTTATATTAAACTGTATTTGCAAAGTATATACTGTTTTCAAAGGCATGATCTGTTTCAAAGGTAAGTTCTGTGTTTCCAAAAGTATAATATGTTTTTGTGGACCATGAGTTATGAACTGGATGGATCTGGGCAGAAGGCTAGCCAGGTTGAGCTCTGGTAGTCTGAAGCCAAAATATGTGCTGGGGGTTCTATTGGGACTGGACTTCTGGGACGAGCTCTAGAAGATCCTACCCACACAGACAAGTGTCTATTCAGGTTGTGGACTTTAGGGATGGACTCCGAAGAGTGCCCTTCCAACTATGTGCTCAAAGGGATTCCTAACTTTCAGGATCAGCTCTGAAACGTAAAGGGCCAGCATGTGCTCAAGGATGTTTCTGTTCTAACCATTTTATAAACTGTTTTTCAAAGGCAACACATCAATATCAGTCAGCTTTTACTTGGCTTTTTATATGCTATTCAAAATATGCTTGCTGGGTCTTTAGACTCACTATACTTGTGTGGTGTAGGTATCCAACCAAGCGATCTGTTGATCAAGGTGAAGGAAGGCTTGGAGGGTGCAGCAGTGGTGCATGGGAGGAGTGTGTGTGGAGGAGGGACCGAGACCGTAGGACCGTATTTTCTATCAACCTTTTCAATGATCGTGTCAGATAGGCACCCTAGAACTTCCGCATTTATGTCCGAAATTGCCTTGATTTAGGTGCATGAGAGTAGGAATTTAGGGCGTAACAACTTGGTATCAGAGCAACGGTTCCGAACCTTAGTACTTTCACACATATGCTCCTGCAGATGCACCTCCAAGGCCTTCATGTCTGTAAATTGTTTTTAAATGATGTTTTGCATGACATGAAATCGTTTTTCATAACGGTTGGAAATAATATTTTTCATGAAATCATTTTTCACAAACACACTATTTGTACTGTCTTTATGATCGAATTTCGGGGACGAAATTCATTATAAGGGGGGTAGTTTGTCACGTCCTAAAATCACGTTTTTCTTGACCGAGGAATCTACGGTCTTGACTGAGATCTACGACCGTGGATGATGGCACCCAGGGCCGAGTGGTCCGACCGAAGATTCCGCAAACAAGGAATTCTCAGGCAAGTACTTTTCTATACACTTTCTAAAACCCACACAGTGCTATTTATCATGTATTTTATATAAAACGATGCATATGGTTTCAAAGCATGTTTTCATTGCAAGTCCATGGATTTATAAAGAAGTATGGTTTTGAGTTAAGGGCTATGGAATCTAAGAGATAATCATGGAGGAATTGACGGATACGAGAGGATGGCCACGCAGGATGAGCTCTGGTGGTCCGATGCTCTCAAATATGGCTGGAGGAATTGACGAAGGGATGCCCACCCCGGAGGATCAGCTCTCCGGGCTAAGGACCCGAATATGTGCTCAGTATGTAACTATACATGATTGATTGATGAGATACCCTTAAAAACCCTCATGGATGCAATGGCTTAAATAGTTTTCTTATAAATGCTTGCTGGGTCCGTAGACTCACTATGCTTGTGTGGTGTAGGTATCCAGCCAGCGGATTTTATGACAGGTGAAGGAAGATTTGGAGCGGAAGCGTGGTGTTGGAGATGTGTGTGGAAGGAGGGACCGAGACCGTAGGACCGTATTTTCTATCAACCTTTTCAATGATCGTGTCAGATAGGCACCCTAGAACTTCCGCATTTATGTCCGAAATTGCCTTGATTTAGGTGCATGAGAGTAGGAATTTAGGGCGTAACATAAAGTGTGAGGCAAAAAACTCTATATTCATTCTTCTTCTTCTTCATAGTGAAATCTGGTGTTGGCTGAAGTGGACGTAACTCAATTTGAGTGAACCACTATAAATCTGTGTCTTCTTGTGTTCTTATTTCTTACATTTTTACAGATTGTTTCAAACTGGTCGGATTTGGGAGATACAAATCTTAACATTTTCTAACTCTGCTTAAACGGTCATAATAATTCGTTGAATAGCTAGCAGAGCATTATTCTTCTTCTTCTTTTTTTCTATCGTGGAACTCTATATATACATCCCCTACTTGTATCCAAGCCCTGGTCCAGAACAGAGAAATGGACGAGTAATCGGTTTGAATACTAGAAATCATTTTAAAAACATCCCGGCACTCGGTGTCTGAGCTAAAAGTTACCACCACCGTATCGTCAAGAGTGATAAGTCCTTCATTGAATAAAGAAGAGGCCAAATGTATCTTGTTTAGAGCTTCTTGGAGTTTATTAACTTCCAGGTAACATCTTCCAAGTTCCAAATATGTTTCTCCAAGCAAAAGATCAAACTTTCATAGATTGCCCATCTTATTGGACCTTCCTCCAACCATATCACAAAGGTTAATGCACTCCGTATTGCCACATTGGCAAACAGGGAACCAGGGCTTTTCAATCGGCGCCTTATGGCTTGGGAGACGCTGAGTACTCCGACAAGAGCTTCGATCCACAATTATAGCATCACCTGAAGTTATAGTACTAGATTCTGTCTTCTTCTGTGATTTTATCTTTGACAAGAGGAATAAATGAACCGTTTAGTCCTCAAACTTACATATCATAATTGATTTATCCACTCCATATTTTAAGTATCAATTAAAATTTATTTCCCAAACTATAATTTATACAACTCATCAAGATATTTTTCTTCCTAAACAACATAACACATCTGTCCTGATTAGTAGTAGACTAGCTGTAGCAAGCAACATTTTGACCAACAAGAGACAGTATAAATATTTTCTATCTATGTACAGTTTACATGCTTCATATATAGGAACAAAATAAAATGCATGCATGTTAGTTGAACAGAGTACTTAGCATCATACTAGGTGTCACACGGGCAAATAACGCAGCGAAATATTTACTTAATTTTTCGCCCTTGTGCGGCTTGTTTTGCGCACTAAAATAATCATCCAACTCCGAGGTTCACTTCTCGCACAGAAATAAACGACTCACTCAACAAACAACCAAGTCTCACAATAATAAATTAAACATACAGCAAAGAGAAACACACACAACGATTACGGGCAATGCCCAACTTTATAATATATTACTTACAAATATCGATTACAAAGAGGCTATAAACTCTCAAGGCTCCACACAAAATGACTCTCATTTGTAGGGGATATTTTTCTATCCGAAATCCAATAATTTGTCTTGTGTAGCTCAATAGATATTTTTAGCCCTAAAGAATAACAATTTGCCTAGGAAAATAACCGTTTAGGGTGTGGGGTCGGTCTTCCGGGCAGTTGGTGCTGGTCGTGGGTCTAGCTGGTGGGCAGTTGTTGCTGAATGTGGGTCTCAACCGTCCACTACTGCAGCCCCACGTTCTCTATCAGTCTTAGCTGCACACCTGCTGCTGGACATGGGTCTTAACTGACCCTAAACGCATGCTAACACCCTTCTCTCGGTCCTAATATTCGACACTCCAGCCTTGACAAAAACTTTGATTACTTAGCATTCTAGTGCCAGTGTCGCACGCCCGTGACACTCTTCTCAACACCTCTCGGTCCTAGCCACCATCAAGCCAAGACAGCTCGGCTAAAACCTTGCACCTAAGTCGCCCGCACATGACTCCGCCTCGACACACTTCTTCTCGGTCCTAGCACTTCACAAGTGTACAGAACATAAGCTTTAGTTACTTAACCCTTCTCATCTCCGGTGCCATGCCGCACACCCACGACTATTTTTAGGCACCTCTCAGTCCAGGTCATCCACAATCAAGCCAAGACCGAGGCCAGCTATTTAGGGTCATAATATACCACCCCCACTAAAGGAACACAACATCCTCGTTGCGGGCTACATTAAGCCCGCCTCGCCCAAGTACTTAGAAAATTCTTCATCGATCTTCCTAGCCGAACTCACCTTCAGCATCCACATCAAGACCGTGTACTTAGCAAATCTATCTACACCCTAAATAGAGGTCTTCCTGCTTGCGTTTAGGAATATTTCCGCACCCAAGTATTTGAAACACCCTTCAATAGTCTTCTCGGCCAAACACCCCTTCAACCATTCACATAAGACCGCATACTTGTATAATCTATCCACACCCGGGATAGAGATCTTCCCGCCCTCATTTGGGAATCCAAGAAAAAAGTTCCCTGAAAATCGTGGCCACAGTCTCCCAAGAATCCCCAGTAGTAGCACCCTCTGCACCTTTTTCTCGGCCTTGTCTAGGTAACACCCTAAACAAATATTCATCTGCCTCGTACAAAGCTGATGTGAGAAGTCCTCCTTGGTTACCTTTCGAACACCCTTCAAAAGTCTGGACTTCATAAGCGTTGGGCCCTTCACACATGCCGACATTTGACCCTCGTCACCGGAAAAGAAAAGTGATTGAAAAGAAGATGAACGTACAAGAGTAATGGACCGTTAGGCTAGGGCGCAACGGAAAAAAGAAAAACTCTAAGCTCTAATACCATGAAAGAATACAATACGTTGTCTTTCTCATTCCAAAGATATAAAATATATATACAAAATTATCATATTAAGATCCACTCATTTAGGAATTAAGATCCACTCATTTAGGAATTTCAACATACTGAATTGATTATATATTATATTAAAATCCACTAATTGATTATATATTATTTATTGTGATCTCCAATATATTAAATATATTACATTTATTAATTGCAATCATCAATAACTGGATTTTATTTGAACCAAACAAATATACAGCTCTACTAAGTTCAAGAAGCATCCATATATAAAAAAACGTAAAGAATATAGAACATTCATTACACAAATTGAGTTATAAGAACATGTATAGAAGAAGGCGTGAAATGCTCACGACCAGCACTTTAGTCATCCTAGTAAAATGGTGCAAGTGAAGAAAAATACAACACTTATACAAGTAGCATAGGATATTGAATATTATATGCAAGAAATTGCAGAGAGAATATGACTAAACACATCAATCCTAAGCTGTCGAGTTAAGCATTTTGTTAGTTACAAAGATCAAGACATAAATGGAAGAATGATCATATCTAAAACAAAAAAAGAGAGTTATCTGTCTGTTTGTATACTCAGGCAGTATTTGTATACTCAGCAGCAGTGAGTTGTGAAAAATAAAAGAGCGACTGTGAATTTCGGGCAATTGAGCAAAAGAGAGACTAAACTGTAAGTCGAGACGCAACTACGACAACCAAATGTTGTGAATTTCGGATAACTGGGCAAACTCGGGAGAAGTTAAGGACATGTGATAAATGGTTTTGAGTTTATCAGCATGCCAATAGTTGACATTTGAGGATGATAAAGCGATACTTAGCATTTTGTTAGACACAAGCTGGTGATTCCTTCAAAACTTATCAATTATATCACTTCCTTCCATTGTTGCAATTGCCTCTGCACTTATAATCCGTACTTCAAGTAACAGATCAAAGGCTGTTTCTAGTACCTGATAAATCAATAAAATACAACCAAATAAAATAATTAATTTAAAAAGATAAAAGACTATATAAGATTTCAAGATAGTAAGCATACCACATGAGGGTGAGGGTGAGGTTTGTCCAATAAAGTTAGGTAAAGATCAGTTTTTCTCAATAATAGACCAATAATAGACAGAAGTGGGCATTAGGATTGGTATCAAGTTTATAAAAGCACATTGATTTTTTCCAACTACTGTCGGCTAAAGAAGCGTATTGCTCCACATTTTCCAGAATACCAGATCTCAAAAACTTAAAGCAACAGAGTTTGTAATAGTCACCAAGCTTTATATATATCCAACTGCAGCTTCCTTCTTCTTCAATTCTCCCATTGACTCGTAAAAAAATAAAGCTTTCTTCATTGCATCCTCTGCCGATACATACTTTTCAGAAACCTTTGCTTTAGTATCTAGTGTTGCTAGATGTTTTCCAAGACTCATATATATTTGTGCTAACGCTGAAATTACAAAACTCTTCATCTCTTCCCTCTCAGATTCTTTTACTAAAGAATTTAGCTCCATCTTCGTTGTTAATGTTTTAGAGAGTTGCATAGTTCAAGGATGAGATCATCTTTCTTTTCTCTATTTAAAATCTTGTTAGCCAACTTCGGCCTTACTAAGCCCAAGTTACAGTAATTGTTTACAACTGCGGTGTGATTAGAGGCTTGTCTAAAGCAACTAACAGAGTGAATGAACGAATTTTCAGTTTTTTCCACTTCTGCATTATTTTCTAGTCTCAACAATCCCAAATTATTATAGAGTCAAACTTTCTTTAATAGCAAAAACTGCTTCTTAAATGATCCATGACTATGATTACCCAACACTTTTTCAACATTCTTCTAACAAGTCAGCGATGTAGAGAAATTATACTTTGAATCTTCTGTGGTTATAGGTGGAGGACCCGACAGAAATTTGAAAATTCCACTATTTTTTTCTTTTTTCTGTTAAGTTATGGAGCCTACACTTATAATAAGCTCTACAAGTGTTAATTAGAGTTTATTGAGTTTGTATTTGGTTTTGGGCTTGGGCCTGCCTGATCAAGAATTATTTAGGTTTATTATATGAATGTTTACCTTATAAATATGTGATTATTAAGGGTTTACAAAGTGAGAGATATAATTTTAGAGAGATAAAGTGTGAGGCAAAAAACTCTATATTCATTCTTCTTCTTCATAGTGAAATCTGGTGTTGGCTGAAGTGGACGTAGCTCAATTTGAGTGAACCACTATAAAACTGTGTATTCTTGTGTTCTTATTTCTTACATTTTTACAGATTGTTTCAAACTGGTCGGATTTGGGAGATACAAATCTTAACATTTTCTAACTCTGCTTAAACGGTCATAATAATTCGTTGAACAGCTAGCAGAGCATTCTTCTTCTTCTTCTTCTTCTTTTTTTCTATCGTGGAACTCTACATATACATCTCCTACTTGTATCCAAGCCCTTGTCCAGAACAGAGAAATGGACGAGTAATCGATTTGAATACTAGAAATCATTTTAAAAACATCCCGGCTTTCGGTGTCTGAGCTAAAAGTTACCACCACCGTATCGTCAGGAGTGATAAGTCCTTCATTGAATAAAGAAGAGGCCAAATGTATCTTGTTTAGAGCTTCTTGGAGTTTATTAACTTCCAAGTAACATCTTTCAAGTTCCAAATATGTTTCTCCAAGAAAAAGATCAAACTCCCATAGATTGCCCATCTTATTGGACCTTCCTCCAACCATATCACAAAGGTTAATGCACTCCGTATTGCCACATTGGCAAACAGGGAACCAGGGCTTTTCAATCGACGCCTTATGGCTTAGGAGACACTGAGTACTCCGGCAAGAGCTTCGATCCACAATTATAGCATCATCTGAAGTTATAGTACTGGATTCTGTCTTCTTCTGTGATTTCATCTTTGACAAGAGGAATAAATGAACCGTTTAGTCCTCAAACTTACATATCATAATTGATTTATCCACTCCATATTTTAAGTATCAATTAAAATTTATTTCCCAAACTATAATTTATACAACTCATCAAGATATTTTTCTTCCTAAACAACATAACACATCTGTCATGATTAGTAGTAGACTAGCTGTAGCAAGCAACATTTTGACCAACAAGAGACAGTATAAATATTTTCTATCTATGTACAGTTTACATGCTTCATATATAGGAACAAAACAAAATGCATGCATGTTAGTTGAACAAAGTACTTAGCATCATACTAGGTGTCACACGGGCAAATAACGCAGCGGAATATTTACTTAATTTTTCGCCCTTGTGCGGCTTGTTTTGCGCACCAAAATAATCATCCAACTCCGAGGTTCACTTCTCGCACAGAAATAAACGACTCACTCAACAAACAACCAAGTCCCACAATAATAAATTAAACATACAGCAAAGAGAAACACACACAACGATTACGGGCAATGCCCAACTTTATAATATATTTACTTACAAATATCGATTACAAAGAGGCTATAAACTCTCAAGGCTGCACACAAAATGACTCTCATTTGTAGGGGATATTTTTCTATCCGAAATCTAACAATTTGTCTTGTGTAGCTCAATAGATATTTTTAGCCCTAAAGAATAACAATCTGCCTAGGAAAATAACCGTTTAGGGTGTGGGGTCGGTCTTCCGGGCAGTTGGTGCTGGTCGTGGGTCTAGCTGGTGGGCAGTTGTTGCTGAATGTGGGTCTCAACCGTCCACTACTGCAGCCCCACGTTCTCTATCAGTCTTAGCTGCACACCTGCTGCTGGACATGGGTCCTAACTGACCCTAAACGCATGCTAACACCCTTCTCTCGGTCCTGATATTCGACACTCCAGCCCTGACAAAAACTTTGATTACTTAGCATTCTAGTGCCAGTGTCGCACGCCCGTGACACTCTTCTCGACACCTCTCGGTCCTAGCCACCATCAAGCCAAGACAGCTCGGCTAAAACCTTGCACCTAAGTCGCCCGCACATGACTCCGCCTCGACACACTTCTTCTCGGTCCTAGCACTTCACAAGTGTTCCAGAACATAAGCTTTAGTTACCTAACCCTTCTCATCTCCGGTGCCATGCCGCACACCCGCGACTATTTTTAGGCACCTCTCAGTCCTGGTCATCCACAATCAAGCCAAGACCGAGGCCAGCTATTTAGGGTCATAATATACCACCCCCACTAAAGGAACACAACATCCTCGTTGCGGGCTACATCAAGCCCGCCTCGCCCAAGTACTTAGAAAATTCTTCATCGATCTTCCTAGCCGAACTCACCTTCAGCATCCGCATCAAGACCGTGTACTTAGCAAATCTATCTACACCTTAGATAGAGGTCTTCCTGCTTGCATTTAGGAATATTTCCGCACCCAAGTATTTGAAACACCCTTCAATAGTCTTCTCGGCCAAACACCCTTTCAACCATTCACATAAGACCGCATACTTGTATAATCTATCCACACCCGGGATAGAGATCTTCCCGCCCTCATTTGGGAATCCAAGAAAAAAGTTCCCTGAAAATCGTGGCCACAGTCTCCCAAGAATCCCCAGTAGTAGCACCCTCTGCACCTTTTTCTCGGCCTTGTCTAGGTAACACCCTAAACAAGTATTCATCTGCCTTGTACAAAGCTGATGTGTTAAGTCCTCCTTGGTTACCTTTCGAAGACCCTTCAAAAGTCTGGACTTCATAAGCGTTGGGCCCTTAACACATGCCGACATTTGACCCTCGTCACCGGAAAAGAAAAGTGATTGAAAAGAAGATGAACGTACAAGAGTAAATGGACCGTTAGGCTAGGGCGCAACGGAAAAAAGAAAAACTCTAAGCTCTAATACCATGAAAGAATACAATACGTTGTCTTTCTCATTCCAAAGATATAAAATATATATACAAAATTATCATATTAAGATCCACTCATTTAGGAATTATATATTATTTATTGTGATCTCCAATATATTAAATATATTACATTTATTAATTGCAATCATCAATAACTGGATTTTCTTTGAACCAAACAAATATACAGCTCTACTAAGTTCAAGAAGCATCCATATATAAAAAAACGTAAAGAATATAGAACATTCATTACACAAATTGAGTTATAAGAACATGTATAGAAGAAGGCGTGAAATGCTCACGACCAGCAATTTAGTCATCCTAGTAAAATGGTGCAAGTGAAGAAAAATACAACACTTATACGTAGCATAGGATATTGAATATTATATGCAAGAAATTGCAGAGAGAATAGGACTAAACACATCAATCCTAAGCTGTCGAGTTAAGCATTTTGTTAGTTACAAAGATCAAGACATAAATGGAAGAATGATCATATCTAAAACAAAAAAAAAAGAGTTATCTGTCTGTTTGTATACTAAGGCAGTATTTGTATACTCAGCAGCAGTGAGTTGTGAAAAATAAAAAAGCGACTGAATTTCGGGCAATTGAGCAAAAGAGAGACTAAACTGTAAGTCGAGACGCAACTACGACAACCAAATGTTGTGAATTTCGGATAACTGGGCAAACTCGGGAGAAGTTAAGGACATGTGATAAATGGTTTTGAGTTTATCAGCATGCCACTAGTGGACATTTGAGGATGATAAAGCGATACTTAGCATTTTGTTGGACACAAGCTGGCGATTCCTTCAAAACTTATCAATTATATCACTTCCTTCCATTGTTGCAATTGCCTCTGCACTTATAATCCGTACTTCAAGTAACAGATCAAAGGCTGTTTCTAGTACCTGATAAATCAATAAAATACAACCAAATAAAATAATTAATTTAAAAAGATAAAAGACTATATAAGATTTCAAGATAGTAAGCATACCACATGAGGGTGAGGGTGAGGTTTGTCCAATAAAGTTAGGTAAAGATCAGTTCTTCTCAATAATAGACCAATAATAGACAGAAGTGGGCATTAGGATTGGTATCAAGTTTATAAAAGCACATTGATTTTTTCCAACTACTGTCGGCTAAAGAAGCGTATTGCTCCACATTTTCCAGAATACCAGATCTCAAAAACTTAAAGCAACATAGTTTGTAATAGTCACCAAGCTTTATATATCCAGCTGCAGCTTCCTTCTTCTTTAATTCTCCCATTGACTCGTAAAAAAATAAAGTTTTCTTCATTGCATCCTCTGCCGATACATACTTTTCAGAAACCTTTGCTTTAGTATCTAGTGTTGCTAGATGTTTTCCAAGACTCATATATACTTGTGCTAACGCTGAAATTACAAAACTCCTCATCTCTTCCCTCTCAGATTCTTTTACTAAAGAATTTAGCTCCATCTTCGCTGTTAGATAATGTTTCAGAGAGTTGCATTGTTCAAGGATGAGATCATCTTTCTTTTCTCTATTTAAAATCTTGTTAGCCAACTTCGGCCTTACTAAGCACAAGTTACAGTAATTTCTTACAACTGCGGTGTAATTAGAGGCCTGTCTAAAGCAACTAATAGAGTGAATGAACGAATTTTCAGTTTTTTCCACTTCTGCATTATTTTCTAGTCTCAACAATCCCAAATTATTATAGAGTCAAACTTTCTTTAATAGCAAAAACTGCTTCTTAAATGATCCATGACTATGATTACCCAACACTTTTTCAACATTCTTCTAACAAGTCAGCGATGTAGAGAAATTATACTCTGAATCTTCTGTGGTTATAGGTGGAGGACCCGACAGAAATTTGAAAATTCTACTATTTTTTTCTTTTTTCTGTTAAGTTATGGAGCATACACTTATAATAAGCTCTACAAGTGTTAATTAGAGTTTATTGAGTTTGTATTTGGTTTTGGGCTTGGGCCTGCCTGATCAAGAATTATTTAGGTTTATTATATGAATGTTTACCCTAGACAAGTATTCATCTGCCTCGTACAAAGCTGATGTGTGAAGTCCTCATTGGTTACCTTTCGAACACCCTTTAAAAGTCTGGACTTCATAAGCGTTGGGCCCTTAACACATGTCGACATTTGGCCCTCGCTGACCAGAATCTCCATCAAAGTCGACGCATCCGCCTCTTCCTCCAACATTCGACTTACAACTGACTGAATGCCAATGAGACATCTTGACTTTCTTCTCCTTAGAGAATCGCAAGTTTCTGCCACAAAGGAGGGAGAACTCGACTCTCCACTTGGCAGCTCTCCAAAATAAGGCTCACCCCCACCTTTACTTGGATCAGAAACTTCTTTCCTAGAATGACATCACCACCATCTAGGAGGACAGTAACACACTTGATCCGTCCCGGACAACATCCCACATGGAAGTTAGCAATCACCCCGCCTTTACTTGGCGCTGCTTTGGAATTCAAGGCCTTCTCTCGGCCTTTATGTTGTGACCAAACATATCCCCACTTTAGAATTCCTAAGATGACTTCCCGCAAACCCATCTTTTCATGATTCCAATAAGAATCTTTGAATAACTAAGCCCTCCAAAATAGGCTTGCATCCCCCATATGACACATGCTAGTTTTATGTCCCCGCTCCTCCATAGGGACCTTCATTGCTGTGTAATCTGCTCCAAGATCCCACATAAACTTCTCAATTTCTTTGCAGCTCCTCACACCACCAAAGAATGTTCGTTCACGCACCTTGAACCATGTTGAAGAACATGATACTGTTGCCAATCTCGAAACAGCAGCATTCTTCGAATACTTCTTTCTATCTAGTTGTTCCCGTTTAGACTCAAGGTCTTCCTCGCATAGAAACACCTTACTTCCAACAGAATCCGAAACTTCAGCAGTGTTATCCCGCCTGGACAACCAATCTAAATTTGGGCAGTCTGTCTCAAGAATATATAAAGAATCTTCTCCACCGGGGGTTGGGGCATCAACCAAGTCTTCAAGGTGTCGCACCCTTGGTTCTCTCTCAAGAACTCGACTTCTGATTGATTTATTTTCGGCCATCTTCGATAAATATCCAACAACTTAGCTCTGATACCACTTGTCACACGGGCAACTAACGCAACATAATTTTTACTTAATTTTTCGCCCTTGTGCGGCTTGTTTTGCGCACTAAAACAATCAGCCAACTCCGAGGTTCACTTCTCGCACAGAAATAAACAACTCACTCAACAAACAGCCAAGTCCCACAATAATAAATTAAACATACAACAAAGAGAAACACACACAACGATTACGGGCAATGCCCAACTTTATAATATATTTACTCACAAATATCGATTACAAAGAGGCTATAAACTCTCAAGGCTGCACACAAAATGACTCTCACTTGTGGGGATATTTTTCTATCCGAAATCCAACAATTTGTCTTGTGCAGCTCAAGAGATATTTTTAGCCCTAAAGAATAACAATTTGCCTAGGAAAATAACCGTTTAGGGTGTGGGGGTCGGTCTGTCGGGCAGTTGGTGTTGGTCGTGGGTCTAGCTGATGGGCGGTTGCTGTTGAACGTGGGTCTCAACTACTAGTCGTGGGTCTCAACCGTCCACTACTATAGCCCCACGTTCTCCATCGGTCTTAGCTGCACACCTGCTGCTGGACATGGGTCCTAACTGACCCTAACGGTCCACTATGCCCACATTCTCGACCGAACCCAACTGCTGTTGACTTTTTCCCCCACTCGACCCATCATGCCGATATTTCCGGGTCGTCGACCCATCATGCCAACATTTCCGGACACCAATCTGATCGCATTCGATCCTCTTCTAACCGTCACCGGTTAGCTCCGCATTTTCCGCATCCCATGCACGCATTCTCGCAATGCGTTAGACATTGTCACCCTTCTGCCCACGTCGCACGCACACGACTCCTCCTAGGCATTCACTCGGTCATAGCCTTCCGCAATCATGCCCTGACTGACACTTGCTAACACCTTGTGCCTTTGTCGCACGCACACGACACCTCTTCAACATACTTCACTCGGTCCTGGCACTCCACACTCATGACACGACAAAAGCATGCTAACACCCTTCTCTCGGTCCTGATATTCGACACTTTGGCCCCGACATAAACTTTGATTACTTAGCATTCTGGTGCCTGTGCCGCACGCTTGTGACACTCTTCTCGGCACCTCTCGGTCCTGGCCACCATCAAGCCAAGACGGCTCGGCTAAAACCTTGCACCTAAGTCACCCGCACACGACTCCGCCTCGGCACACTTCTTCTCGGTCATGACACTTGACAAGTGTGCCAGAACATAAGCTTTAGTTACTTAGCCCTTCTTATCTCCGGTTCCATGTCGCACACCTGTGACTGTTTTTAGACACCTCTCGGTTCTGGCCATCCACAATCAAGCCAAGACAGAGGCCAACTATTTAGGGTCATAACACTAGGATTATCATTGTTGAGTTCAAAGCCAAAATCAAATAACCAAATCAAAAATCAAATTAGCAGGCAAACAAACAACAACAATATATATAATAACCAATCAAACAAACTCTTTCTGGCCAAAATCAAATTACCAAATCTAATCAAATGAACAAGAAATCAATCAATTAAAGAGGAATACTATATAAAAAATAACGACCGATCACAATCAAAGCAAAACAGATACACAAACAAGAGAAGAAAATGTTGTAATTATTGAAAATCAAAATACTCAGCATTAGATAGAGTGCTTACAATGACTTGAAAATCAATGATCTATTGTTCCTAGCTAGAACATCATCGCCGCTTCCTCAAAGAACTCCAGTGAGCTTCCGGCGAATTTGTTTTGGAGGCGACTTTTAGGGGCTATACCCTCTCTCTAACCGCTTTTTCCTTCCTTCTAAATGACCCACCGAATTCATAATTTGTCCAATTTCATTTGTTGTAGGGGAAAATTCGAGAAATGAAGGCTTCAAATTTAAAAACTGATCTCAAACTTGTTCTGTTTGGGAAATTTGACCCTCAAAAGAGGGTCATTCCCATATTTAACCTCCAAAAAATCCATTTTGATTTTTAATCTTTTTTATAAATTTTTTCTCTTTTTACCTTTACTAACATTTTCCCTTTTTTCTTTTCCTTTTCTTCCTTCTTTTCCCTCTCATTTCCCCCACGTGGTCCCCTCCCCTCCCGGTCCCCCATACCCAATCCCCAATCCCCACCACCGCAACCCCACCACTCCTTCCCCCAACTGCCACCCCACCACTCCTTCCCCCAACTACCAACCACCCCACAACTCCTTCCCCAAACTGCCAGCCACTTCGCGACCCCCTTCCCCCAACTGCAATCCACGATCGACCGAGGACTTTGAACCCAACTAAGACCAACCGACTAGCATCAAAATGGGTACGTTTTTTTCATTCTCATTTCATTCCGTTTGAAATGTTGTGTTCCCCAAAATGGGTACGTTTGAAATGCTGCTAGAATGGTATGTTAATGTATGCTTCACATGATCCACGCCCAAGCCCCACGCCCAAGCCCCACGCCCCACGCGCCACTCCCAAGCCCCACACCAACTCCACGTGGGGCGTAGGCGTGGGGTTTAGCGTGGGGTGTGGTCTTGGGCGTGGGCCTGAGCGTGGGGCGTGGGGCTTGGGCGTGGGGCTTGGGCGTGGGGCGTGGGGATTGGGAGTGGGGCGTGGTGGTTGAGCATGGGGCGTTTACATATTATTCTTTGAATTAATTTAAGGTTTCGTTATACATATTATTCTTGGAAAATCTCAGTCATTTGAATCCAACAAAGACAACAATAATTAACTAATTTAAGAATGAAACTTGAAGCCAACAAATTAACTAATTAACTATTTATATTCAATTTAGATTAGGGTCTACAATTTTGTGGAATAACCTTACTGCCCATTTGTTTCTCCAAAAATTCATAATTTTAGTGGCCACATTTGATATATCCAATGAGGAAGTAAGATATTCCAAATGCATAATAGTAAAAACCCCACAGTCCCCACTTTTGGTTGTCTTTGGGACTGTTGGGTGTGGTATTATGGAATATGACATCCTATCCAATTTGATCTATGGAAACCTTTCCTTATCGCCTATGGTGAACCCCTGATCAAGCAAGTACGACACCATTACACACATCGGTTTCATGAAGTCGTCATATTCATCCTTTGGGAACATATTCTGTTCGCAGTCATATACGTATATGCACCAATCTTGTAGATGAATCTTGCACAGGACCCAATGCTTCTGCTTCAGGTTCAAAGATACATATATCATATCAACAATATTCCAAGGATTACTTCCTTCACCAATTACGTATTCCATGAAATATTTGAATTGGTAGCCTACAGGATTCGGGGTAAACATATCATAGCCTGGGGCTTGGATGTGGGGCGTGGGCTTGGGCGTGGAGCTTGGGCGTGGGGACACAATGAATAAAAACAATGAACAAAAATAAAGAACAAAAATACTTACCATATCGTGTAACCATTCTTGAGGCTTGAGAAATCTGTTGAATAAAGAACGATCTCCATCGCAAATTGTCAAATCCTTGAAATCCTTTCCATCACTCTTTAACCATTTCTTCAAATCCTTGAAATCCTTTCCATCACTCTTTAACCATTTCTTCAAATCCTTCATCTTTTCCTCGTCAATTCGTAACAGCGGATTAACCTTAATCGGATCATTTAGTTTAAACCTTTTCCCACCAGGGTCGGTGTAGTCCCCCAATTGTTTCTACTTCATCTTCTTTCTCCGAAAACTTTTACCAACAAATTGTGATGGAGTCAATTCTTTCACATCATTCACCTCCTTCTCCTTATTCTTCTCCTTTTTCTCCTCCTCAGTCTCCACAATCACCTCCTTCACAATCTCCTTATCCTCGTCCTGCACAATCAAAAAATCTGATTAATATACATTGTGGAACGTGGTGCGTGGGGAGTGGTGCAATACCTTGTCATTCTTAGTCTCCTCCTCCACCTCCTCTTTCTTCTCCTTTGGAACGTGGGGCAAATCTTCATCCTGCACAATCAAAAAATCAAATAAATATACATTGTAGAACGTGGGGTGTGGTGCAATACCTTGTCATTCTTAGTCTCCTCCTCCACCTCCTCTTTCTTCTTCTTGTCATTCTTAGTCTCCTCCTCCTTCTCCTTATTCTTCTCAGCTTCCACCTCCACCTCTTTGTTCTCCTCCTTCAACACCTCATTCTCCTTATTCTTATCCTCATCCACATCCTTCAATTTGGGAGATGATTGGGGCATAGGGAGCGAATCCTCGTCCAGCACATTATCATTCTTCTCCTCCATCTCCACCTCCTTCTCCTTATTTTTTTCAGCCTCCACCTCCTTCTCCTTATTCTTCTCCTCCTCCACCTCCTCTGGGCGATCCTTGTCATGCACATCATCATTCTTCTCCTCTAGATTCTTGTCATGCACATCATCATTCTTCTCCTCTAGGCGATCAAAACTCAATTTGCGAGAGGCTTTTGGCGTGGGGCGCGAATCATCGTTCTGCACAATCAAAAAATCAGATTAATATACATTGTGGAACGTGGGGATTGGCACGTTCTATACCATACCTTGTCATTCTCCTCAGTCTCCTCCACCTCCTCCTCAGTCTCCTCGTCCTCCTCTTCAGTCTCCTCGTTCTCCTTATTCTCCTCGTCCTTCTCCAAAGTCTCATCCTCCTCCTTAGTCTCCTCGTCCTCGTCCTCCTCCTCATCGTTTTGCACAATCAAAAATGAAATGAGATTAATATACATCAAAAATTAAATGAGATTGGGTTGAGCGTGGGGATTGGGCGTGGGTCATGGGGCTTGGGCGTGGGGGTTGAGCGTGGGGCTTGGGCATGGGGTTGAGCGTGGGGCGTGGGGCTTGGGCGTGGGGCGTGAGGCTTGGGCATGAGGCTTGGCGTGGGGTTGTGTGTGAGGCTTGGGCGTGGGGCGTGGGGCTTGGGCGTGGGTTGTGGATCGTGGGGTTGAGCGTGGGGTGGGCGTGAGGCGGGCGTGGGGCTCAAGTGTGTGCAATTATACCTTCGCCTTCCTCTTCTTGGCCAACTCATTCGCCTTCCTTTTAATGGCCAACTTGTTCGCCTCATCAACCTTTCTCTTCTCCTCATCAGCCTTCCTCTTCTTTGTCAAATTCGATATCCTCTCCTTCCTCTCATTCATCTTTCTCTTGATCTCATCAACATCATCCTGCTTCCTCTTCTTCATCACCTCATCATTCTTTCTCTTCATCTCATCAACTTCATCCTGCTTCCTCTTATTCATCACCTCAAAATTCTTAATCTTGTTCATCACCTCATCATTCTTCCTCTTCGTCCTCATCTCAGTATCAAGTTGCACATCATCATTCTTTCTCTTCGTCCTCATCTCAGTATCAACCTCTTCTTTTTCTTCTCCTCCACCATTCTTTTGTTCCTTTATTTCCCCCAATAATGTGATTATAAGTTGTTGATTCTCCTTGACGAGCTTGATTTCAATTTTAATCTCATTCACATCCTTTTTAATCTCATTCACATCCTTTGTCAGCTCATCAAGTTTGGCATCAGCATCAGTATGGGCTTGAGACACTAGATTGGGTGCAGAAGATGTAGAATTGTCTTCATAAGTTGGAGGAGTCGTCGTAGAAGGGATTTGATGAGAGCTACCTCCGCTAGTTTCATCGTTAACTTCAGGGATCTTGGGAGTCCTTTCATGTTTTTCATCTTCTTCACAAACTTCAATCTTTCTCTTCCTCATATCAAATTCAAAGAATTCATCATAAATGTTGTCTGTCATATCTTCAAAGTCGTCCCCAGAGTACATCCGCTTCTCCTCCGTAGACTCATGAATTTTTCTTCGAACAGTGCACTTCTGGATGGCTGTGGATACCTCGGGTCCGGTATAACTCCTAAAAGATTTATAGAGCACTATCCTTGGGCTTGTAAGATTATCTTCTAGTGTCTTTTCAGTAAAATTGGGGACGAATGTATTGATAATCTCATAGGTCCACACTTGGAATGCTAGTGCGAACCCATATAAAGTATAAGCGACATCACATATGCTTTTCTTGTTCCAGTTTTTCTTCTTGGCGAGATATAACCCACAGAGGTGTTTCATATCTTTGTCAATACCCTGTAGGGTTGCTCTGAAGGACACCTTTCCCCATGGAAATTGGAGGATCATCTCCATGTCTTCCATAATGTGAAAGATTCTCAAACTTATCTTCCTCCTATTATCATATGCGAACAGATACTGGTAAATGAGAAATATGAGCCCCATCTTTCATGAATCCTCCTTATCAGAGCATCCGACGACTTCAAGCTCTTTTAGTCTAACATCCTTTTTACCCTTAAAATATTTGAGGACAAGGGGTGGACATTCTTCAACCTCCTCCACCAAAGGAAATCTCCCAAAGTTGAGGCCTGTCACCAATGCATAATCCTTCATGCCCCAGCAGACCTCCTTACCATTGACTAAGAAACTTATCTCCTTCGAATTTGAGCTGATTTTTCTGATAAACATCTGATGGAGTATGGTTCCTGAAAAATATAATGTCGGGGCTTGGAATATATATTTGAATTGGGTCTGCAAAGCCCTATCCAAAAGATCATGGTGAGTAAACCTCTCCTTTATCTTTGCCAAGCTGGGACCGGTTGATTTCCATGAAACATGGCCATTAAAATCATTAAGAATGGTTTCGTTTGGTGCCATCTGCAAAAATAGTCAATAAATGATATGCACAATGTTTGGTGGATCAAAAACAGTAAAATCATATTAATAATTGCAGCCACGCACCACCCCCCACGCTCCACGCACTACCCCACACCCCACTCACTACCCCACGCCCAAGCCCACGCCACACGCACTACCCCACGCCCCACGCACTACCCTCACGCCCCTCGCACTACCCCACACCCCACGCACTACCCCACGCACTACTCCACGCACTACTCCACGCTCCACGCACTATCCCACGCACTACTCCACGCTCCACGCAATACTCCATGCTCCACGCACTACTCCACGCCCCACGCACAACCCCCACGCCCCACGCACTACCACCACGCCCAAACCCACGCACTACCCCACGCACTCACCCCTCGCCCCACGCCCAAGCCCACGCACTACCCTACGCCCCACGCTCAACCCCCACGATCCTCGCCCCATTCACGACCAAGCCCACGCAATTCAATTGCCCCACGTGAAAATGTTCACAAACCAACCATTCAGATTATTCTAAAACAGTAAAACTAACCCTAAAATTAACTAAGAATTTTAAACCTAACTAAACCCTAAACTAAAACCCTAAAACCATTAAAATCATCAGTAAACTAAACTTCATACTCGTTAAAATCAGCAATCCCCTAAACTAACTAAGCATTTCCGAAATGAAGTAATCCTTAAACTAAACTTCAGTAATCTAGACACATTGCAGTAATCAGCAATCCCTAAACTAAACTGAATGATTAAAACGATAAAGGAGAACTTACATCAGTCTCTGAATGATTGGAATGATTGGAACGAGAACGAGAAAGGAAGAACGTCCGGCTGGTGCTTGGAGATCGTCCGACTGGGGCTTGGCGATCGTCTGGCTTCTTGACGATCGTCCAGCTGCTCGGCAGGAAGAAAGGGACCAGAAGAAATGGTCGGCGGGCAATGGTCGTCCGGGGGGAAAGCCAACGGTCGCGGGGTGAAGAGAGGAAAACGGGAAGAAAGAAATGGGGAAAAAGAAGGAAAAAAAAGAAAAAAAAAAGGAAAAGGTTAGTAAAGGTATAATTGGAAATTTTTTAAAAAAAAGTTAAAAATAAAAATGGAATTTTGTAAGGTTAAATATAAAAAAGGGTCATATGATCAAATTTACCGTTATGTTGTCCATTCTCTAATTTGACGGGTTTTTTAAGAAAAATTAACAACTGAAAAGAGAAGAAGGAAAGAGGAGTCATATTTTTGTTTTAAAAAAAAATGGATCCGGTGGCTGCCGGGTGGAGCCGGGTCTAGACGGCGGGTCACATATTATTTATATTATAAGATAATTATTTTTGATATAATAATTTATTCAACAACCTTTTTTTATATATATATAAATATATATATATATATATATATAAATATATATATATATATATATATATATATATATAAATATATATATTTATATATATATATTAGAATTCTTTGCTTGTGCTTAGTATTCTAACTCTTTTTCTTCTTCTTTTAAATATTTTATTATTTTATTATTTTTATTTATTTTATTTATTTTATGTATGTAATTGTATAATATAATATGCTAAAATTAGAACTTAAGTCTACACCCAATTAAGTCATGAATAATGTTAGAAATTTAAAAATAGTTAATGATTGTCATCTATTATTATTTTTAATCCACAAGTAAATATGTTAAAATTATTTAATCCACAAATAAATAGTACATGCATCAATCAAGTTTCACTTTAACTATAATAGCATTCATTTGCTATTTTAGCTTTTAAGGAGTTTTATTTAAGAATCATTTAAATTTTATAAATATAAAAAATAATAATAATTTGTGTCATATATATATATATATATATATATATATATATATTAATGATTTAAAATAATCTTTTGTATTTGAATTATAAAATAAAATAGAGGTATTTTAATTCATCAATTGAATAACTCAAGCCTTCAAACTCAATTATAAAATTAATAAACTGAATTAAATATCAATTAGAGCCTGGACTGTGGACTGTTTATGGCCCTTTAGCCGTTAAACAATGTAATTAAAAACGTACAGTGCAACATATAACTATCACCATTTAGCATTAATTAATGGATTTCAAGTTGTAATATTAGGTAAGGAGAAATGATTAGGTGGGGAATTTGGTGAGGGAATGACGTGGCATAATTTTATTAGTTGAAAAAATCAAATAATTTCTTTTCTTTGTCTCTTTTCTCCCACTTTTACAATTTCCAACCAATGAAGGTGATGCCACGTCATTCCCTCACCAAATTCCCTCACTAAATCCCTCACTCTATCACTCCTCATTAGGTAAATTATTACGGTAAGTTAAATAATTTTTTTTTTTTTTGTATAAAAAGTAAAAATAAATCACTTAATTTATTTTTTTAATAAAATAATATTATTTAAGTTATCCGTTTAAAATTTCTTTTTCTTAAAGGAAATAAATTTTGTTTTTAATTCATTTCATGCCTTTCCACATAACATGAATCTAATATTTTAGGACTAGTTTAAACTTTGATATCAACATTTTTTTTATTATCTAAAATTATTCTGAATACAATTATATTAACACACTTAACTGTTTTAGAAAAAAGAAATAGTTAATGATCTCTTTATTGTAAAATATCATTGTGTTCAAATTAAACCATCTTAAATTTATAAATTTAATCTTAATGATCATCTTTAATAAATAATATTAATATTGTAATAATTTTACAGTTAATTTTATTATTTTTATTTCTAAAGAAATAACTAAAAAAAATAAACATGAAAATAACGTAAGATTCTTAAACTTTGAAGAGGGTCGGAAGACCCAAAATCATTATATTCATAACTTGATTTTAATAACCTATATCAAATAAGAATTTATAAATAACATTTAAACGTCTTAAGTTGAAGTGGAGATCATGACTGCTAGGGTTATGCTACCTCCTATATTAAAAGAAGGTTATCTGTAACTATCCACTTGGTTTATTAAATAACCTTAAATCAAACAAGGCCATGGTTCGTGCCATATCTTGTTGTTCGGTCTCCTTTTTTTTGTATTTGGGTCACATGATCCCATAAGTCCGTCATGTGCTAGCTAGGCTGATGTAGTTGAAAGGATAATGCCCATCCAGATTTATTTGGTTTTGATTTTCATGGAATTGGGGAGTGATATAGGTGCTGGTAGACATTATATAACCTCTTTTAAGTTACAACTCACTGTTGAAATCATAGTATGCATGACTAACAAGATGTTTGCAACATATTTGTGGAGATTTTCTACTGTAGGTAATGCAATTTGTGTTTTTGGTGTTGTAGGTATGTGCATAGATACCAAAGTTACTTATGGAACCATGCTGCAAGTATGAGAGTTCAAAAACATGGTACATAATAAAGATTTCTCTGGTTTTATGTCTTTGAAGTGGTTATTTACTTATTTTGTACCACATAATAAAGATTGATGATTTTTATTTAAGTCTTTTCATTTAAGATGGATCCATTGTAATAACTAATAACCTAAGCTAGTTTAACTTAAGTGGAGACCTTTTGGTTTTTACATATATTTTTTTTCTATTATCCAAAAATAATAATTTTATTCTTTAAGATGGGAGCATGTAGTCCTAATCCTAATTAATAAACCCTTTACTCAATTATTTAAATAATTTTATTTGAATGACATTTAAAAAAAATGGGTTATTATTGTATTAAAAAAAATTAGTGTGATGAATCATACACTTAATTTAACCATCATCATATTTAGTTCACTTAGAGCTTGAGTTTTGTTATGAGTTTTTTGGAGATAAAAACTGGATTTAAAAAAAATTAATATGATTTGAAAAAAAAATCGTTTCTATGTATATATTATTTAAATATTTTTATTTTTAATAAATAATAAAATTTTAAATATTTAAATAAGGAGTAATTTGATATTTTATATAATGAATGAAATGATTGATGATGATTTGATTTTTAGGTAAAATTTCCGAATAACTCATATGAGACAAGAATACTTAATAAACAAATAAAACAAAATTAATCTAAAAAAAAGTTGACTTATAGGGTTGCCAAAGACCAAATTTAAAAGGGTGAATTTCAAAATACTATTGTTTGAGGTCGAATTTAGAAATACATCCATAGTTTGAGGGCGAATGTGAGTATCTTTTATCTTTGCCGCCGTAAGTAATTAAGGAAATAATTGTTAATAAATTAATTCATGTGAGTTATGTGGAAATTTTATCATTTGAAAAAATAAATCATTTTATTTATAAACAAATGAAGTGCTTGTTGATATGAATTAACTATTATATCAAATCAAACATTTTTAACTATTATATCAAATCAAATATCAAATCAAATATCAAATGTTGTAGTGCAGAGATATTAGGGAGATATTAGGGGTAGAAAAAATTACCGATATTATATTTATATCGAAAATATTGTACCACAATATATCAAAATATTAATTTTTAAATTATATCGAAAAAATATAAGGTGTGGTACCGATACCAAAATTATTTATACTGTAAATGTATGAAATTTTCAAAATTTTGGTTTATCGAGATATACCGAAATACCGAAATAGTATTTATAAATTATTATATATATATATTATTTATAAGGAAATAAATATATTTAACATTAATTTAATTATAGAAGCCTAATTTTTAAAATCAAATTAAAATATAATTATTTTGTAATATTATTTAATATATGATATCTCTATACAATAAGATTGAAAAAAATATTCAACCATGACAAATATTTTTGCAATGTCATTCTCAACAAGTTGATAGTGAGCCTATTTTTAGTTTGGGCAAAATGATAGTTGATATTTTTAGGAATAATTTGAGTCATAATTTAATGAAATGTAGGTATTGGTGTGTACAAATGATTGACTAAAAATAAATAAATTCTAACTTAGAAAAAGATACTACAAGTGGATTGTTCCATGAAAAATGAATAATTTAAAAAGAGCGAGTTTTTTATTATTTAAATCTAAATTAACTAATATTTATTATTATTATTATTATTATTATTATTATTATTATTATTATTATTATTATTATTATTATTATTATTATTATTATCATCATCGACCTGAATTGTATTATCAATTTATAAAATAAAAATTACGGTATTGAAAATCGTTCTATTCATTTTAGTCTAACTTAAAAATTATACTTATGTTTATTTTTGATAATTTTAATTTTTTTAACTAAATTTATTTATTAATATTTGTTAGTTTTTAAAAATGTGGGATTTAAAAAAAATAAAATTATTTTAAGATAAATATCTTTAATTTTTAATTTTATGTAACGTTTATGTATTAATTATATTAAATTAATTTTTGTTTTGTTTAAGTTATTATGTTTTTTAAATATAAAATATATAATACCGAAATTAAGGTATACAGAAATCTTAGAAAATTTTCTATACCAAAATTTTCGATAAAATATAAGATCTGGACAAAAAAATTAAAGTATACCGTGCCCGACCTAGTAGAGATTCTAGAAAAGTTATTATTATTAAATTTATTTTAAAAAAGAGTGGATTTTTCTGAAAATAAAAATACCAACTTAAAATTACTTTCAAATGGACTAAATTATAGTAAGGAAACACAAACTTAAGTTTTTGTTCTAATAATTGTAGTAATAAGAGGAGGATCCAGGAATATTTGGTTAAAACTATGGGTAATATTTTTGGGCCTTCTAAACTTTAGGTGTCAACTCTATAAATTAATGTCTCAATTTTTTAGTATTTCAATATAAAATCAATGAAAGTGATACTAAAGAACAATATTTTGATATTTCTATTGTAAATCAAAAATTTACAATTTATTTAAGTACCAAATCAATCTGTTCATCTTCAAAATATTATCACTTTAATTTTAAAAATCCAAATAATATTTAAAAAAAAAAAACATTTTTCTAAAAAAAATAAAATTAAAAATAAAATTAAAAAAAATCAATGAAAATCTTGAATAATCCATCATCAAATAGGCTCCACATGTCCAAATTCGTAAATCTATAATTCATACATCTATATTTTATATATATAATAATGTTTAAAGTCAATTTAACACTACATTAATCTACTTAATGAGATATATAATCCATATCATTAATATTTTTTCAATCTTCTCTCCAATTTTTTTTTTAATTGAATTTTGTTTTGAATCATCATATTTTATATATATATATAATATATATATATTTTCTTACCATATATTATCTAATTTATATGTTATCTTATATATATATTATATTATTTTTCATCATTAATTTTATATAAATACATTTTATTTTTCATCATACATTTTTTCTCTCATCATATATATATATATATATATATATATATATATATATATATAAATATTTTCTTTGTGAGCATAAATAGTTTTTATGTTAATATAAAAATTAATTAATTGGTAATAAGAATTAAATAAAAAATATATATACATACACAAAATAATAAAATTATTTCAACAAACATAATTGGTCCAACGGGTTAAGTGTTTACATTTAAAGTTGAAGACTAGGGTTCGAATCCCAAAATATGCAAATTTATATTTTTAAAAATGTATTCTTGATTATAATATATGGTGGCACAACTTTTAAACAAATGATAGACATCTGAAAATGTAAGGTCGTAATTAGTGGTTGGTTTGACGAACATTTGAAAGTCTGAGGCTATGAGATGGAGGTCGGGTGACGAGCATTTGAAAGTGTGAGGTCACGAGATGGAGGTTGGGTGGTGGTTAGTGGTTGGTTTGACATTGTATAAGAGGTCATTGATCAATTGGGATTGGTTGTTGATTTGTTGAAATGAGAGTAAAAAAGAGCAGAAAACCCCAAGCCCGTCATCGATCCTCCAGCTTACCGGAATCAGAGCAGAAAACTCGGTCGTTTCCTTCCCCGAGCTCTTGGGCCTTTTTCGCTCATTCCAGCCTTGTTTCTCGGCACTGCGCCACTGCCCACTAGAGTTCTTCCTCCGATTTCGGTGAGATTTTGGTTCGATTTACTTGATTATTTTTTGTTATTGAGGACTTGTCTGGTAGAATGGTGGATTCACAATTTATATCTTGCATTATTGCCTAGCGGAAGTGCAACATTGTGGTTAATCATAGATTCATAGAATTCTAGTTAATATATAAATTTTCAATGCAAATTAGCATTTAGAGTTTTATCAAGCATGCCTCCTATAAGAAAACAATTGTCTAGGGCAGAAAAAAGAAAGAAAAAACAAAAGGAAGATGCTTTAATTCAAAGTCAAGTAGGAAGCCTTAATAAGTATTTCACAATCGATCAAATAGTAGAGCAAGTGAACCAGAATGACATCGATGATAAGTTGAATGATCGGGAACATGGTAAATTGAATGAACTTCGCAATGAAGACCAAAACAGTCTGAAAATGAGAACGATGTAAGTATGCCTAAAAGTGACACTGATGGAGATATAAATCAAAAGATTTTGTTTCCTTTAAATGTTGATGATCCAGGAAATTGGGACAAAATGCAAAATATTAAGGACTTTTTGGTTCAAAGAGGTCCTAAAAGATATGATGATATTTTGTTTCCTTTTGATAACACTGGAAGACATTTCAATCCATCACATTATAAGAGACAATTGACAAATGGTGAAAAAAGTGACAGAAGATGGTTAGTGTACTCTATTTCTATGGACAAGATCTTTTGTTTCTATTTCTATGATCAAGCTCTTTCTTCACTTCAAACTTGGTTTGAGCAATTTCAAAAGTACGAAGAAACCTTTGGGTTTTTATTTAGTTTGAAGAAGTTGAAGTCTATTGATGATGATGGTCTCTTGAGCTCATATGTCAATCTTCAAAATTCTTTAACACATGATGGGCACTCCGATGTTGATGGATCATATTTATTTCTAGAACTAAAGTTGTTAAGACATTCATTACCCGGAGAAGCAAAAAGAGCGATTGATGTGCTGAATTATTTGAAAACAATGGATGGTTGTTATCCAAATTCCTATATCGCATATCGAGTTTTGCTGACTATACCAGTTACTATTGCATCTGCTGAAAGGAGTTTTTCCAAATTGAAGTTGATTAAAACTTATCTTCGATCAACTATGTCGCAAGAAAGACTAAATGGGTTAGCTATGTTATCTATCGAGAAAAAAATTATTGAGAAAGTTGATTATGCAAACTTGATCAATATTTTCGCTTCAAAAAATACGAGACGAGTAATATTCAAGTGACTATGTACTAGTTCGGAACATGAATTTTATATTTTGTTTGGATCTTCTTTGTTTTTTTAGTATTTACTTATTACATATTGTTTTGATGATATTTTATTTCTAGAATTCATGTTACAAATATATTATATTTAAATCGATAAAAAAATATATGTATGAATATTAAGTTTTGAGGGCACCAAGTTTTGTGCTCACCTCAGGCATCGAAATCTCAGATCCGGCACTGCATTTAACTCTTCTTCTATATCTTCTTCTTTGTACTACTCCTTCCCTTGCTAATGTTTCTTTGTACTTTAATAATAATATTTTTCTCCAAATGTTTCTGAGATACATATACCTTAAACTCTTCTTGTTGTTTCTCTTTATGTTTAAGTGAAATTCAATAATTATGTTTTAGCATTCAAACTTCACAAAATAACTAGAATTATGTTTATGTAGGTATGATCATATTCGAATGTGAAGGAAAGCATCGTAACCATTTTATTTTATTTTTATTTTTTATTTTGAAAAATGTCAACTTTTATTAAAAATAATCTAAAAGATGCGTTCAAACCATAGTTTTGAAATTCAGTCTGAACATCAACTCGGTGAAGAAACTGGATCACTGGGTTACTAGTTCAACCAATGGATCAACTAGTGAATTTAATATAACTAGCATTAATCCCGTGTAAATGCACGGGTAAAAATATAAACAAAATATTATTTATCTACAAATATTTTAGATAAAATTAATATTATTCAAATTTAATTAATTTAAAATTAATTTTAGTTTATAAAATTTAATTTTAATCCAAAATTTAATGTTAACATATATTTTTAAATTCATCAAATATCTAAAAATAGAAATAAAAAATATGTGTTTAAAAAATACTTAAAAGTGTAAATTTCTTCTAAATAAAAATCAAGTCAATTACACCATTTATCTGGTTAGTTACGATAGATTGATTTAGAGATTTTACTTAAAATTGTGTCATATATTTTGTTATTATCAAAAATAATGTTAGACATGTTTTACACTATTATAGACCTCGTATCCCTTACCGTGACTTTTTTACCACCACTTCGATCACCAACCACCAATTACACAATTCACATTTCATATCGTGACCTCACACACTTTCATATGCCTGTTATCTCTCGTCAAATCAACCACCAATCTCAATCGACATCTCAAATCGTGACCTCACACTTTTTCACATGTCTCTTATCCCACTCGACAAAACAACCACCAATCTCAATTTACCTCTAATTTCATGAGCTCACACATTTTCACACTTTGGTCAATCAAAATGTCATTCATATTTTATTTTTAACCACCTATATGTCATTTATTATCGGCCTCTTGTCCCCACAAATCTCACCTCTCATTTCATCATTTTTACCCTTACCGCTTCCCGCAACTTCTTTTACCAACAATTCCACAAATCGACCTCTTATCTTGTAACTCACATTTTTTTTTATATTCCTCTTTATCCACGCGGAAAATCACCCACAAATGTCAATTGATATTTAATCTCGTGACCTCACACACTTTTACATTTTGATTAATCAACATCTCATTCAAATATTTTAACCACTAATATCACATTTGTTTCCATCCTCTTTTATATTACCGCGACTTCTTTTTTACCCCCACTTTGGTAAACTAACCACCAAATCTCAATCGACATCTCATCACGTGACCTCACACACTTTCACACATCTTTTATCCTCATCAAACTAACACCAATCCCTCAATCGACCTCTCATCTTGTGACTCACACTTTTTCATATATTTTTGTCCCATCGACAAACAATCAACCAATCACAATCGACCAATTTCGTGACCTCACACACTTTTACATTTCGATTAATCAACCATTAGTATATCTTTTTTTCTAACCTCTTAAATTATTCCACACTTCCGGCAACCAACCACCAAATCACAATCGGCATCTCATCTCATGACCTTACATACTTTCACACACCTCTTATCCATCGTCAAACCAAACATTGATCCCCCAATCGACCTCTCATATTATAACTCACACATTTTAATAATACATCTTTATCCCCTTGGCAAACCATTTACCAATCATAATTTCGACCTCAAATCTCGTGACCTCACACACGTTTACACTCCGATCAATCAACATCTCATTTATATATTTTTAACCGTCGATATCACATTTTATTACCGGCCTCTTATCCCGACAAATCAACCATAAATCCCCATATCACATCTCATCATATTTACTCTTATAGCGACTTCTTCTACCTCCCCCCACTTCAATAAATCAACAACTAATCCCACAATCGACCACTTTGGTCAATCAATATCTAATTCATACATTTTTAACTACTAATATCTAATTTCATCCTCAAATTCGCACAACCATTTCCATTATTCCCTCTCATCTTATCCTTCAAAGATTTCATTATTAACGGCGTTCGAACCACCATTATTTTATCCTCAAATTTGCACAATCATTTCCATTATTCCCTCTCATCTTATCATTCAAAGATTTTTTCATCCTCAAATTCTCACTACCATTCCCATATTTCATCTCATCTTATCTTTCAAAGATTCTATTATGCCGTTAGAACCATCATTCTTTCATCCTCAAATTCCATTATTAGTGATAAATATTCCCTCAATTCTTATCCTTCAAGGATTTTATTATTAACGGAGTTTGAACCATCATTCCCTCAATCTTTTTAATTCGATTATCATTATTAAAACCACCCTCACCAATCTTTCTAATTCAAATTATTATTATTAACACCACCCTCAAAGATTCTATTATGGTGTTCGAAAAACCATTCTTTTTTCATCCTCAAATTTGCACCACCATTTTCTTCAATCCCTCTAATCGAAATTCACATATTTTATCATATTTTCAAGGATTTCATTATTTACGGCATTCACCATTCTTTTATTCTCAAATTCGTACTACCATTCCCACAATCCCTCTAATTTGAATTCTCATTAATAACACCATCATTCTCTCTAATATGTACCCACATATACCAACATCATTATCATTTTAATATCTATAATATAAACTCTAAAATTTACATCAAGTAAGACTCAAACCTTAGTCTCAAGTTTGAAAGGTTAATCATTTAACTATATATTGAACCACTTGTAATTGATGTGTTTATTTTATAATTTTATGTATATATATATATATTTAATCATTCTATTGAATAACAAATAAAATATAAAAATAAATAAAAATAATAATTATATAAATAGTAGATATGTATAGAGAATATATAAAAATTTAGATTAAAATATTTTTAAAATTAAAAATATAAAAAATAATTAATACGATATAATTATTGATATATATATATATAATTTATTAAAAAAAATAATGAAAAATAGTTAAAATAATAGTATATCTAATAAATATGAAGGTAAGTAAAAAAAATATTAAAAATTAATTTAATAAATATATAAAGAAAAATATATTAATAAAAATGAGAGACAACTAATTTATATATTAAAAATTAATTAAAAATAATATATATATATATATATATATATATATATATATATATATATATATATATATATATATATATATATATATATATATATATATATATATATATGATATACACATTGTGAAGCAAAGATCTCATATTAAAAATAAAAAAAATTTAAAAAAAGTACGTGTCCTGGTTATGTATAATATATAAACTATATTATATTTTAACATTTCTCTTCAAACTCAAAATAGAAAATTTTTGAACAACTTAAGATTGAAGACAATATGTTAAAATGTTAATGATGTATTATTCAAGATTCATAAACACATGAGCTTTATTAAGTTACAAGATGGCAATGTGTTGACTGATAAACCAACGAAGAAGTAGCATTCAATGAGCATTGAATACTGGGGTAAACAACAACCGAATGAATTCCGAAGTTTACTCGTGAGTCTCAAGATCCATCCAATAACAGGATGACAGTGTGTTGCATAAAATAAATCAGTAAAGAAGGTAAAATTTCATTGGCATTGAATGCTGGAGTGAAAAAACACTTGAAAAAAACACATCATAACGAAAGGATGGCAGTGTGTTGATTAAATAATCAGTCAATAAGCATATTGACTACTGGGAGAAAGTAACAACTGAAAACAAAACTCAGAGATTGTGATTGGCGAAAAAAATAATATCATCAATAGAATTATTTGAAAGAAAAAATATTATTAAAAAATATAATAATAATTAATAAATCATTATTAGAGTCTTTCATTAATGACTAAAGTAATAATGGATGAAGATTGTGGAAGACTAAAAAAATAAAATTTCTCACCGAGAGAGAGAAAATTGTATTAGAATTATATAACACTATTTCATATTTTGAATCTTTTAGAATTTGAATATCACTATATGACTAGTACATTATATTCTCAATCTTTTAATATTTGTGATAAACATTACATTTGTAATTTCTAAATGAGATATTTGTGATTGAATAATTATCCTAATTTTATGTGATGATATATATATTTCTTGTTCTTAAATAATATTGTGATAAAATATAATTTTATTAATAAATTAAATTAATTTTTTTAATTTTCGAGTTCAAGTTCGAGTAACTCGAATTGTAATCGAGTCGAGTTCGAGTATACATTTTAGTACTCGATCGAGTTCGAATAGTATGATATTCGGCTCGACTTGACTCGTTTACACCCTTACTGTCAGGTGGGTGTCATTGGAGAGTCGCTGCCACAACATCACTCCCCCTGTCATTTTTTCAAAAAAATATAGTCTATTAAATTATTAGTAAATTAAACTGAAGTTAAAGAGTATATAAAGTTTCTAAAAATTAAAATCTCAAAAATAAAATATCATCAATCACTACTCTTGTATCTTCTCTGACTAGAAATATGTCAAGCTTCTTCAGGTAATAACGGAATTGTGCAACTCTTATTGTTCCTTTCACATTTGCGATTTAATTGCGGGGAAGGAGCCAAATAACTTATAAAGTTTCAATATTAAAAAAAACAAAACATAAAGGATAAATTGCATACCAAACATTTTATATTAATAAGTTAAGGCAAAACATGTCCCAAAATAAAAAATAAAAAAAAATCTCCGTTATAATTTGCATATCTTTTTCTTTTGTTATTTAGTTTGGACTTTAGGCAATTTCCTTTTCTCTTTGTTCATAATTATTTTTGAGTCATACCTTGAAACATGGACCACCATGTGAAAAATCCATTTTGGAGCCTCCAGTTCTGAAATCTACGCGCATACCGAATGAAACAAACTTTCGATCATGTTTTCAATCGCTACAAAATTCATCACCCAGACCGAATATAACACATTCATGTCAATCCTCTGTTTGCGATCGTCGATATCAATTTGTAATAAGCTCGCTCAACTTTGTTCTTTGTAAGGAGTCCATATCATTTTGTTGACATCAACATCAAGCCCTCTTCCTGCAACTTTAAGGTGGCGTTCCAATAATTTTGGATCCGCACATATTAGATGCTGCCCTTGACGGTACTGAATCAGTTTCATCCCTTGAAGAATCGCTAAGATGTCGTCAACTTTTATAACAGTCATATCACTCATTAGCAATAGTTCGTTTACATGTTTTTTTTCAAAATAAAGCCGAACTGATGGTAGAATGTAACAAACAATACATAAATATGCACATAAATTATGAGGGTCCAAGAAAATCAATTCTAGATACAATGATCAATTTGTTCTTAAAATATGAGGGTTGTTAGTCACCAAGCTTTTTCTCATAATGGTCATAATTAAATGAAAAAAAATAATCTAAATTTGCTGTGATTGCAAGAAATAACAGTAGTCAATAAAACAATCTAATCAAGGAAAAAGTATATAAGATTTCAAAAAAGAAAAGTCAACAGTAAGTTGTGAAAAAGAAAGAAAGACAATTGAGCGGAAAAGAATGTAAATCGAGATGCAACTATGAAAACCAAATACGGTGAATAACGGGCAATTGAGCGAAGTCAGATGAAGTTAAAGTCATCCGGTAAAGCTCTTTCAGCTTAGTCACATCTCCGGATCTAAATGAACTTTGTTGCGAAGAAGACTGGATGACATTTGAGGATGACAAAGCCATACTCAGCATCTTCTTCAACACTAGTCGGAGATTATTCCAAAATTTAGCACATAAATTATTTCTTGCAATTATGTCTCCCCTTATATGTCGTGCTTCAAGCAGTAGACTAAAAGCAGTTTCTAGTACCTGTTTGTTGACAAACCATCAATACAGAAAATAAACTAGTAAATAAATAATAAATCAACTAAAGATAAAGAGTTATGATAATCAAATAAGCATACCGCATATGAGTTATGATAATCAAATAAACTTAGATAAACATCAACTCTTTCCACTAATAGCCTGAAGTGGATCATAGGATAGGTATCAGCTCTATAAAAGTCCATACATTTTTTCCAATTACTTTGAACTAAGGAAACATACTCCTCCACCTCTTGTAAAATGCCAGCTACCTTAAACTTTAAGCAATGCACCCTATAATATTTACCAAGTTCCATATATCCATTAGCAACTTCTTGCTTATTCAGCTCACCCATTGACTCATATAACAATAAAGATTCTTTAATAGCATACTCTGCTGACACTTCTTTCTTTTTTTCAATATCAACAAAATCATCAAAAATCTCTACTTTCGTATCTTCTTTGGCTAGAAGTAGGCCAAGCTTCATATATATTTTAGCTAATGGCAGAATTGCGTAACTCCTAATCCTGTTCCTCTCACATTCATCCACTATAGCAGTTAGCTCCCTCTTTGCTGCTATATAATATTTCAAAGAATTACAGTATTCAAGTTTCGCATCACCTTCCTTTTCCCCTTTCAAAATATTTTCAGCCAATTGTAGCCTTATGGAACCCAGACTACAGTAATTGAATACTATTGTGCTATGATTAAAAATTTGTCTAAAACAAATAATAGACTGAATAAATGCATTTTCTGTCTTCTTTAATTCTGTCTTGTTGTCTAGTCTCTTCATTCCGAGGTTATTATAAACCCAACCTTTCTTTTTTAGCAAAGACTGCTTCTCCGATAATCCATCTCTACATTCACCCAAGACTTTTTCAGCCTCTTCATAACAAATTAGTGAGGTAGAAAGATTGTATTCAGAATCTCTGGTTACAGGTGGACCCGACAAAAACTTGAAAATGTCACTATTTCTTGTTTGTTGTTCTGAAAATGTGATGACCGGTTTAGAATTCCTTCCATAAGCTATTTTATTTTGTTTCTTTCCGTAACCTAACAAACGCGAATTGTCGTTACTACTACTTGCATTGCTTTTGCTACTACTACTTGCATTGCTGTTGCTAATTACCCGATCAACCTGACAGCTACAGTTTATTAAAGAACACGAACTGCAGTCCTGTCTGAACTGCCCTAACTTTTTCTTCAAGTGTTTGACCTCTTTCAGCACCATTGAAGATATGTTTAATACTCTGTTAGACATTTTTCTCTCTTGAACTTTTGTCATGTGGAACTTGATATAAATATCCCCTACTAAAGTCCATGCTTTCACCCAGAATAGATAAGACGGCAAACTAGATTTCACTTCAATAACATCACTGGGCTCAGTGTCCAAACAACAAATTATTGAAGAAATGAATGTTGAATCTTCGCGGTACTGAGGCATAGATCCATAGACTAAAGATGCTAGTTTTACAATCTTTAGAGCTTGACGGAGTTGATCCTCGTCTTTATAACATTCTCCAAGGGCTATGTATGTTTCTCCAAGCAAAAGAACCAGTTTCCATAATTTATCATCCAACTTAGATGTCGGAAGCCATTCCCGAATATCACAAGCTTCAATACAGTCAGCATTGCCACAATCACATACAGAGGAGTCCACAGTTGAAGGGAATGCACTATTTTCAACAGATGAACTAGTGCTTTGCATTTGGCGTTTCCATCTCAGAGATTTAATGGCTTGGGAGACGTGATACACTGCAGCTAACTTCGATGTGATTGGATCAACAATAGTTTGAATTACATCAGCTGAAGTTTTCGCCAATTCACAAACTGATGATTCTTCGTCATCATACCATGACTTACTCTTTGTCTTCTGGGATTCTTTCATTGTGTATGTGCCTCCACATCCATTAAATCCTTCTTGCACACCAGGAGAGTATAACATATCCAAGACAATTGATTCAGATTTGTTGTTGAAATAGTCAAAAGATTTTTCTTCAGCACTCACAATGACTACCTTAGATTCCACAGGAACTCCCTCAGATGCCAACTCAAGTTCTTCATCATATTTTAACAGAAATCTGGCATATTGTTCATGAGCTAATGACCTCAAAACCTATACAGCCCAAGAGTTGGTAGAAATTATTAATTGTATTAAACAAGAAAAGTTTAGGCTATGTTTCGATATGTATAATTGGAATTAGAATTTTAAATTCTAATTTTTTAATGGAAAAATAATAGAATTAAAATTCCGTAAAGGGAACAATGGAATTGAAACTAAAAAAATCATCATATACACTATATTCCATATTTTATGTCCTCAAAGAAACATAGCCTTAATAATTGGACCAAATCCAATTCTATTTCCAATTCTGCCCAAACCAAACATAGCCTCAATAATTGTTAAACTAAAATCCATACCAAATAATCTGGGTCATCCAAGAAGTCAAGACACTTCCTAAAGAACATAGCACATCTGGCCCGATTATTAGGAGACTGTAGCAAAAAGCATTTTGATCAGCAAGATACATTTGGCAGCAAAAAGGGGAAAGCAAGAGAAGTTACCAACTCCATACCATAGAAAGTGATAGCCTATGTGCAATACGGTACAAAAGAATTCCTAGTGAAAGTAAGGAATTATTTCTCCCTCTATGAAGCATAGAGGGCAGAGAGTTTGCACTGTCATTGGGTTCTCCGGTTGAACAGTTGTTGTTAATCACACAAAGATCAAAGAGTTGGATGGCATCTTCTCCAGAGCTTTTGTAAAGCTATAAAATGAAAGACCATGGTTAATAATTAACTGTGCAACTGAGCAAGAAACTTAATAAGGGTGAACATATACAACTTTTAGCATTACCCAATAAGCACCAGGGTCTTGCTTGCAGTTTTCCTGAAGAAACCTCAAAACAGAAAGACCATTTTGTTGGACGACATGTGGATGAAAAGCAGGTGTACCATCTTCCGATACTCCTTTTGAAATAAATATATCATCCGTCTTTAGTAGCTCATAACCCTGAACAACACCATCTTGATGATAACAAATTGTCAATTCAGGCACACTAGCCATTACATTATCAATCCAGGCTTCAAGCCATGTCAGAGAAGTCACCTGCAAAATAAGTGATAAAGAATATAATATGGGGAGAGGTTGCTTTCAGAAACGTATGCTGAATCACCACAAACCTTCCGAGAAACATCCCACAAATGCAAGCTCACCGGAACATACTTTTCATTACTGAATAAGAGCAGGTCACTCCCCAGGAGCATCCGGAAGTTGTGAAATTGCCAAGACAAAATCCTTGAGAACACCTCCTTACCGAGTCTTCTGTATTTTTCAGGCTCTTGCATTGAGCTCTTGGATTTTTCTTTAACATGTGGAGCTGTTTTGACATCAGTACATCCTTTGTTTTTTTTCTTGTTCTTGCTATTCAACAAGAAACTGTCTTGTTTGACCTTCACGTTTTTTGGAATTAGTCGCTCTTCTTCAAAAATATTATCATCCACTCCAGACTCAGACTTTTCTTTCGGAGTTGGACATTTAGAAGATTTAAAGGAACCAACCACAGATTCAAATGGCCTTGGCAGAAAAGATGACTGTAGCATCTCTTTTGATGAAACGTTACGCGTAGGAAGACATTCACACGCCTCCATCCTAACAGAATGCATGGCAAAATTTAAAAATAAAGAGTCAACTGCACATTTTGATTTGTGTCTCCTAACCAATTTTTCCCCTTCTTCAACATCCGGTCTGTAATTCAAAATTTCCAAAGTATGTGTTAGATTTAACCAGATAATAAAGAAGCAAAGAAGCACAACCTCATAACACATACCCTGTATTCAGAACTAAAGTCTGTCCAATACGACGCACTTCAATTGACAGCCGAGCCTTAGAATATGGTATCTTGAAAATTTGTTTCAAGATTTCAGTTGGAGCTATGATATCGATCTCATCTCCATACTCAGCCAAACCAGATACAGCAAGAGCTTCCCCTTTCCTAGTGAGACTTGATGTCATGGCACTATTCTCCCATGATGAATCTACCAAATTCAGCAAAAAAATAACTTTAGTTCATATATCCTCAAAAAAAAAAACATTACAGTTAAAAAGTTATAACCACCAAGCACATCAATGACATTCCACAACAATGCATAAACATTAAAAAATTACAAAATCAAACAACTTCAATGGTCAAACAATATTAGGCTGGTAGGTAACAGCATGTCTATTGTCCAGTAGTGTGAGAATATCTCTGTTACTACTTTCATTCACCAGCAACCTAAAAACCATGCTGAAAGAGAGTAAGTGAATGATTAAACTCAAAAAATGGGTCATAACAACACATACAAGAAAGATTCAACATACATAATAATATGACAGGGTAATGCAACACCAAAAGATGATCAACACATGGCAAGTTAAAACTTTGGTCTTTGAAAATGAAATCGAGTGAGAAAGACATTTGTACCTCCTTCAGATGTCCTGGAGCACGCAGCTGCAATAGGTGGAGTATTTAGGTCAGTTCCATTTGGCAAGACTCTGTACTGTGGAGCGCTTAACCTGAAAGAAAATAGCAGAACTAACTCAGTAGATGAATTCTTCAACTAATGCAAAGTTACATAAGAGAAAGATAGATAGATATACGTTTGAGCTGTGGGAACGAGAGCAGAATTGACGGCAAGTAGAGATTTATCAGTGAGAAAACCAAAAGGTTCGGGCTTTACGATTTCCAAACGTCCAACACAATGAAGATCAGAAGATGAAGGTGACGATGGTCTTTCCATCATCGAAAAAGTTTTGAAAAATTGACGATGCGATTCGGAGAAGATGAGATTAAAGGAAGAACACAATTAAGGAAATAACAATCTACCAATTCAAAACCTTATTCTAAACTCAATTCGTAAATTGTAACTGAAATAATAGATATATAAGATTGGGCAATTACTTATGTACCCATATTTCAAACCATTCTTTCCATAATACACTCCTCCAAAATATTTACATTCCATACATAAACCTATTAATAATCTCACCTAATTGACTATCTCATAAAATCTATTCATAATTAATTTTTTTTTTTTTTTTTTTAAATCTCTATAAATTAATACCTTTGTCACAGAAAAAATTATTAATTAATCAAAATATTAATTAATCGATAAATTAATAATAATTTATTAATTAATCCATAAATTAATAATTTATTAATCTATATATATTTAATCACGCTTAATTTGAAATGTTGGCTTTCTCCAAAATAATCCTCATCATCAGATATTTTCTCTATATTTCTCTCTCTTTATTTATCTTTATTAATTAATTATTTTTCTTTCCCTCAATATATATATATATTTTCATGAATTCTATTAATAAAATTTCATCATTAATTATTCTATGTGAGTTACTTCTTTATCTATCTATATATCTATATAATATTAATATTTTTTATTAATTATTTTAAAAGTAAATTTAATAATTTTCATCTAAAATATTATATATATTAATTAAATTTAATATTAAATATTAATTATAAAAAACTGCAAAAATAATAAAAGTTTTAGTTATCATATTATATTAATTATAAAAAAGTATTTATATTAATTCAGTTTAACATTAAATATTAAATATAAAAATATGTAAGAATAAAAAAGTTTCAGTTATTATATTATAATTATCTATTAATTTAATTTAACATTAAATAATCATTATATCATGTAGCTACAATTAAATCAATATATTAAATCAACTTTACTTTTCATCTTTTTTATCTAAATATTTTCTCTTATAAATAATCTTAGATCAATAAGGTTCAATTGAAGAGAGAATAGACTCATAATATTCTCAATTTCTCTATCAATATCATGTTTTCAATAATTGAATTTGCATTATGTTATGTTTCAATAATTCGTTGTTCACTATTTTGCATTTTTTTCCAAGATTTTTGATCGTTTCAGGCAGCTGCAACAACATCCTCGATGTCCAAGCGTGTTATCTCCATATCGACTCATAATATTCTCAATTTTTCTATCAATATCATGCTTTCAATAATTGAATTTGCATTATATTATGTTTCAACAATTCGTTGTTCACTGTTTTGCATTTTTTCCAGAAATTTGATCGTTTCAGGCAGCTACAACAATATCCTCGATCTCCGAGCATGTTATCTCTATCGACTCGTAATCTTCTCAATTTCTCTATCAATATAATGTTTTCGATAATTGAATTTGTATTAGGTTATGTTTCAACAATATGTTGTTCACTATTTTGCAATTTTTCTCAAGAATTTGATCGTTTCAGGCAATTGCAACAACGTCATACGCATTTCGTCGATCTTCTTTTGAATCTAATCATTTCAGACAGCTGCAATAACATCCTACGCATTTCATCGATCTTCTTTTGAATTCGATATACTCAAAGTATGAGTAATGATTAAATTTTATGACTAATTAATAAAATTAAAAAAAAATTAAATGCATATGATCTCTATATTCTTAGCCTAATATTTTTTACTATTTTCCAAATTTTTTTTGAAATATTATTATTTATTATAACATTTAATTAATTTATTTATTATTCACATTATTTTATAATATTTGTCTTGATTATCTTATTTAAATTCCTATTATATTAATAATAATGTAATTTAGTCTGAATTTATGAATTTAATCATCGCGGATTGTTAATTCTATCATTATTTATTTAGGTTTTTGAAACGTATTTTATATATTAAATTAAATTTTATTATGGAGTACTTAGAAAAAAAGATTCAAACTTTTGAAAAAAAAAAATAGAAAGAGAAAGAAGATAAAGATTTGAAATCAAGAAAAGGCCAAAAATTCTTTACCTCCTTCAATTTAAAAAAAAAATTAAAAATTAAATTTTTATTATTTCATAACACAGTCTAATAAGATATTTTATAATAAAATTATAAATGAAATTATATTTTAATAAATAATATTAATATTTTAATTATATATATAAATGTTGAGGTGTACTTCAAGCTTTCTCCAAAAATATCTTCAACATATGTATTTTCTCTTTCTTAAATATATATATATATATTTCTCTCTTAATTTATATTTATTAATTCATTGTTTTTCTTTCCCTCACCATATATATATATATTTTCATCAATTATTTACTCTTTTATGTATATACTTTTATATATATATATATATATATATATATATATATATATATATATATATATATTTTATTATTAATTATTTTAAAAGTAATTCTAATAATTCTCATCTAAAATATTATATATATTAATTATAAAAAACTACAAGAATGATGAGAGTTTCAGTTATCATATTATATTAATTATAAAAAAAAAAAATTATGTCAAATTTTAATCATTTTATCATAAAATTAGTTTATAAAAAGATTTTTTGATTTTTCTATTACATTAATTCCTAATTTTGTTTGGTTTGTCAGATACTTTCAGCCATTGTAGGCTATTATACTTTTGGATGTAAGTTATTATTATACTTCTGAATGTTTTATTTATATGTATACACTAACTCTTGGAATAATTGAAGATCAAGTATTTTGTTTAATACTTCTATTTTTATTGAAATAATAATGTGTTTTATGAATTTAATTTTATTGTGGAAATTCTATTTTTATAGTAATACTTTTGTTTTTTATACTCCTATTTTTAAAGAAAAAATGTTAGTAAAAATAAACTCAATAAATATAACCTACCATCCATATATATTAATATTTTTTATTAAATATTTCATTTAAATAATTTGATTATTTATAAATAAATTCAACTAAAATAAACCCTTCTCATCTAAAAAGTGATCTATAATTATTGAGATTTATATTAAATATTAATATTAATTATGAATACTAATTAAGAGATTTAAATTATAAAAAAATATACTTACATTGAATATGTTCACTAATAAATAAAAATTATTATTATAACATCTCGTCCATAAAATAAATTATTCAGGTTCATTCTAATTTATAACTAATTAATGGAAATAAAATTAACGGATAATAAATATTATTATAAGCTTCAATTCATATATATTAATAATTTATCCAAATAATTAACATCAAACAAAACAAACCCCTTCAGTTTATTTCAACAATAATTCACAATTAATTAATGCAAATATTGTGGAAATTGAATTATATGAATTTCAACACCAAAAAAAAATGAGTTTCATTTTATAAAATTTTAGACAAATTGTTTAGGTGGTAAAAGTAAATTCATAAACAATGGATACTTTATTTATTATTATTATTATTAACTTTATTATTATTATTTTTTTGTCATATTTTAACTTTAATGTTATATTGTTGGTTGTTCAATATCTACTTTATTTTGGTATTTATATATGTATTTGTCTTTCCATTTAGTAATAAACTTATTTATTTTTCTTGTCACTCTTCTATATTTTGGTGATTTAAAATTGAAATAATAGGATGTTTATTAAGAAGGTTACCAAACTTTTAGCCTTTTGATGTTTATATTATACTTTTCATTCTCTACTATTTTTTCATCTATTTCATTTAAAATGAAATTATCTACAAAAACATAAAAAGAGAAATTTCGAACATCAATTTTATTGTTTGAATGTATAAAACTACTAAATTCTTATTGGATATTGATTTCAATCGTATTTATTGATCTCTGTAATTTTATTTGGATAAGTTTTGATTGAATCGACACTATGAATAAGAGTTTTGTTTGATATTTATAGTCTCAAATTGGTAGGACTTTTAAATGATATTTATAGTCATAAATTTTGAGAAATTAGAACATCTTGTTTCTCGTGTTGTGTCCAATTACAATCCTTACAACCTTAAAACAAATGTAGTAATAATTGTCCAATTATCGACATTCATTCCACTTATTATTTCATCTTATATTTTTTTTTATGTTTACAACTTAGACTAACTATTATAATATCTATTGATATTATAATCTCAAAAAATAACACAAAGGAATCCATTTGAATGGTAGATTTAATTAGTGGTTGTTTAATGAACACGACGATTTATTAAGACGAAAAAAACCGAAAATTTAATTTATTTTTTTTTAATTTTCATTTTTTTTACATATTTTTTTAGTTAATATATGTGTTAACTTAACTCAATGCAAACGAACGGACTTTTTGCTAGTTTATCTAGATATGCTTAAATAAACACATTCATGTACTTGTAAATAATTGTTGTATATATACTATTGTATAAATAGAAATTAAAAAATATTTATAATTTTGATGTAATATAAAATTATTAATTTATATATTATATGGGACTTATATGCATTAATAAAAATATATTATCTTATAAATTTAATGAATTATTAATTTATCTTAATGGTACTTAGTTGAGATTACAAAAATTTATTAATTAATCAAGATTATTAATTTATCGAAGTTTTAATTTTATCAATATAAATTTAATTTCTCTTTAACTCATTTTTTATAAATTTATTTTATTTATATAACTTTTTTTATTTCATTTAATCAATTTATTTTTTATTTTATCTCTTTTATATATATTTATATATATATATATATATATATATTAATTTTCTCTTATTACTAATTTTATATAAATATTTTTTTCACAATAATTAAATAAAAATATATAATATCTCATAAATAATATTTATAATTATATAAATAATGTTATATATATATATATATATATACATATAATAACACATAGCCTTCTTTTATAAATCATCAAAAGAATATAATTTATAAATTAATAATAATCAATAACTTTTTTATCTTAATATATATTCTCCATCATATTAATTTTACATAAATATTAATTTTATCATTTTTTCTCTCATCAGACACATATATTTTATATATATATATATATATATATATATATATATATATATATATATATATATATATATATATATATATATATATATATATATATATATTATATAAGACACATATTTTATTAATTTATTTATTTGATCTTTTATCATATATATATTATATTTTTTTTTTAATCACTAATTTTATATAAATATAATTTTTCATACTAATTATATAAAGATGTATATTATCTCATAAATAATTCATATATTTATATAAATATTATAATATTTTTATAAATCATCAAAAGCACGTCCTTTATACATTAATAATCACTAATTGTATCTCTTATTACATTATATTATATTTCATTACTAATTTTATATAAATATATTTTTTTTCACTACTCATATAAAATTATTTATTATCTCATAAATCATTTTTATATTTATATATATAATGTTACATATTTATTACTTTTTTTATATATAATAATATAATATAATTAAAAACAAACATTTTATAAATCACTTAAGCCACTTATCTTGTAAGGTTTATAATAAACACTCAATTTTTTATATTTAATTTATTTTAAGTTTAATTTTTTTTCTTTATATATAAAAACACATATAGGTTAGTAAAAATTTGCCAGTAATATATTCAAAACATTTATAATATAAGAGAAAAAATGATATAACTTTTATTTAATTATATATATATATATATATATATATATATTATCAAACATTTATCATAATAATAATAATAATACAGTATTAAATTTAATACACCAATTTTTTAATACTACTGGTGTATTTTGAACCATTAACTTACTTCGAAAAAATTAATGCTGTATTCTAAGATTTCTGAACAACTTTCTCATAGGAGGTCGAGTTGGATCAAGATTTTGCAGGACCTCCATCATCTGCCATGATTTCTTAAGCCTAATCATCAAATCAATTGGTCACTTAAAATATTAAATAAAAACTTTAAAATATTATTTATGTTTTTAAATTAGTTTATAAATTACTACTAATTGTTAATTGAGATTCAAAGATTATTTATAATTTATATCAAATGAGACACAATTTTAAATTGAAACTTTGAAAAGAAGAAAATTTTCTTATTTTGTGGTAATATTTTATAAACAAATTATCATAGATTTGAGTTTAATTTAAAAGTAAAAAATACATTAAAAAATAAATCAAACGGGCCTTTAGACCGATCCTAGGTCGGATGGCTCAGCTGCGGGTGCAATCGGTGCAACCAGGTTCGGTCACAGCGTTGGCTGGTCGGACATCGACACCTGAACAGTGAACCGTTTAACTTTCTACAACTAATAAATATCAAGCCATTTTTACCAAATGGTTTGAGACTTGCATTGCATCAACATATAACTAGTGTGAAAAAGAACATCATCATTTTCGAAATTGATTGAAATTTTTGTTTCAAGCCATTTTAATCAACAACATAAATGATGAAACCGACAACTTAGGTATAAATCAGATTTTCTAACGTAACAGGTGAGGAATTGAGCCAATGGAGCTTACAAAATGCAATTAGAAATACAGAAACAGATCAAATAGCCATAATTGCTTAGCATTTCATTACAAAGAACATATTTTATGAAAAGAGAAATGATAAAACAAAAATCAATCTATTATTGGGAGAACAACCAACAAAAGAGAAATGATAAAACAAAAATCAATCTATTATAGGAGAACAACCAACCAACGAAGATTTTTACCTCTGCTAATGATCGCTAGTGATTTTTTTCTAAAACATATGATTGTATTATTAGGAATGAAAAATGGAACAATATGAGGTTTTTGTTTAATTTTTTTCTCTTTTTCATAATGTATCGATTCACTTTCTTCTCGTAATTATAATTATATTATATTTAAAAAAATAGTTTATTTATTAAATGAAATTATTTAAATAATATAAAGAAATTATTTAAAATAAAATATAATTAATAATAATATTTTAATAATAATTAAAATAATTAATAATAATATAGTAATTTTTATATAATTGATTTTAAATATTATATATTAATAATAAAATTAATTAAAATAAAAAATGTAAGAAACTTAAAAATAAAATAAAAACAATAATTTTTTTATAAAAACAATTATTTAAAAAAATAATAATTTTTATAAAAGTTAAATATGAAATATTCTAATAAATTAAAAATATATATATATCAAGTTATACTAAAAGTTAAATATAAAATATTTTAATAAAAATTACTATAAAAAAATTATATCATGTTATAATGTATTATTAAGTAAAATATTATATTTAACTTAAATGTGTTTTCTTTTATATAAATATATATATATATATATATATATATATATATATATATATAATATTAAAAGACTTCATCTTATAAATTTTGTTATATTGGATTGATATTTTTGTATTTGTAATTATATATATATATATATATATATATATATATATATATATATATATATATTTTTTGATGTTTTAAGTTTTTATTTTTATATTTTTAAAATGTAATTAATTTAATTTGTGATTAGTTAGTAGGTGTTTATATTTTATTAAATTATGATAAAATTAAATATTTTGTTTAATTTAAAAAATTAAGATTTAAAATATAATAATAATTTATATTTTTAATTAAATAGAATACAGTAAAAAAATAAAAATAAGATATTAATATTAGTTTAGAATACAAATAAATATAATAATTTATCTGTAATAAATCCAAACATTATCAATAAATAGTCTAACAAAACATTATACTTTTATCAAATCATTCCCATATCCATTTTATTTATATTCTCGTTATTAAACCAACGTACCTAAAATAATATGTAATTAAAATAATAAATAAGATGTGAAGTCATCTCAACTCATAACTATAGTTTTTCTGGTAACTAGTTTTTTTGGAACTACATTGACTATCATTTTAATAAAAGATTACAACCACTGGTTTCAATTCAGTGTATTATATTAATAACTATATTTACATATCTTTTATCATGTTCAGAATGTTTGTGTCCAAAGCATAATCATATTCGGGATCAATATACACTCATTTTTAATAACAGAGGTTTCAAGTTTTAGACACTCATTTCTACTTCCAATTTTTAATTTACTTAAATTATCAAAAATAATTTATTGAATAACTAGTAATGCATTTTTCGTGCCTAATCTATTTTCGTGCCCTACTATTATCCAAGCCCTGGTCCATAATAGACTAGTGGCCGGTAAATAATTAGATGAAAGACTTGATATCATTTGAATAACATTTAGGCATTTTTGATCCTCCATGTACTAAAGAAGAGGTCTATTGTACTGTGTTCAGAGCTTCATGGAGTTTATTAACTTCCATGCAACATCTTTCAAATGTCAAATATGTTTCTCAAAAAAAAAAAAAATCAACTTTCATACTTAATTATCTATCTTGTTTGACCTTATAACAATGTCGTACAAATTAATACACTTAAGATCGCCAAATTGGCATTACATATAAACTCGGCCTTTGAAAAAAAAAATTATTTAGTTATCGATTCAAATCTCACCATAACTAATTTTTTAAACAATTTAAAAAAAAAAAATTTAAGACAGACAAATTCTTTTCACGTTCTTCTTCAATAGGGCTGGGCAGCCCAACGGGCCGACACGAGTCTGTATTTTTGGGCTCGACACGAGTCTGTCTTTTGTTATTTTATCATTGTGCATTTGACCTAAGGAATAAATGAACAGGTTAATCCTCAAATAAATAATAAAATTACTAAAGAATAATAATAATAATGATAGTAATAATAATAATAAAATTATCGAATAATAATAATAATAATAATATTACCAAATAATAATAATAATAAAATTACCGAATAATAATAATAATAATAAAATTACCGAATAATAATAATAATAATAATAATAATAATAATAATAATAATAATAAAAATTACAATTCTTAAATGGAAACAATAGAAACAAAATTTACAAATCATAACCATTCATCAATTCCATATTTTAAGCCTCAATTCAAATCTATTTCCAATTCCGCTCAAACTAAAATGTATACAACTTATCTAGACATTTCCTAAATAACATAGCACATTTGTCCTGTCCTGATTAGTGATAGGCTTTAGCAAATAACATTTTGATCAACAAGATACAATTGGAACTTACACTAGTTTTTTCAACGGAAAACATATAACAACAAATACTTTACATACAAGTTTTATAAGTTATATCTCTTTCCCAGTATAAAGTTTCTAAATATATCTCCCAATATAAATATTTTCTATTTATATAGTTTACAAGCTGCATAAGAAAAAAATGCATGCACGGATGTTAGTTGAACAAAGCGTCACGTAGCATCATACTAGAAATATCATTCTTGAGTTCTGACCGATCAAACTCTCGGCCAAAATCAAATTATCAAATCACCAATCAAATGAGCAACTAATCACTATCAAACATTCATCAGCTCACAAATCACATGAGCAACTAATTAAGATATATCAAAAACATTCAGCAAGTAATCAATTAAAGAGCAATAATATATATATACAATAACTTATCAATTAGTTACACGGTCAAAGAAAACATATACACAAACAAGATAAGAATATGTTCTTATTATTCAAAATCGAAATATTGAGCATTAGAATGCTGACAATGACTTGAAATTGTTCATAATAGGCTCAAGACGATACGTCTAGAGTTCTTAGCTAGAACAACATGGTTGCTTCCTCAACGAACTCCGACCAGCTTCCAAGATTAGAACTAATGCACATAGAAAGACGAAATTGGATAATGTACCATTTTTCGCCTTTGTAGACACCTCATTTCTACACCTTAGATATTTATTAAAAAAATACGGTCTAGTATAATGCTCATGCTTATTTATTGGACCGAGAAAACAAAAACATGAAAGATCTTTTGAAAATCGACTTAGAAAAGCCTGAAACAATGATTCAAATGAAGAATTTCAAAAATGCTCGAGTCATGAGTCCCTCATACCTTCAAAAAAACCGACACGAGAAATCATAAATTTTGAGTATAATATTATTATTGAAGAAAATGTACTGAAGGGTCATTTTGAAGTCCATTTATGAGTCAAACCGTCGTTTTTCGATTCTATTTCTAGAATCCGTGAAATGATCATATTGTGTGTTTTAAAAATTATGAATTTTAAATATAGTATTGTTATTTTCAATTGTGTGCAGGAGATGCTCAAAATAGGAGAAACTGAATAAACGAGTCAAACTGACGAGTCAATTCACGAACCAGCGAGTAAATCCAGGTCAAAGAAGGGTCAAACGTGGGTCAACCAGCTGGGAGGAATTTGACTACCCTATTTGAAAATCTGAATTTTGAAAGGGTTGGATTATTTGAAAAGGTAAACTTGAACCTTTGGAGTTTCATTAAGCTTCAAATGGATTCAGAACTTCAAAAATTTGCCCCGACTTCAATACTCGACAGAATTTGATTGTTTTGGACATTTTGGAAAGAGGAATGAGTCCCCTACAAGAACTAATTCAGCTCAATTTCACGATTGGGTCTCCTAGCTAGACGAAATATCGACGTGAATGGAAAGTGTTTAGATGATTATCAACTTGGACACCCTTCCACTAATAAATTCATAACTCGAGCCGCTCATAAAAAAGGTCAATATCAATGGTAAAAATCGTTATATTGAAAAAAAAATGGTTTGTATTGAGTAATAACAAACGCTCAAAAAGCGGTTGACATCCGTTGGTAGAGCCTCCGTAAGCATTGCTCAAACATGAAATATCAACTGTTTTGTGAGTGGTTGTTATTAAACAATATCAACCGTTTTAAATGTTGTTGTCATTACTCAATATCAACCGCCCTAAGACTGTTGTTATTAAACAATATCAACCGTTTTGTATGTAGTTGTTACTAAGCAATATCAACCGTTTTAAAAATTGTTCTCATCACTCAATATTAACCTCCATAAAGCCTATTGTTATTAATTAATAACAAGCATTTTGTAGGAGATTGTTGTTAAGAATTAAAAACCGTTTCTTTAAGACATTATTGACATTTCTTATTCTTGAATTTATAAAAAAAAATATTTCTACTATTTTAATTAAAAATCACTTGAAAAATAAATTTAAATGTTTAACACAAATTTTCAAATAACAATATAACTTTTAAACATTATTCCAAAATTAACATTAAAATCATCTAACTCCAATAATTATAAATATTACACTGAAACATACAAAAAGTTCATAATATGAAGAAAAAAATAGTTCGATCATTTATTTTTTCGTTAGTTCAACATAAACCTTAGACATTTTTATAATTAACTTGTTCGTCGTCCAAATTTAGCATATCTATACATGAAGTTTAATCAAGCCGTTGAGTATTGAAAACTGGCTAACTCCTAATAATTATATTGAAGCGCATAATTGGTTAAATATCACTAAACGTTTTGAATAAAAGAAGACTTTGTTTTTTTATTAATCTTTTTTACTATTTGTATTTGTTAGAATTAATTGTTTGTTGGTCTCATCGGTTATGTAAAATGGAGCATTTATCTCGAAAAAACCAATCCAAAATTTTCATTATAACTCTTCTATGAGCATTCTATTTCGTAGGTAGGCCCAAATAATTTGATTGGGGTAGTTTTTGAACCATACCACATAGTCCTGGCAACTACAAAAGCTAAAAAAAACGGCATTGATACTACTAGAAAGGACGGTTACAATATTGCTCATACAGAGTCCTTTGTATAGACGTTGGGGCGGACGAACGCTATGATGGAATAGGTCCGTTAATATCCCCGATGTAATATGATGAGAGTCCCTTCCGCAATAAAATGATCAAAACCTTCCACGCCTCACGTTGGACTTACAGGTTGAACCTTTTTCGTTAGTCCATAAGGATCAAATACTCATATTCCAAGTTACATGAAATGCACTAAAAACCAAAGCAAACTACCCTGATAGAAATAAATGAATTCCAAAGATTTTGGGCAAATTCAAAGAAGGGTTTCTATACTTTCATCAGAAAAAAATTCTAAATTCTATTATGAAGACATTTACATATAAAAATGATCGAAATTATTAGATCACATTCACATAAATAAATAAATAAATAAAGTTAATAATCTTAACATGTATTAGATGACATAGTTGGACGAATCCCTCAGAATTTTACCTATAAGGCAAATGTTAAAAATAATATTAAATTGAAAACTCCAAACAAATATAAATAATTTGAGAGAAAAAATGAGGAAGAGAAGAAAGTTGAGGAGAAAAAATTATAGCTACATAGGCGCGGAAGGCGGGTTAACTAATTATTTATTTTGGATAACAACCTTAATAATTTTAATAATTTTTTATTTAATTTTTAAATTTAATTAATTAATTATTTTGAATAACAACCAATTTTAATAACCTTTTATTTAATTTTTTAAATTTAAAATATATATATATATATATATTTTAAATTTAAAAAATTAAATATATATATATATATATATATATATGAGATTTTGAATAAAAATTATTTTTGTTAAATAATAAAATTTACTTAAACATTTTGCTGCAATAATAAAATATAATATAATAAAATTTATAAAAAAAAATAACATTCATACTTATACAAAATAAGTCTTATACTCTAATCTTTAAATCATATATCCTAAATCCTAAGTTAATTATATAAATATATATATTTGTAATGTCAAAAATCGACCATTCTCGAGAAAGAGTTTTCGTTATTCAATAATCACGCCTCATAACTCATATTTCACTCATATTTCTTTCGAATCTCGAGTGAGATAAGTAACCAAAATGATAGACTTGACTATAGTGCATTTAACAAATCAATTTAGACTAGATTTGATTTTTTAGAGTCGCCGCCTAATTTATTATTCGAGAAATTAAGAAAGATATTTTAACATAGTTAAAACTATGTTAAGCCTTATATAATATATATTTGAGCTAATGAAAAAATTGTGTAACTATAAAAGTTAGATCTTTTTGTTATTATATATATATATATATATATATATATATATATATATATATATATATATATATATATATATATATATATATATATATATATATATATATATATATATATATAACTCAAAAAGTAGTAATATACAAGTTTTGCAACATAAATGATCTTACCAGTAATTGAATATCACTTTAAATAATTAAAGACTTGTCTGAAACAAATAATAGACTGAATAAAAACATTTTCTATCTTATTCAATTCTTTATTGTTGTCTAGTCTCCTAATTCCCAACTTTTTTTTATCCACATTCATCCAAGATTTTTTTAGTTCTTCGTAACAAACTAGTGGGACTGATGTAGAATCATATACACTCAATTCTATATTTAAGTCCTCAAATAGACATAACCTTAATAAGTTAAAACTAAAATCCATACCAAGAAGTCAAGACATTTCCTAAAGAACATAACACATCTGGCCCAATTATTAAAAAATGTAATTAACAATTTTCATAATATATTATATATAAATTTTTAATAAGTTTAAGCATTTTAATATATATAATTCTATTATAATATATTTTTATTTAATATATATATATATATATGTTTTCTTAAGGGTTACTTATATATATATTTAATTTAACAATTATTATTAAATTTAACAATTATAAATTAAATATATATATAAATTAAATTATTTATGTTATTTAAAAATTCAAAAACAAATCTTAATAAATTATAATTTTATATAAATTAAAATTTATTAAAGTTCATATTGCCTGATTTTGTATTAAATTTTAAAATATTTTAAGATTTATTATTTATTTATTTTTATAATTAAATAATTAAATTAAAATATTAAATATATATTATAAACATAATCTTATGATTATAAGTATCTATTGGCTAGTGGCATATTAGCTGAACTATATGAAGTTCAGGGTTCAAATTAGACATACATAGCAAATATTAACCTAATTTTAAAATCTTAATGGCATAATGAATTAACATTCATTTATACTTCTACATAATTTAGAATCTATCTTTAAATTAAAGCTGGTAAATTTTAATAAATAAGATATGAATTCATCTCAATCTCTCGTAACGGCTATATTTTTAATTTTGAATTACAACGTCTCTATTTTTTAATATCACAACGACTAGTTTTAGATAAAGTTTTACAACGTCTCTCTCAAAACAACTAGTATAAATATTCTCGTTTAGAAACCAGAGCATGACGCAAGAAGTCGGTTGAGTCAACGAGTTATAACCTTTTCAATTCAGGTAAATTCATAACCAATTCTTTCATTCCATTTTTATCTATATTTTACATGTTGTATAGGAACAAAGTACTTCCATATTCATCATTTCAATTTAGATTTTCTCCCTAAAATTATGCAATTGTCTGAAAAGTCTATGGATAGATGTTGAAATAAAATTATTTTCTTTGTTTAGATTTGGAGATATGAATTATGAAATAACAAGCAGAAGCTCTTACAAAGGAAAAGAAAAGGTAATGAGTGAGGAGGAAGCTAGAGAAGAGAGAGTTCAAAGGCTACTAAACTTAACTTATGGTAACAGTAATGAATCTAGGGAAATAATCTCTAATAGAATTAGAGATTCTCTAAAAGGAGAAAAGGAAGTCGAGAAGTTTCTTCAAGAATGTTACGATAACCAGATTAATCTCCGCAACAACAACAACAACACAATCAATTCAATGCCGCTACAAGAACCAAACATGGTAACAACTTATAATAGGGAACTCACAATAGTCCCACTAGAAGAAGTGATTGAAAAGTATCCAAATGAAACTGGTAACATATACAGTAATATAAATCTTAACAAAAGAGTTCATAAAACAGTAACAGAAAATGTTGATATTGCTTTTATGGAATTGCAACAATGTGCACAGAAGAAAATGCCAATACTGAAGTCTCACCCGATTACTGAAGAAAATGTGTACACTTATAGTTTTTTAAAAAATTTATTGATGGATAAGAATATCCCTACAAGTGATCAAACAGAGAATACTTCTCTTTAGGAGTCCTAGAGGATCAAAGGTCATGCTTGGTAAGTAGTATTTCATTTGATTATTCTTATAATGTCATTTTTTATTTTCTTATTCAAAATTAATATACATTTATGAAATTAATGACAGGTTATACAAGTAAGAAAGAAGAATGAGGAAGGTTCTAAAGAAGGAGATTGAAGAGTTTATTATTTAAGAGTGAAAAACAGAGTTTTAGTTTTTAATTTTTTTAATTTTATTTTTGGACTTGTTTTTGTTTTAATTTATTATAATATAATGCATGGTCTGCAATTTATCCTTTTATGTTTTTTTCTTTCGAAAAATTTAGTTGTGTTCGGATGGGATTATCGAAATAATTTAGATAGAGAAATTGATGATTAATGATGATTTTAAAGAGGAAAAAGCTTAAAAGATATTAATATATATAAATAAAATAAAATAAAAATGATAATTTAAAATAAAGAATATTTTAGTATTTTAGTTAATGAATTGATCGATTAACAGGATGAGAGGGGATTGAAGTGATGTTCAATTTTTTTGGGTTATTAGAATAATCCAAAATCGAACAATGTTTAAAATAAATTTGTCTTTTTTTTTTAAATTAAAGGAGAACTAGCAAGACACTCCATAGTAATGTCCCGCTTAAACTAACTCGTGACATTTTGAACTCTTAAACCGACTCTTACCACTGGGCTACCTTGGTGAGGTCAAATTTGACTCACTCTGCAACTAAAATGCAAATGGATTGCAATGATTATAACCAAAATTAAAAAAAGGATTGAATTGCTATTTGATGGATCAGATGGGGGTAAAAGAAACAGACAAACATATTTGAATAAAAGACTTTAAGAAAGATGTCAGATTATCTTGTAAAAATTTAAGTTTATCAAACCTTAGAAAACACCATTATCTTGTAAAAATAAGAATCTACATACAGAAATCAATACAAAAACTGATACAATACAAATAGATGAAATCATTAGTAAATCAGGCTCAATCAACTAGCCTAAGCTAAAGTTACCAATAAAACCTAAAAAAAATGGAGGATAGATCACATCTGACAAATGCTCACCTATTTTTATGATTTAAATCAAACTAAACACTTCCAAAATGATAACATAGTCATCAAAGTATTAATACATATGAGATCATAAACAAGGCGTATATGAACCCGATCTCGGGAGATTCCAATTATCTCTCGGCAAGAACATTTCATATAAACAAAATGTTTGAAAATCTAAATTTGTTAAAAAAATATCCAACTATTTGAAGAATAAATTTTACCAAAGTTTTGAATCAGCAATTTTTGCTACATCATTTTGAGCTTTTATCAAAGTGACGCCCTCTTCTAAAGCTGTATGAAACAAAATGTTTGAAAATCTAAATTTGTTTAAAAAAATTCAACTATTTGAAGAACAAATTTTACCAAAATTTCGAATGAGCAATTTTTGCTACATCATTTTGAGCTTTTATCAAAGTGACAAAAAAATGTGTACCTCTTCTAAAGGAGGTTTGAACCTCATTGACTAAAGGGTGGAATATACTGGAGCTTGCCTTGGAGATCTAATCGGAATCCTATTCGATTTTCTCGATTTTCTTTTGTTCAACATCTTCTACCGACTTTTTCATTTTCCACCAACAAGATGATAGGAAGCCGTTTTTATTGTGGGACACAAAATGTTGTACCACCTTAAGACAACAGATTGAGAGAAGATAAAATGAATAAAATGATGTTCAAACCCAAGATCTCAAGAAAGTTAGGAATATCTACATCTTATTGCCGGTAAGCTAGAAGATGAAATTTATACAATTATTTAAATCAAAGTTGGATTTCTTCATCTATTTTGATTGATCAACTAAATGTTCCATCCTCTCCTAAAACTATATTCATACATTCTTCCAACATCAAATTGTCTTGACCTCCAACTTCAATTAAAGTGTATGAAAACCTGTAACTTCAATCAAACCTTGTAATTAAAGAGAATGATATAAGGATTATCATGTCTCAAACCTTAAAAATACCATTATCTTGTAAAAGTAAGAATCTACACACATAAATAGAAATCAGGTTAACCAAACTAGAGGAAGTTTCTCTTGAAGGCTCATTTTCTAAGGATCAAGATTAATGCTCTTTCGCAGGGTCCCAAGGATGTTGCCCTTCCATGTTGGTTGATTCGGCGGTTGCTGATCCAAGGGTTATTTCAGATAGAATAACTTTACCAACTATCTTAAGGTAAGACAGCCATTAGGTGACAATAAAAAGACATAACCTCCTTTATCAACAGGTTGCCCATTATCAATTATTGTCAAAAGCTGTTTAGAAGAATAAGTTATGTCATACAGATGTGCACTTACTAATAGATTCCATGATAATCAGAAAGACTGGCCCATTAAATAAAATAAACATCTTTATATGAATAATTTGTCTACAAAAATCTTAAAACTTTAATACAAATATATAAACAATTTTATATATCAACTAACTAATTTGAGAGACAGTAAGTCGAGAAGCAGCTAGGAAATCCAAATGTGATGAAAATCACGCAATTGAGCGAATTCAGAGGAAGTTAGAGCCATCAGGTAAAGCTCTTTCAGCTTACTAGCATCTCCCGAACGATGATGATTAGATGAACAACTTTGCTGCTGCAAATTAGATGATGAAGACTTATTGCTATTTGATGACGATGATAAAGCCATGCTCAGCATCCTCTTCAACACCAATTGGAGTTGACTCCAAAATTTAGAACAGATCAAATCATTTTCATTTTCCATTTTTGTTTTTGCAATTGTTTCTCCACTTATATGCCGTGCTTCTAGCAGTATACCAAAAGCGGAATCCAGTACCTGCGGTTGACAAGCAATTAGTACAATACAAAAAGATGAAAATGATTAGTAAATCAGGCTGAATCAGCTAGCCTAAGCTAAAGATACCATTAAAACCTAAAAAAAATGGAGGTGAGATCACCATACTGGCATCTTTCCATTTAAATCCTAATAAGCACTTCCAAATAGGTAACATAATCATCAAAGTATGAATCCAGATGAGATCATAAACAAGGTGTATATGAACTTAGTTTGTAATCAGTTTCAAAATATCCTGAACCGTTTTTCTGCCAGATCCAAGATAAAGAGAATATGAGATTTCGAAAAATTAAAATCTCAAAAACAAGAGTTCTAAAAGTAAGCATACCCCATGAGAGTGTAGATGATCAGACAAACTCAGGGAAAGAGCAGCTCTTTCAACTAATATCGTCAGGTGCATCATAGGATGCGTATCCGCTCTATAAAAGTCTATAGATTTTTGCCAATTTCTCTCAGCTAAGGAAGCATACTGCTTCACCTTTTGCATAATGCCATTTTCACTTTTTGACACAGTTTTCTTCTTTTCACATCCCAAAAACTTCAAACAACAATCCCTATGATACCCAGCAAGCTGCATATATCCATACGCCGCTTCCTGTTTCCTTAGCTCACCCATAGACTCATATAACGATAAAGCTTCCCTAATAACATCATTGGCCGAGACTTCTTTCTTTCCCGTGTTTTTAGTATGACCGAAATTATCATAAACCTCAGCCTTCGTATCTTCTCTTGCTAAAAGCATGCCAAGCCTCAGATACGTATGAGCTAATTGCGTAATTACTTCACTCTTGAGACTGCTCATCTCAGATTCTTTCACTATGGTTACCTCCATCTTCCCAGCTACATAATATCTTAAGGATTCGCGGTATTCAATTTTTGCAGTCTCGAGTGCTTGGACATATGCATCGCGATAAATGACATGTTTTCTTAGAGCTTCTATCCTCGATACCATCTCTTCAGCCAACGATCGTCTTCCATGACCCATATTACAGTAAATCAGTACCACATTGGTGACATCGGAAACTTCTTTGAAGGAAATAATTGCGTCCATAAATGCAATTTCGGCTTTTTCCAATTCTTTGTTCTCAAGCCTCTTCCGTCCCAATTCATTACAAACCCATCCTCTCTTTTTCAGCAAAGACTGTGTTTCTGATGATCCATCTGGACATTCACCCAACGCTTTTTTAGCCTCTTCATAACAAACAAGTGCAGCTGAAAGATTATATTCAGAATCTCCAATAATAGGTGGACCCGACAGGAACTTGAATATGCCACCCGTTCTTGTCTGTTCTGAAAATATGGAGACCGGTTCAGAGTTCCTTCCATAAACTTTTCTGTTTTGTTTTTTTCCATAACCTAACAAACGCGAACCGCCATTACTACTACTACTAGCATTGCTTCCGCTATTTGCCCTGTCAACCTGACAGCTACAGTTTATCAAAGAACACAAACTACAGTCCTGTCCGAATTGCCCGAGCTTTTTCTTCAGCCGTTTGACCTCTTTCAGCACCATTGAGGACATTTTTAATTCTTTGCTAGACATTTTTCTCTCTTGACCTTTCGTCATGTGGAACTCAATATAAATGTCCCCTACTAAAGTCCATGCTCTGGCCCAGAATAGATAAGTGGACGAGAAACAGTCAGATGGCAAATTAGATGTCACTTCAATAGCATCATCAGGCTCAGTGTCTAAACTACAAATCATTGAAGAAACAAATGTTGTATCTTCGCGGTACTGAGGCATGGATCCATAGACTAACGATGCCAGTTCTACAATTTTTAGAGCTTGATAGAGTTGATCATCGTCTTTATAACATTGTCCGAGGGCCAAGTATGTTTCTCCAAGCAAAAGAACCAGTTTCCATAATTTATCATCCAGTTTCGACGTTGGAAGCCATTTCCGAATATCACAAACTTCAATACAGTCAGCATCGCCACAATCACATATAGAGAAGTCCACAGCTGAAGGAAAAGTATTATTTTCGACAGTTGAACTAGTGCTTTGCAATTGGCGTTTCCATCTTAAAGATTTAATGGCTTGGGAAACATGATGTACTGCAGCTAACTTCGATGAGATTGGATCAACAATTGTTTGAATCACATCAGCTGAAGTTTTCGCCAATTCACAAACTGATGAACCTTCGTCATCAGACCTTGACTCACTTTCCGCATATATAAGCTCTGTCTTCTGTGATTCTATCATTGTGTTGGGAGTAGAAATATTAACTTCTAATGATGTCATCAAAGAAGAATTTGACCCTAAATCTTCAGATGTATCTCCAGCTCGATTCCATTCTTCCTCCACAGCAGGAGCGTAGACCATATCACGGACAATTGATTCAGACTTGCTGTTGAAATAGTCAAAAGATTCTTCTTCAGCACTTACAATGACTACCTTAGATTCTACAGGAACTCCTTCAGATGCCAACTCAAGTTCTTCATCATAATTCAATAGAAGCCTAGCATATTGTTCATGAGCTAATGCCCTCACAACCTATACAGCCAAGAAGTTGGTAGAAATTATTAATTGTTTTAAATATAAACAAGAAAAGTTTAGGCTATGTTTGGATGTGTATAATTAGAACTAGAATTTAAAATTCCAATTTTATAAGAATTGAAATGGAATTACAGTTCATTTGTTTAGAAAAATAATAGAATTGCAATTTGGAAACGATGGAATTGAAACTTATCCATACCAAATGATCTGGCTCATCCAAGAAGTCGAGACATTTCCTAAAGAACATAGCACATCTGGTCCGATTATTAGGAGACTGTAGCAAAAAACATTTTGATCAGCAAGATACATTTGGCAGCAAAAAGGGGAAAACAAGAGAAGTTACCAACTTCATACCATAGAAAGTGATAGCCTATGTGCAATACGGTACAAAAGAGTTCCTAGTGAAAGTAAGGAATCATTTCTCCCTCTATGAAGCATAGAGGGCAGAGAGTCGGCACTGCCATTGTGTTCGCCAGTTGAACAGTTGTTGGTAATCACAGAAAGATCAAAGAGTTGGATGGCATCTTCTCCAGAACTTTTGTAAAGCTGTAAAATGCAAGATCAGGGGGAAATAATTAACTGTGCAACAAAGTAAGAAACTTAATAAGGGTGAATCTATACAACTTTTAGCATTACCCAATAAGCACCAGGGTCTTGCTTGCAGTTTTCCTGAAGAAACCTCAAAACAGAAAGACCATTTTGTTGGACGACATGTGGATGAAAAGCAGGCATACCATCTTCGGATACTCCTTTTGAAAGAAATATATCATCCGTCTTTAGCAGCTCATAACCCTGAACAACACCATCTTGATGATAACAAATGGCTAATTCAGGCACACTAGCCATTACATTATCAAGCCAGGCTTCAAGCCATGTCAGAGAAGTCACCTGCAAAATAAGTGATAAAGAATGTAATACAGGGAGAGATTGCTTTCAGATACATATGCTGAATTACCACAAACCTGCCGAGAAACATCCCACAAGTGCAAGCTCACCGCAACATACTTTTCATTACTGAATAAGAGCAGGTCACTACCCAGGAGCATCCGGAAGTTGTGAAATTGCCAAAACAAAATCCTTGAGAACACCTCCTTACCAAGTCGCCTGTATTTTTCAGGCTCTTGCATTGAGCTCCTTGATTTTTCTTTAACATGCGGAGCTTTTTTTACATCAGCACATTCTTTGTTTTTCTTCTTATTCTTGTTATTCAACAAGAAACTGTCATGTTTAACCTTCACGCTTTTTTGAATTAGTTGTTCCTCTTCAAAAATATTACCATCCATCCCAGACTCGGACTTTTCTTTTGGAGTTGGGCATTTAGAAGATTTAAAGGAACCATCCACAGATTCAAATGGCCTTGGAAGAAAAGATGATTTTGGCATCTCTTTTGATGAAACGTTATGCGTAGGAGGACAATCACACGCCTCCATCCTAACCGAATGCATGGCAAAATTTAAAAACAACGAGTCAACTGCACATTTTGATTTGTGTCTCCTAACCAATTTTTCCCCTTCTTCAACATCCGGCCTGTACTTCACAATTTCCAAAGTATGTGTTAGATTTAACGAGATAATAAAGAAGCAAATCCTCAGAACACATACCCTGTATTCAGAACTAAAGTCTGTCCAATACGACGCACTGCAATTGACAGACGAGCCTTAGAATATGGTATCTTGAAAATTTGTTTCAAGATTTCAGTTGGAGCTATGATATCCATCTCATCTCCATACTCCGCCAAACCAGAGACAGCAAGAGCTTCCCCTTTCCTAGTGAGACTTGATGTCAAGGCACTATTCTCCCATGATGAATCTACCAAATTCAGCAAAAAAATAACTTTAGTTTGTATATCCTCCAAAAGAACATTACAGTTAAAAGTTATAACCATCAAGCACATCAATGGCATTCCACAACAATGCATAAACATTACAAATCACAAAATCAAACATCTTTAATGGTCAAACAATATTAGGCTTCTAGGTGATCCAGTAGTGTGAGAATATCTCTGTTACAACTTTAATTCATCAGCAACCTAAAATCACAGTATGACTTGTTACGTGAAAGAGAGTAAGTGAAGGATTAAACTAAAAAATGGGTCATAACAGCACATACAAGAAAGAGACAACATACAACTGTCAGATAGCTAGTTATAAACATAATAATATGAATTTTGGGTAAAATTGCTTTAGTTATGGCTTCATGCTGCCAGAGAAAATCGACATCTAAATATTACCCAGAGTACAACTCTGATGCATGTAGAATTTCAAGAACATGGATATAAAAAAATAATTTTGACGTTATTGATTAACCCCGAATGGGGATGAGAAAATACAATAGTTACGACCAGAATTAGGGAGAAGAAGAGATAACCAGAATTAGAGATGAGACTAACAGAATCCAGTGTTCAAGACTAAACTAAACAACCACTCTAATCTAATATGCTTAACTATATTTCTAATAGTTTCTATCTATTCTTCTGTCTCCTTATTATTTTAACCAGGCCCTATATTTTCTCATATATTTAAAGTTTAAACTCGTCCATGTTCTATAAATTTGGTTTAACCATTTTGTTCATAACACTTAAATGTATAGAACATTCTTTCCTGAAAAATAAAAATAAAAAATATTGCATAGAAGAGTCCTATATAGTTTTCTATTTTAGTATCAATCAGAATTTTCTTGCTCCACCTTTGACAATCCAGATTCCAAATGAAGATAACACAGCAATGCATGGCAGGTTATAACTTTGGTCTTTGAACAACAGCCCCGAGACTAGATAGAATAGACGATTATTGTGATTTGTCATTTGCATTCTATATCAGGTTCATATGAAATTCAAACTAATAAAGCGCTGCTTTCGATTAATGGTCAAATCCTTAAATGTTTCATGTTAATATCAACACACACTAAGACTCCTCTATCAAACATGTTAACAGCTTATGGAACTGAATGCAGCTTAAATCTATCTATCTTTCTCTTATGAAGAGCAATACAAAAATGAAGCTCTAAGATGAGAAAGTCATTTGTACCTCCACCGGATGTCCTGGAGCACGCGGCTGCAATTGGGAGAACCTTCTCCGGTATATATGAAAGCATAGGTGGAGTATTTAGGTCAGTTTCATTTGGCAATACTCTGTACTGTGGAGCGCTTAACCTGAAGGAGAAAACAATAGCAGAATTAACAGATGAATTCTGAACGAATAGCGTATTGAAATATGAAAAGATAAACGATAAGAGATATATACGTTTGAGCTGTGGGAACGAGAGCAGAATTGAAGGCAAGGAAAGATTTATCAGTGACGATAGGGATAGAACCACATAGGAAACCAACAGGTTTGGGCTTTACGATTTCCAAACGTCCAACGCACTGAAGCTCCGGCGAGCCATTTCCACTAGTAGATGACGGTGACGATGGCCTTTCCATCATTGAAAAACTTATATCGCTGTTTGTCTGTAAGTAATGCAATCGGAGAAGATCGAGATTGAAGAAGATGAAGATGAGATTAAAGGAAGAACAAGCTTCGAATTCAAAACCTTACTCTATCTAAACTCTTACTTACCTATTATCAGTCTCAAATTAAGCGGTTCAATCTAGAAAATTACTAAATTGTTTGTTAAAATAAATTAATATTATAATTTCAACAATTTATAAACTATAGGGACTGAAAATATAATATAAGCTGAAGAGTTTGGGATGACTTGAAAGTCAAAAGAGAAGTTTCGAGAGCTGATTTAATATTTGTTTTTTCAGATGTTTTTCAAATTTATCTAATTTTTAAAAAATTATTATTTTATCTATATCATATTAACTATTAAATTATTCATTTCATAAATTAAAATACCTCATTTTATATTTTACAAATTTAAATTTTAAATAAAAAAATTTATAATAATTTAACAAATTATAAACAAAATTCCAAAAACAATTTCAAATAACAACATAGAAAAACTATAATTCAACAATAGGCAAGAAAACAATATATATTGGTTTTCAAGAAAATTCAAATCAAAACGATATCTCTAACTGATGTTGGTATGTTCTTGAGTTCGATTAGATACGAAAATATTATTTTCATTTTGATTTTCTTAAAAATAATTACGTCGATGGTTGATTTGTTGAACTAAAAATTTTAACTTAATCTCAAATGTTGCATATTTAAGTTACAATTTCATTAAAGCGCTAAAATAGTTGAAACTTTTTTTTTTAAATTGAGTTGAGCATTGATTTGTGCGATCAATTTTATAATGTTTTTAATAGTGAAATTGTGTTCCTTTCCATTCCCACCACGATATAAGTCGTGACTTTTCTTACACAAGGTAACGTGGGCGTATCAAACGTAGAAAAAAAGTTGAATCGACAACAAATCTAAGAGGATATGAGATGACGAATCTAGAAGGATATAAGAATTATGTTTGGTCCATTAGGTTCAGTCGATAAAAATGAGCAATTCCCGAAATACACATAAATGTATAAGTAAACCATTCAATGTTATTTTATTGATAGATTAAGTTTAAGATCACTTTTGTTTTTTTGTTCCAAAAAACTAATTGCTACAAATACACAAATTTATTTAAAATAATAATAAAATGCACATAATGTAAGCCATTTGCATTTTACCAAAAAGAAAAAATCTTTATTATAATTTATATTTTTCATCAAATGTTGAAAAACATAACTCTAAGGCTTATCTCAATAGACTTTTTGACCTGCAAGATCAATTGAATGAAAGGAGAATAAATATGACCTTTTAACCTAGATCAATATCATAAAATTTATCTGAGTACATGTCATGTTGAAGAAAACAAGAAAAAATCCCATTACTCCTTCCATCCCAATTCTCATTGAAACAAACAATCAAACCTTTGATTGAGAAGAGGATGCAACAAAGCACAACAATTAAGAAAAACTGATGTGTTTATCATGCTGCATCGGCCTCAACCTCAATTTCCTTTGGTGGAAAAGGAATTGGTTTGGTTGGGGCTGGAAGTCGACCAATACTATCCACTTTATCTTTCTGCTTTGGAGGTGGTCTTGCTGCTTTAGGCAACAATCTTCCCTTCTTCTCAAACCACTCCGGCTTCAACAATGCACGAAAACCTAATTCATTGTAGTATACTTTCCTCACTGTTCCACCAGCTTCTTCAACAGCAGTTTTCGCCCGTGCAGTCACTCTCGAAACCTATGAATTCACATACTAACAGTTAATCTTGTTTTGTTTATGTTTTTGTTTTTCACAAGGATAAGATAAAACCATCATCACCTCCAAGTGAATAGGCCATTGAATAAATTCAGCCCCACGACCCATCAGTTTAACACCATCTCTTATCTGTTTTCCTACAGCCCCTGCTTCCTATTGTTTTTGTGATCAAATTACAAACCCTAATAACACAAGAACACATTAAACAAACAAAGAAACAAACATGGGTACCTTCAAGGTTTTCATGGTAATCAACTCAGAAGAATCAATCTTCCCTGCATTTATAAGTGCTGCAACCTTTCCCAAACCCACAGGCTGTAAACACAAATTGAACATTTTAAGCCATATACAAGCTACACAAACTACTCAAACTATCAATCATCATACAAGAAGTATATACAAGACCTGAAATGTGAGGCTAAAAGGATTCTTAAAACCACGTTTTGGCAGACGGCGCCTGAGCGGAGTTTGGCCTCCTTCGAACCCAAATTTCATTGTCCCTCTTGCTTTCTGACCCTTGTGACCTCTTCCGGCTGTCTTTCCCTTACCCGATCCGATTCCACGACCTTTGCGTGTCTTCTGCTTTGTCGCTCCTTTATTATCTCTCAAATCGTTCAGAGCCAAGAGGCTGTATGCCCTAATACCGTGGGAACTGAAGAACGATTTGAGATTATCGTTAGGGTTAGAACATTGGACAGATTGCGAAAGCGGGAAGAGAATGGAGGTGGATTTGGCGTGTATCGGAGTTGTAGCATTGTTGATGGAAGTTGTAAGAAGTGAAGTTAGTTTTCTCCTCAACATCTTCGCCTGTATCGGAGTTGTAGCATATGCAGTATCTCTCGCCGGCGATCAGAGTTAGGGTTTTACTGGTCTTGTTCAATGAAAATGGCTAAATGGGCTGAAGAAACTATAAACAAAAAGAAGCATTTTTATTTATTTATTTTCTAAGAAGAAGAAGAAGCCCTTTTTTTAAAATAAAATAAAAAAATATTTTTTTTTTCATAATATTGCATTTTATTAAATTCGTAAAAGATGCCGAACACAAAATAAAAATAATGATAAGTACCAACCAAAATAATAAAAGTTAACACTGTTATTTTAACCGATATTTATTGAAAGACTAGATGAGCAAACTTTTTATAATACATACGATTTAAATAATTTTTTTATCATTCATATATCTAAATGAGTTAGTAGTGTGCAAGTATATACGTCTAGACGAGATTAATCTCTAAAAATTAGTTCAAATTTGTGTCGATAAAATCAAGGTTTTCTTCAGATGGATTTTGGTGACGATAAGTCAGGGGGACTTCCTACATCAGAGTTCCTCATTTTAGAGTCAAATTTGTTGGAATAGTTCTCTCTGGATAAAAATTGATAATTCAATGTGTATATTCTTTTTCAGTTGGTTGTAATATTTGAAACTTTTAAATTTATTTAAAATGTTACTAACATTGAATCAGATTGGTTTTGCAAATTAATAATATTTGTTGTTATTCATGTTCATTTAGGTCACAACAATTTGCAATAAAAATAACCGTCATTTTCATTTCTTTCATTTATGCAATTGTAATATTTTCTCAATTTTTTATCATTATTTCTCCTAAAATGATTTATAATTGCCTTGTCTAGAAGATGGTTGTTGCATTCACAAAGGCAATTAACTATATGCACAAATTATTGCATATTAGATGCACAAGTAGCTCAAATTCATTCATAACAAAGGCTATAATTCATTTTTAGATGTACAAGGAGCTCAAATTCTTTCATATAGTTAATTGTTGCATTCACAAAGGCAATAATTTGTATAGGATAATTCTTGTTGAGTTTGCTCAATTGAATTAGCCTGAATTAATTTATTGAGTACTTAGTATGCTGAAAAAATAATATGATTTTAGTTCATTTGTTGTTTCATAAAAATAATGTTGTTCTTGTTTTCACAACCGATTTAAATCGTAATTCACATGAGTTTTCATCAGATATTTTTTTTTTTTAAATTTATGTATATTAAAACTGATAAAATCATTTAAGCACAACGTCAAAAGTATAACATGAAAATAAATAAATAAAAAATTTAATGGTGGGCTCGAACGAAGATCTCAGAGACTGAGAAATTTTTGCATAGATTATTCTTTTAAAGAAATTACGTGAGTTAAAGAAATTAAACGATGCTAATATTTGATTTGTACTAAATTTCTCTAATAAAAAATAATTAACTAATTCATGTTTAGATAATTTATTCAAAATTTAAGGTTGTTACATATCAAAATAATTGGAATCTATAGAGTTCTGATTATAAAAAGTACTCATTTGAAAGGTTAGTTGAAATTGATCTCTTGTTACCAGGTATTTTTTTTCTTGCAATTGGCTTATTAAATAATTTGAGGAAAAAAAAGTTCATCTTTTTGTGGGCATTGTAATTTTCAAATTAAATTCTAAAAATGATTCATTCTAAAAAATTGTAGAATCCGTGTGTCAAATAGAATTTGGTTAGATTTTAATATCAACTTAAGTTAGACATTTTTTTTTTAAGTTTATCAATTTTATAGAGCGTGAATTCACAAATCAACAACTATTTTCTTCATAGAGTTTTTTTCCTCTTTTATATATAAATAAAAATAAGTATATCTTTAATAAAACACACTCTCTTATCTATTAACAAATAATAAAATAAATTGTAACAAGCATATAATGTTCTGTTTAAATTAATAAGAAAATTTAAATATTAACATTTAAAAAATAAAAACATATATTTCATTATAAATAATATAGAATATTAGAATAATAGAATAATATAAAACAAACATTTAAATAATTATATATTAAATATAACAAATTAATAGATTTTTTTTTCTCTTATGTAAATTATCTCTTTAATATATATTAATAAAAATAACTTTTCTCTTATATATTAAAATAATAATAATGTGAAGCCTTATCACTCAATAATTTATAATAGTAACTTTTTAAAATTCAAATGTCATATATATAAAGTATTATTGATATAAATAAATGGACTTAAATATATAACGAAAAGTGGAAGAAGGTGCCAAAAGAGATTTTCAGGTTAATCATATAATATTGATTTTGAATTATTAATATAATCTAGACTCAATATGTCCCTTTCTTTTTTATAGTTCAATTATAGTTTGTTGTTTTTAAATGTTTATTTATTAACAACCCTTCTTTTAATTATATTGCATTTTTTAAAACTCAATAATTCAAAATTAAAATAATATTCTCTAGTGTCAATAAATATATATATTTATATTTTTAATATGAGGAAAACATAAGAAATAAAAATATTATTTAAAAACATGCATAACAATAAATGCGTTATTAATAATAGGCCAATTGCACGGTGTATTGGACGTCAGTGTCTTGACAATAAGTAGGAAATTATAATAGTCGGTGGCTAGTTTTTATTTATTTATTTTTTTTGTTTTAATATTCTAAATAAACAAATGTACAAAAATAAAAATACATTATTGCTCTTCAACCTAATTAATAATATAACTAAGGGCTAACTGAGATATCTTCTTCTTAAATTAAATAGCCGATTGGATTCTAAATATAAAATATTGAATAGTATAATATTCATTCATGAATCAATAAAATTATCATTTATGATTTGATTTAAGCCTTTATCTATATTTGCAATTACTATAAGTTTTGTGTTCATTATTAACTTTTTATAAATGTGACGGTTACTCAATCACAATCTTCAAAATCTGCAATTTATGTATGCGCGTTTTCTCTTCCCAAATCAACACAATAAATTCATATAAAATTCTGTCATTGTAGGAAATACTTTTTTTTAATTAGCATTTAATTCAAGCAATTTTATAATGTCATTATTATTTAAATTTAAATTATATAAGGTGACAAATTTTATTTGTAATTAATATCATGAATATGTTACTCAATCTATTGTAAACATTGAGTTTTTTTTTAATGTAATTTTTGGAAATTAACTTAATGACTTCCATTTTCATTACAAACATGTTTTTGAAGTTTGTAGTTTTGTTTTGTAGAACTCTTGTATGTTCACTGTCTTGTCCTATAAGTAATTCATTTTTTTAAACCTTGGAACAATAATATTCTCTATCAAATGTTCTTTTTCTTTTTTTTTTGCTAAATATATTTTCTTTTGTAAGAGAATGTAATAAAGTTAAATGATAATGGACTTTTTGAACAAAAATAAAAGTTTAAATGTCTTCTTTTTTTAACCTTTAGCAAAATGGAAATTTTGCTATAATTAGTTGTACATAGAATTCCATTCACTATCCAGAATACATGACTGGCGGTTTTGATTATTTGAATAACCTCCATTTTGTGTAAATTATTGAGCACATTTGAAACGATTATTGTAAATATATCAGACTTTTTCTAAATTTGAAATGAGGATTCATAAATTTATTTTGAGAAATAAGTATTTTTTTAATTCGATTTAATTGTAGCTGGATCACTATGAAAAAAAAAATGCTATTGACAATTGATTTTTTTTGAAAAAGGTCTATATATATTAAAAACTAAAAAAATCGTTTTAACACAACGAAAATAAAACATAAAAGTTATAAAGTTCATAAATCTTTAATTTTTTGAAAAAGGTCTATATATATTAAAAACTAAAAAAATCGTTTTAACACAACGAAAATAAAACATAAAAGTTATAAAGTTCACAAATCTTTAAAAGACGGTTAACTCTCCGACAGACTCTACTGCATTTCTTGAATGAATCTTAGAAAGTGTCGTAATAATAACATTATAAATGATACGCATCGAACTAACTACGATTATTTAAAGTTCGACGATTTCTCCTCAACTAGATAGTCCAAAAAACAATAATTGGGATGATAACTCAAATATGTAGGCTTGTCATATCAGCCGCATCAATCCAAACTTTTCAGCAACTATTAAAGACTCGGACATCACCTAATAATCTCGGTAATACTCCACAAAAGACTCCAAATATTAGTCACTTGCAAAATTAAGCGAGTTTTCGATTCAACATTTTGTGACACATACGAGTTACGACTAGCCATAATACAATTTTTTTCATTCACATATCATCCGTAAAAATTTCACCGTGAATAACGCTTCATCAAAAGAACGAGATTTTAGATGGAATCTTTGACTTCCAAAAATTTTTCCAACAAAATTAAATGTAATCGTCTTTGTGAACACCTTATAGCAATGACCCACATGAAAACTATTCATATCTTGCCTACGCATAACGTCTTCAGACGGGACACTTGTTTGCGTCATACCAAAAGTAAACTCTATTACGAGAAGAAGTCTCAATAATATTTAATTTTTTTTTATATCTAATTCGGTTAGCGAAATCACTAGACCAATGACCAAACATGTCATTAACTGTGATATTTTTACAATAACAATTGAAGTAAGCTTAGGATACGTCGTAGCTAGACTTTTGACACTACACCAAATGTCGTCCCAAAATTAATCGAAAAACAATCACCCACAATTAATCTTAGACTACTCACGAATTTTTTTCCACATTTAATTAATTTTCCTCCAAATACTATACCCCGCTAGATAATTAGATAATTTAGTGAACTAACCAGATCATTCATGACCATATTTGCATCGATTATCAATGTCCAAAGACTATTCAACTCCATTTCAAATCTACTACACAATTTTGATAAAAGAGCCTTATAAAAGAAATAAAATCTCGAATATCCAAACTTTTTGATATTTACACTATTTAACCTTATCTCAATTAACTAAATGACAAAACGATGAGTTAGAAGATCATCCACATACAAATTTACACATTATTCTCTTCATTTTCACTGACACATTTTTAGGAAAAATGAATAACGATATCATATATGTGAACATAAATGACTACACACTCTTAACGAGAATTAGTTGAACTAATGACAAATGAATTATTTTTTTTAATGTATAAAACTTATACGACTTTCATGTGTCTTTTATCTTATTGGAAGAGTGATGATTCTAATTATATTGGGATCAATCTGAAATCATCCTTTTATTTTAATAAATGTATTTTTCATAAAAAAAAATATGAATATGGATATGTAAGTTAATATGAGGAGGGATAAGGAGAGAATTTAAGAAAAAAAATAGTTGAAAGAATTTGTCACTACATCACACCCACTAGAAAAATAATAAATTATGAGAAAGGAGAAAAAATAGAGAATTTTCTATTCTAATCATTTCTCGAGTTATATATATATATATATATATATATATATATATATATATATATATATATATATATATATATATATATATATATATATATATATATATATATAATATTTTGTAATGGGTCATAAAGTATTTTTTAAAATCCAAAGATTTTCATTATATTCACAAACATAATACTACATCAATCAATTTTGGATAGTTTAGTGATAAAACATTTGAACTAATAGACTTATTATTATAGTCTTAAATTTGATTAAATCTTAAATTTAATTAATATCAATTAACTATCAAATTAAAGTGAAATTTCATCAATGATGAATACTAATTAAAATATTAAAACTAACCTGAATACTTTTGTTACAAAGTAAAACATTAAGGTTAAAAAAATGAAGAAGCAAACTCAAACAATCAATAACTAAAAAAACAAACTAGTAAACACAAATGAAAAGAAAGGCACCGGCTTAGGGCAGACTACATGAACATATTTGTATAGTGCTCCAACACTAATAAAAATTGATAAATATATTTATTCATTTTTATATTTTATAAACTATTTATATTTATTTATTTATAATAATATCAAATTTTAATGCATTAAACTATATATATTAAGAAAAATATATAAGATAATGTTATCATAATTTTATTTATTTATTTTGAGAAAGATAAATGTATTACCCGCATCTACCGGTCTCATTATCATGCCTACATTAACCTAATAACTTTAAAATGATCCCTAAAGTATAACATAATGATAATTTAGGCCCTACCTCTCTCCCCCACATTTTGAATTTTGCTACATAGTTGACTTTAAAGTTACAAGTTTACTACATGCTTATAACATGCAATGAGTGTACTTTATATGGCTAACAATATATAAAATCAACAACAAAAATATATTCTTATATGGTGTTTATTTGTCAAATTAATTGCAACATTTAATATTTGAGTATTATTCTCGGTTACACTCGTTAACTTGTTTTTTTTTTTTTTTTTGTGTATAAATGTTCATCATTTATAAAAGAGATAGGTAAAAAAATGTATGCTAAAAAATGCGATCAAATTTTGCAACGACATTAATTACACTTGTAAATGATCGAAAACACGATTTCACAAAGAAGACGTAAAATCTCGGTTTTCGGATGTTTTAATCTCCCAAATTGAACTATATTTTGAAACACAAGTAGTTTAAATCTTGATTCAATGTAATGTTTCTTGTTTCTCCTTTTCCATTTATTTTTGGTAAATGTAATTTTTGTTGCTTCTTAAATTAATTTTTCATTTTTAAATAATTAATGACAAATCATCTCATAACTTGAATATATATATATATATATTTAATTATTTTTCTTTGCAATCTTACAAAGAATTGAATTAATAAAATTGTTTCACTTAAAAAAAAGTATTTGTAATGAAAATTTGTTTCCTCAATATTTCTTTCATTTTCTCAATTAAACTCAATAACAATTTGTATTTGTAATAAAAAAAAGGGTATAAATATAAAAAAATAGAAGATGTCATAGGACGCATCATTATCATTATTTTTCCTCCCACTATTTTTCCTTCTAATATATATTTTATTTCTCTTCCTCTCTCATGTCATAATTTAGTGGGGTTCCCTTGTTTCTCAATAATTTCCAAAGTTTAGAAAAAAAAAAAAAATCTTAATTCCACTTCACTATGTGCAAGACTGAACATGCATCATAATATATATATATATATGATGCATAGATGCAAAGAAAAGTCATATAATTTCCTCAAATCCCATCTCTTAAAAAATATCATCATCAATGTCTTCTTCCCCTGCTACCTTCAATGGCGGATTCCAAGTTACCTCAAACAACATTCATGATCCAACCCCATCCATGGTCCAATCCCTCATTCCTAATTCCTCCACTCCACTCCTCCATTTCTCCGGCGTTCCTTTCTCATGGGAACACTGTCCAGGAATCCCCAAGAAAATGAACAAGGATCCATTCATCAATAACAATCTCCTCCCACTCCCTCCCGCCGGAAATTGCTTCAACACCAATTCTAACCTAAAATCGAAAAAGACCAAGAAAACAACACCCATGGCTCCAAAGGACCCTTTTCTTGCCGCAATCGTCGAGTGTTCCAGGAGCGACAACGAAGATGATGAGGGCGATAATCGGGAAATTAATTTCTGGAAGGGATCCAAGGCGGTGACAAGAATTTTAAGCAATAGGTTTGGATTCATTAATATGTATTCGGCCTCTTGCAAACAAGCATGTCCGGTTTCCGAATCAATTATTTATGTAGCCAGGCCAGGCGGTGCACATTATCAACGACGCCGCTCCGGTCGTTGATTGATGTTTAACCGCGATGGTGGTAGATAAGTTGATGTTTGAATTAGTTAGTGGAATCTCAAAACTTAATTGTGCTTCCATATTCTGTGTTTAATCTATGGGGTATATTTGATTAATAATAATAGTGTATAAATTATTAATTAATGTCTATTTACAAATGATATATGTACCTTGTTTAACTTATTGTAATTTATATTCAACTTAAAATACAAAAAAAAAATACTAAAATTATATTTAAGCATTTTTCATATTGAATCATCTCAAATAATCAGGTACAATCAGGGGTGGATCCATGTACAAAGCTACCTGGGTTGTTAGCCTGAGTAGCTCAAAATACTATGTATGTTTTTGACAATAGGTATTTTCCCGTTCGTTATTAACAAGTTTCCCGTCGTTAAAAGATAACATTCATATTAAAACTTGATATTATTATCAAGTTAGCCCGGATAGATTTTGTATAAAAATATTAGCCCGGTTGAATTTCAAATCCTCGCTCCGCCCATGTGTACAATAATTAGAACCTTGGTGGTAGTTTGAGTACTGAATATTATTTAAACTTGTCTTCAAATATTTATGATAATAGATTAAAACTATTTAAATGTGATCATAGGTGAAAATGATGTATTATTGTAGGACTGTGTTTTTTTGTTTGTTTAAATAGTGATCATGCAAAAAAATAAAATTAGATACTAGTTAAAATTGGGAAAATAAAGAAAAAAAAATAATTTAAAAGTGTGGCATGCAAGTGATTTGACATTATATGATGTATATGATTGAGTTTAAAACAGTATAATTTAATTTCCAAATAGAGATTCATAATTGGTGAAACTTTGGAATGGGGTGAAAAAACAAATTGACCACAATGAATTTGTACATATATTTATTTCTGCACATAAAGTTTCAACCATATTTATATCAACCTCTCTTATTTACACATGGATTGCAAGCAAAATTGTTTTATTTTTCATTTTATTTCATATTCACTATATATTTTAATTTAAGAAACTCATATAACACTTTAGAATCATGACTTTCATTTAAAACATTCTGTGTGGACATAATTTATGTACTTAACTATTTTAGTGACTTGAACTACCTTGTTGGAGCGTAAAAAAAATTGAAATTAAGTTTATATATAAAAAAATTAACTAGTCATAAGCCATTTTTAATTTCTTTATTCTTAGATTAATCAAACATTTGTTTGTAAACTAAACTTAGGTTTTCAACAAAATAATAAAAAAAAAAGAATGGGTCATAGATTTGGCCTTGGAAAGTGTGTTTAAATCTGGCATTTTGCTATTTGGCAATATAAAGTAAGTAAGCATGTGGTGTATGAGCAAACAAAAAAAAAGAAAAAGAAAAAAAAGCATGTGGTTGTGTTATGATTGATGTGGCCACTAGTGAAGTTTACACATGTCTATTTGTGCTAAAAGGATCTTTGAGAAGGACAAGACCAAACTTAAGACATTCACTTAAGGAAAAAAATTAAGAAAATAAAAACTTAAAACCACACCAAAAAAAGTATAAAAGTCTTGAGTTTTGAGTGGTTGATGTATTTAAGTCTTTGTATAAACATTAATTTTATCACTTCTTTTTTAACTTAGATTTAAAAATTAGTAAAAAAGTATCATATAAACTCAAAACATAGATCTATATAGATACAATGAAAGAAACTAAGACGAAGAATCAAAAAGTTGGTCACAATGGATAAAATTACCTACACTAATTGTAAAGCGTTTTAAATGAAGGCCAGGCTCGAAGGATGAAATGTCAGGCTAATTTTTCTTATTTAAAAACAACAAATGTACATGTTATTTGTAAAAATGGAAAACTCATTGATATTTTAATTCTGTATGTAACTAAATTGTCAAAAGTTTTATCTAACCGGTCATATATTTGATTTTAATTAATTAGAACAAACTTTAAGTTAAAGCGAAGTTAATCTTGTCAAATATATGTGTAATGAAAATAAAATAATTTGTTATGTTATTCACTCATATTCATTTGAAAAAATAATTATACTTTATCTGAATAAATTTTATATTAAATCAACACTTTAAACTCAAAACCAACTTATACTCTTGGCTTAATTTGGCTTTTACCCATGATTTCTCTAAAAAGTTGTACATTTTTTTTTATCGGCGTAATTAATGGTTTCATTAAGAGAAAAACAATATACTTCAAATTAGTTAAGTAATTAAATTTAAATTAACAATGAAAAAAACAAGGGTAATAGAATCATTAATTATGCCTATACAAGTAATGATTGTGTTTTACCATGCTTTTATAGATGAAGACACTAATCTATTTTATAAAAAATATTTTTTTTGACCTACTAAGTATCAAATATAATAATTGTATTTTTTTTTAGATATTACACTATACTATGGTTTATTTTTTAACAAAAATAAAGGTTATGTAGAAAATATTGACATATAAAATATTGAATTTGAGAAACATAAATACCTTATTTATGAATAGAATTATTTATGTAACTTACCTAAGTCGGGTATAGTTAGCTGTGAGAAAAATAGACTATAAATACTCTTAGTAAATCACTATGCCAAAACAAACCAAATTTAAAATATACATAGGAAGATATTTATAGTTGATTAGACTCACTCTTATAAGGAGTTCATATTTAATATTTTCGGATATTTTTAAACTTTTCTTATTATAAATCTAAAAATGATTCACGTGACACTTTGTCTCTTACCATCAAGTAGCTCTCTGATACATCTATGACTATAACGCACTGAACCCATATATCGTTTGTTACCTATGAGGATAATGGACTACAAATACCCTCGAACAAACCACTATATTACCATGACTCAAACTTAAAAGTTGCCAACTAAGATATATATATATATATAGTTAATTAGATATACTCTTCTAGCCTAGGTGAATATTCTCAGCTTCCTTGAGAGGTCCTGAGTTCGAGTTCGTCAGACGATAAATTCTGTGTTTGGTTAAATGGTTAAGTGTGTTTGCGAGTTAAGTGTTTATCCCCTTGTGACCACATTTTTTTTATAGTCAATTAGTCTCACACTTATAAATAGTTCATATTTACTGTGAATTCTCGAAATAAAACATTCCAATTTCAATAAACCATATTCATTTATTATACTTAATAATATTATATATTTGCTCCACAACTAAAACAAATTAATATAAAAGTAGACCCTCATCTTAAGGCAATAGAATACAATATTTGATATTTGGTCTCATAAATTTGATTTTTGTCGTTTTAATTAATGGGGTTAAATTTATAAAGATTCTTATAATACCAATAATTAATTAGGTCTTAACTTACTTTACTTATAATAATAACTTTGTTTTATATATAGTTTACTTGAGTAGTTTTGACCATAAAATAAAATATGTATACATACTACCTAGAAACAAAAACAAGAAAACATGGAACAAACTATTCAGCAATGACTACATTTAAGATACTCTTGGATTTTTGCTGAATTTTTCTATGAGATAGGTGAATGTGGGTCATAAAGCACCTAACTTTCTATAGTGGTGTTACAATTTTTAATTTAAAAACATAATAATAAAAAGTTATACGAACTTTAGATGAATGGATTTTGATTTGTTCGATATCGATGTCTTACCCATAATGTTATTATTTGTTGGAGAGCACAATCTCTTCTATAATGGGTTTATTTTTATTTATATGGATTAAGAATTTTTTACCTTGTAATTTACATGTAATGAAATTGCAATATTTTAAAATTTTGAATAATGGGTCATCTTGTAAATAACATTAGACCTAAATTGTTGATGTGGGACAGGTAGGCACTATGCTATTACAATGTGTGGACACCGGTGGAGTGTACGGATCGAACCATTTTCTTTCTCAATTATTTATTACTGTCTGTCTCATGACATGTCTAAAAATGAATGACATTAAACTATATATGGTTTCTTAGTCAACCCTAAATATCATTTAGACAATTTAATCTTTGGAGTGACAACCATAGCTCTATTGGCCACAAAACTATTGTTTGAATATTCTATAACACTTATGCGAATATAACGTATTGACAATAATATACCGTTAAAAATTTGACTTTGTGTGTAAGCTTCTTACGAAGACTAAGAATTTGTGACATGTTCGAACCGACACACCAAATTATTTACTTAGTTATAACAACTTATAGTTATAGACATGCTCATTAATTAATTTATTAGGTTTAGATCTAATTAGTACTAGTTCTTGCATGCTTTACATAAATTATGGATGGGTGATTAGTGGATAATTATGTACTCTTGAGGAAAATTTTGTTATTTACAATTACACCGAAAGTTAGAGAAAGTGAAAAGAAATTCCAGCTCTTTAATTATATAACTCATGATGATGAAGTTTCCAATTGTCTTTCTCTTCCCCGAAAATCAATCCCACTAGGATTTGTTTGTATATGTAATAATCCCACTAGGATTTGTTTGGTATATCTAATATCTTGATTGGTATAAATTAGGTTTACTAGTATTCTTCATTGCAATGACTATTTTATCCTAAAATTTAAGCTTTTAAGTTTTAGGTTTTGTTTCACGAGACATATATTCATCACTATGTTTTGTATTTTCTCCATATTTTTGAAGTACTTTAGCTATGTGTGCATAGCCGGCCCTAGTTTTGTGCTGCCCCACCCACGTAAAAGAAAATATGAATTTTTTTCCCTAAGCCTAGTTTAAAATTTTGAGATTTAACCCTATAATCAAATAGAAATTTCCAACCATTATTTTGAACCACCATATTATATAACATTTTATATTTTAAAAAAGTAATAATTTTAATTAATATCTTATTACTTTTTAGTAAATTGGCTCGGAGAGAGCTTGCTGAGCTTACCCATGTCCCAGGGCCAGCCTATATGTGTGTATGGTTTATTATGTAAAGGACAAATATTATTATTTATTTTTAAAATTTTTTTATGAATTGTATTTTTGTTAGGTTTATTGGTTTTGTGTTTGATTGATTAGTAATTTTGTTTTTGACTATAATCTATATATATATAATGATGCTTAATTTTTAAAGTGTCCGGATTGCCGGGTCGAGAGCTGTGGTTAATTTGGATATTTGAGTCGGATTGTGGGTTGACTCGCCTTTAAATTTAAAACGGTTTAAAATAAAATTAAAAATGCTAGAGGTATATTTCGAACTTGCAACCTAACAAAACAAGTACAACTCTTTAACCAACTAGGCTACAAAGACTTTTTATTTTAAATTCAACACCAAATTTGATAAACGCGGGACGTTTTAATATTAATATAAGTTCAACTTTCTAACTAACTAATCTATATATATATATATAATGATGCTTAATTTTTAAAGTGTCCGGATTGCCGGGTCGAGAGCTGTGGTTAATTTGGATATTTGAGTCGGATTGTGGGTTGACCCGCCTTTAAATTTAAAACGGTTTAAAATAAAATTAAAAATGCTAGAAGTATGTTTCGAACTTGCAACCTAACAAAACAAGTACAACTCTTTAACCAACTAGGCTACAAAGATTTTATATTTTAAATTCAACACCAAATTTGATAAACGCGGGACGTTTTAATATTAATATAAGTTCAACTTTTTAACTAACTAATCTATATATATATATAATGATGCTTAATTTTTAAAGTGTCCGGATTGCCGGGTCGAGAGCTGTGGTTAATTTGGATACTTGGGTCGGATTGTGGGTTGACCCGCCTTTAAATTTAAAACGGTTAAAAATAAAATTAAAAATGTTAGAGGTATGTTTCGAACTTGCAACCTAACAAAATAAATACAACTCTTTAAACAACTAGGTTACAAAGACTTTATATTTTAAATTCAACACCAAATTTGATAAACGCGAGACGTTTTAATATTAATATAAGTTCAACTTTTTAACTAACTAATCTCTCTATATATATAATGATGCTTAATTTTTAAAGTATCCGGATTGTCGGGTCGAGTGCTGTGGTTAATTTGGATATTTGAGTCGGATTGTGGGTTAACCCGCCTTTAAATTTAGAACGGTTAAAAATAAAATTAAAAATTCTAGATTTATATTATTAATCGTGCAAATGCACGGGCTAAATGCTAGTTTAATGAGTGTTTCTTTTATCTTATTTGGTTTGTTTACAATACTATGGACTGAAAAATGTACAAGTCTTATATCTATGTTTCTTTTAATCGTAAGTCTGTGTATAATTGACATATATATTTTTTTACACAAGCAAATTATTTCAGATACAAATATGAAATAATTTTTTATTTAAAAAAAATGTTTTGCTGCACTGCAAGGGTAGGTACTAAAGGTAGTATTGTATTTTTGAAAGTGGATGTTAGATATAGTGCTCATAAATAGTCTTACGTTTGAAGGGCGGTAATTGCTCTTGTTAGCTTTATAAATTAAAAGAAAAAAAAAAGTGATCATAAATTACTAATATTTAAATCAATGTCATTTGCTATTTATTACAACTCTATTAGACCATGCAAACAAAATTAGAATTATAATCTTTATAATAAAAATAAAATAATTACATATGATTAAGAAAATAATTTGAATCAAAATTATTAATAATTTTAAATCATAATGCTCCATAATTATTTATTTGAGATATTTCATAGAATTAAAAAAAATATTATTTAATGAAAAGATAGTTTTTAATGAGTTGAATTACTGGAATATTATATTATATTGAAATTTTATAAATAAATTAAATAAAATTTTGATTGTAAAATTGATTTAAATTATTAAAAATAAATATATTAAATTATTTTTATAAAAAATTTCAAATATATATATGCAATTTGAATTATTTAAATAATTCAAATTCAAAAACATATTTTTAATCTCTTTCTTCAGTCCCATAACACAATTAATTAAATAAAATACTAAAATACTATTTTATTTGAAATTATTATTTTTTATTTTATCATTATATATTAATACCTTTAACATTTTAATCAAAAATATTTTTATCTCATCAAAATTACCACAAATCATTATTTTCAAATAAACAAATTATAACCCCCAAATCCAAACAAATAAATACCAAGTTCTTAAAGATGTGTTTAAATAGTTATTTATCATCTCCATTATATATATATTATAAATTAATTAAATTAACGAAAAAAAGGACAATTAAGGTCATAAATAGGTCCCCAACATCATACATGTTAGTGATATTTCTTGTCTACAAGTCAATCATTGAATTTGATGCTATTATTGGTTTCTACTCTAATTTATTATTCCTTGACAACAAGAATCAAAGCATAATTAAAATATACGTGTATTTAATTTCCAATTTCAAATAAATCTTAATAAGTAATTAACATAACACATTACAAATCTAAGAGGAATATTACAATTGAAGAAAAAAAATTGAATTTTGACACTAAAAAAAGTTATAAAAAAATGATTTGAATTTTTGTTAAATATATTCATGTTTGTTTAGTTGCATTGTGACTTTTACTTTTACCCTCATTGTTTTTACACATACAATCTGGCATAGGAAATGTGTAAATAGAGCTGCTTGCCTTCCTTGACTCACTCCCTTTCATGTCATTGTGATGAAGCATTTCCCGAAGCTGTCGTTTCACATTCTCCCATCTGCAACTCGAAGAATAAAATTTATTGACAGTTTCTCATCCGGATATAGATGCGAAAAGCAGAATTGGAAATGTAGTACTAGTTTGATTGATATACGTTTTGACAATATTCAGTGTACTTGAATCGCTAACACTTAGTTTGTTCAGCTTATTCGCTTAACGCTCATGTATGTTTGATTTTATATATTCATTGTTGCTAAAATTACTTTAATAACTTATTACGCAATCATGGCGTATTTGAGAGTATAAGCTGAATCAAACTAGCCCGTAATCATTTTATGAAAGGAAGACACTAACCGGACATTAGGGTTATCGAATAGAAGCGCCAATTTCCTTTTATCGGGTTTGATAGTTTTGGCGTGGCCACCAAATAAGTAACGTCTATGGCCCATCAAGAAATGAGGAAAGTTACCGCCTTGAGTTGTGACAAATACTTCACTATGAAGGCAAACTGTATAATCAAGAGCTGCCAATCTAGATGAATAGCCCTGCATATTATCAAGAGATTTTAAATTTTATTTTCATTTAGGTGGTTTTAAGTTAATGAACCAACATTTAATTTGTGATTATTAGTAATACCCGGAAAGGAGCAAGTTCTTCGGGTGAAGCAAGGGAATCCTTTGTTTCTAAATAAGGAAACATCTGTTTGAGCGGCGCCATATACTTTTCCGCTTTATATATTTTGCCCGACGCTACATAAATAGAGGTGTTGTTATCAAACCCCATACCCCTAAGCATCATTCCCACCTGCCAAAAAAAATATATTAGGAGGAAATGAGAAATGGTCGAAATTTAATTAATTGATAAAGTACCTCTAATGGGGTTAATGGGCACTTTCCATCCATTCGAATCACACCAGGCCTTATTATTCGACCCCTCCTGCGAAATTTTCCTCGCCAGCTCCTTTCGCGAGCAATGTCCATTTCGCGTTTCTCTTCTTCCTCGCCGTCATATTCACAGCACGAAAATGCCACCATATCCTTTGTAAGAATTTTTTTTATTAAATTACATATAAAGAAATGTGTTTTTTGATATTTCGTAAAGAATGGATATGAAAATACTACCTCCTCAAAGCGGAGATGAACTGAAATATATTTGGCGCCACTTCTAGAACTGTTTTGGACCATCCTGTGGACCATCTTTGCAGCCAGTGTGCGTACAGGTTCTGAAAACCTAAGCGCCTGAAAATTGGTCAAGCACCGAAGCCCCTGTATGTATGGGGAAGCATCGTAAGTCAATCTGTTGGAGAAAGGTGCAATTCTCACAGCCCTGGAACCACAGTTTAAAGGAAACAGGCATAATCAGCATCTACTCATTTGTGATGCCATAATATAAGGCAATATTGTCTAATGTAAAAGTGACTAAAATATCATAAAAATTAAAGTAAAGGTATTTTGATCGATGATTTGAATAATGTGACTGAAGAAATGATTGTTGATTGGATGGTGGATTTTGGTTTTTACAAGACAAAGGAAATTAAACTGCGAGAAATTGAAATAAAGGCAAACATACATACCCAAGCTCCAATAGCCTTGGAAGAACCTTTTGGAGATAATATGCAGGACTTGACCAAGCTTTCAATCTCAAGTTCACAATGCTGCTAACATTATGGTTAAACGATTCCAACACATCTTCCGGGAGTTCCTTGACTATCTTCACGTGATTTTTTAGAGCATAGATGAAGAATTCCTCATCAAAAATATCCCCAAAGGTGCTGCACCAGTTTTAAAACAAGGATTTTTTTTATCAAATATCCTCAATCGAGAATCGATCTAACCAAGCCAAAACCAACAAGGAGTTTCATGTGATGTACATCCAAGAATGAACTGATTTTAAGTAACACTTATCAAATGGGCTTATTTCTTATAAACATTTAATCAAATTGAACGATTTAGTTAAAATTTGAAATTACCTGGAATCTCTCCATACACTGTTAAGATGAAACATTGGAATAACCAGAGTAGCATTAAGTAATCCTGCTACTGCAACTGCATCACATATCTGTACACAGTTTCAGGACAATGTCACTAATATTACCATTACCAAACAGGTTAATTAAAACTGAAAAAGGAACATACTGCTGATCGTTGTTGATTCAACCCTCCATTAGCTTCAACTATGAGAAACCCATTTGATTTCGGAAGTTCTATGAATCATCATCATCATTAAAACATTCATTTACATTGAAGTTAAACAAAACAAAACAAAACAAAACAGAAATAGAAATCAGACCTGCTTCATTGATAGTGGTACTAGTATTATTACTACAAGGCTTCCATCCCTGGTTTAGTTTTGGGTTCCATACATGCATCAACTGCATAAACCAATCAATGTTCTTAACAAAACAATGAGTTTTCAATTTGCAAAATGAAAAAACCTACCAAATTAGAAGAACTCCCATTATTATTCTCATTCTCCATGAATGGCCATAACTTCTCCAACACCTGCGGGCTTCTATAAACAGAACCAGGCGGAGAATTACCTCTTCCTCCAACCTTACCAACAACTACAATATCAAATCCAAAAGTACCCATATACAACAACATTCCAGATACATACAACAAAGGCGCAACTAAAAGCACTCCTCTTCTCCTATAAACAGCTGATACTGTATAAAAAATCAGCCGCTCAAGCAAACCATTCATCTTCAGACCTCCGCTTACTCCACCACCGGAGTTCTTGTTACGGCCATGGCGAAATCGAGGTGAGGACGGAGGTGAAGGTGTGGACTTCCCGCTACCACCGCCGCCGCCGAGACGGCTGTAGCCGTGCATGTCGACAATAGGCTACACTAGTAAAATGTACAACAACCCAGAATTGTGTAACCTAGAAAAAGAAATGTGGGTTGAATTGGGTTTAATGTCGAGATCTCCCAGTGGGTGATGCAGAAGAAGTGGATTGGAGGAACCCAGAGATTTTCCCCCAAATATGAACACAAAAGGGGATTTCAGAAGTGAACCCAGGACAAGAAAGTGAAGAAACAAAGACAGGTCGTGTAATGTTGGCTTGGTAGAGAGAAAGAGAGAAGGGGATTGAAGGGTGTTAAGGTTAGGGGAAGAGAAATTGAAAGAGAGAGTACAAGTCGGTCCAGTGGAGGAGAAGACAGACAGGGACGTATGAGGAGTGAAAACACACGCATTAATTGAAGGGGAACGCATGTGTTTGTGCAGAGAGAAGAAGGAGAAGAAGGTAAAGGTAGGAAATTTATTACACTCCATAATCAAGAAGTGTGTTATTTGTAAAGACACCTTCTTTTTCTCTATCAAGTCTCTACTTTTTTACTGTTAATTTGTTTCAGTCACGGGAAAGGCCAGCCATTGCCCACCTTAGCTGCTGGATGTCCATCTCAACGGCACCACCTAGCTTGTTTTGGAGGAATATAATCTTTGGCTTGGTTCGGATTGGAGTTATTGAAAAAACAAGAAAAAAATAATGATTCGTGATGATTTTGAGAAAATAATAATTAATTTTTAGTAAGAAAAGACTTAAAAATATTGATATATATGATTTAAATAAAAAATAATAATTTAAAATAAAAAATATTTTTAGTATATTCGTTAATGAAATGAGTGATGTAATTGTTGAGAAATGATTAATTTAAAAATTAATTTTGGATAAATTTTTTTAAAAAACTCTTCTTTCTAAATGTTAAGATTGTTAATTAAACAATTTTTAAATAAAAATTTTGAATAAAAAATATTTTATAACTGCAAATAATATATATATTTATAATAAAGATACTTAATTGTTATTTAAGGCTCCAATTTGAGTTGTTTTCACAAAATGAGGTTTTGAACTTTGATTTTGGTCATATAAGACTCGAATTATCAACATTTTAATTATTTATGATTTTTCTCAAATCGATAAAATGGGTATTATTTTTTTTTTTTGTATCATTTTGTTTTCTAATTAATTTGTTACGAATATTTTTTTTTAATTAAATATATTCTTTTCGAGATTTATCAATTCTAATTTGATAAAATTGGTTCCGGTGAATAAAAAATGATCTAAAAAATATTTTAAAATTTAAATATAGATAGATTTTATATTTAGTTTTCAAATAATTTTATAATGACATAACATTAACATTGTGGACGATCTGACAATTTGGATGTATTTGTGTTTTAAATTAAATATTTTTCTGAAAATTGTCAAATACGTTTGAATGTTAAGAAATAGGTATGGTGTGAAAATATATTAAAAAAAATGAAGAAAATTCTATTTAGTTTGTTAAAATGTGATAAATTAATTAAAAAAAATAAACTATTATGTTATAACAAGAAGACAAATTGGTTATAGCATTATGACGCAATTCAAATATTAAATCCTATTTAATAAAATTCATTTCAAATAATGCATAACTTAGTGGGCTTTACATACTTTTGCCTAAAAACGTTTGGGCTAGTGAAAATCATTTGATATCATCCATTTTCAATAACTAGTTTTTATGTTGAGTTATTTTAGATTTTTTTAAACCTCTAATTATAATAATAATAATAATTAATACATCCATTTTATTTTTTATACAGGTTTAAATTTCAAATACAAATAACATTATAATAATTTAACTAATTAAAACTCAGTTTTATTTTTACATCAAAAATTATTTTTTTTTTCCAAAAAAAACTCCAATTAACAACATAAAAAAAACTCAGAGAGAAGAAAGTTGCTTATGAGTGTACATTCTTTTGTTTATAGTTAAAGACCAAAAACAATTAGAACATTTTAAATGCCAAGTCGTTCATGTCAACTCACATGTTTATTGATATTTTGTTGATGCAGAATTATATTTTATGTTTATATATCTTAAATTATATTTTTTTTTTATCAATTTTTTATATAAATATATAATTAATAATTATATACATATATATTAATTATAAGAAATGATAATATTGTAATAATAGATATTGTGTTACTTGTTATTTAATTTCACACATGTATATAATGCAAGCACTTTTTTTTAATACTTAGACCATTATTTTATAGAGTCGAGCAAATTGTGAAAAATCACAAATAAACCTAATTATATTTCCAAGTCATTCATTATGAATAATAAAATAATTTACAATAATAATTTTCAAAACACACAAAATGGAACACTTTCCACAAAAGATACAAAATGTGTGTCAACAAATAATATGTGATAAATAAATTTTACCCGATTTTCAAGATAAAAAGTGGTAATGTCTGTATGAATAGACATAGAAAAAGGAACATTAAGTAGTTAAAAAACAATTGTATAAAGATGGTCATCAATCACCTATGTCTAATATCTTATTTTATTTAATAATCTAAATAATAGGTTAATTTTTTAATTGAGTAATTTTTTAACCAAAAAACATCAAAATCTTCTATCATTGAGGTTGATGATGTAACTACATAGGAAATTAATATCATGTGGAAATTAAGATTACAAAGACTTGACCTTTGACTTGGTAACATATTATTGATAATGATTTCCCCTTCACCATTAAATATAACCTCAAAAGAGTTATGAATCTCCATCTTCCTTACAAAGTTTGATAGCCTCTAAACTCATTCTGTCGACTATGAACATCTTGCACCTTAAAATGTTACTTATAATACTCGTCAGTATTAACTTCTTAGTGCCAATTCTCGCCCAAAACCAACCGGGATGCTTAGATCGGTGTGGAAATATTTCAATCCCATACCCATTTGGCGTGAGCAAAGGTTGCTTCATTGGTTCCTCATTCCTCGTGAAATGCAACAAAACCACTAATAAGCTTTTCCTAGGTAATATCGAAATCCTTGATATATCCATCCTCGGAGAGCTACGTATTCTATCTTGGATTGGACGCGATTGTTATAAAAATAAAATTTCTATTGATCGACAAAATCCACGACTAAGAGTCAGGAAGTTCTATGTCTCATCTCTTAAGAATAAGTTTGTAGCATTTGGCTGTGACACACATGCCGTGATTACGACATCATCTAATACGGTATGAAATTTTATTTTGCAAATTAAATTCAGTTGATTAGTACAATTAATTTTATTCACTCTTATGAATTTATCTCATCTAGCTAGGAGAATAAACTTACAAAAATCTAAAATAAATTAAATGTTGACTTGTTCAACTTAAATGGCCAATATATTCCATTGAAGTCAAGTATAGTCAGTCAACTATCAAGGAATTGAATATTCTCTAAAAAAAAAATCTATATCCATGTAAACTATGACAGAAGCAAGGTCACAAGTGTGAGACCTTAGACCATTTTGCCATTGTAGATGAAGTTTGTGTACATTTGTAGAATTTTCTTTTGCTTTCTAACCTTGAGATTTGTTTTGAATTGCAAAATAAGCCTGAAAAAATGAGTTATTAAACTCTACACTGAAGAGTTATATATGTACTGAACTTAATTATTTTTGAAACAAACTACTATCAACTCTAATATATGAACACTTTAACCATTTAAGTTATTCGTGATTGTTTTATTACATAAGTTGTACTTAAACGTCTTTTACTTGGGTTCTTATAGGGACAAAGGCACGATGCAACGGGTTGCATGTCCCTGTGTAACAACATAAGTGACATCACAGATGGGATTTGCTCGGGCATTGGGTGTTGTGAAGCTTCTATTCCCAAAAGGGTCAAAACCTTCAATATACAAGTCAGAAGTTACAACAATCACTCTTCTGTAGAGAGCTTTAATCCATGTAGCTATGGCTTTGTTGCTGAACAAGGAACTTACACTTTCTCTTCAAACGTCTTGGGGAATTCTTTCGCTCTCACAAATGTTACACACCCGATGATACTAGAATGGTCGATAGGAGACTCCAACTGCGATCAAGCCAAGATCAATGCCACAACTTATGCGTGCAAAGACAATACTAACTGCCAAGACTTCGATAATGGAAGTGGATACCAATGCAATTGTTCTATTGGCTACCAAGGAAACCCATATCTTGGTTGCACCGGTAATATATATATATATCATTGGTTTCAGAACAAGGCACTCAGAAATTAAGTAACAAATTGTAATCAACCTTTTATTTCTTCTTCCAACTTTCAGATATTGATGAGTGTGAGCTTTCAAGGCCATGCAACATGACATGCACAAATTTACCAGGTACATACAAGTGTAGTTGCCCTTATGGATATGAAGGTGATGGCGAGAAAAATCCAGGTTCATCGGGTTGTCGTCGTATTCCCAAAAACAAAGTTCCTTGGAGCAACATTGCACTTGGTAATTAGGGATATTAATTATTGACCTATTCAATTTGTTGTCATTAATTTAGTCTAACTAATAATAAAATGCAGGTGTTAGTATAAGCATATCATGTCTACTTCTTGGGGCATCATGGATATATTGGGCTTTCAGGAAAAGGAAAATCATCAAGCTAAAAGAGAAGTTCTTTGAACAAAACGGGGGCATTATGTTGCGTCAACAGCTCTTCAATCCAGAAGGGGAAGCACAAAATACTACTCGTCGTTCTTCCAACATCTTTGGGGAAGATGAACTCAAGAAGGCTACAAGTAACTACCACGAGAGTCGAATTCTCGGCCAGGGAGGCCAGGGAACCGTGTATAAAGGAGTATTGACTAATGACACTATAGTTGCAATCAAGAAATCCAAACAAGTTGACAAAACCCAAATCGATCAATTCATCAACGAAGTTATAATCATCACCCAAATCAATCATAGAAATGTGGTGAAGCTCATCGGTTGTTGTTTGGAGACAGAGGTTCCCATGCTAGTCTATGAATATGTTAGCAATGGAACTCTATACGACCATATCCAGCAAGGCGATCATAAAAGACCTTTGCTTTCGTGGACAAACCGTTTGAGGATTGCAACTGAAACAGCAGGTGCCCTGTCTTACTTACACGGAGCTGCTTCCATACCCATCATCCACAGAGACATTAAATCGACAAACATACTCTTAGATGAGAATTATACTGCAAAAGTGTCGGATTTTGGAGCTTCCCGTTTAATCCCCATGAATCAAACTCAATTGACAACATTGGTTCAAGGTACACTTGGATATTTAGATCCTGAATATTTTCATTCTAGTCAGTTAACCGAGAAGAGCGACGTGTATAGTTTTGGAGTGCTTTTGATTGAGTTGATGACAAGCAAGAAGGCACTAGACTATGAAAGGCCAGAGAAAGAGAGAAACTTGGCCAACTATTTTATCGCGTCCTTCAAAGAAGACTGTTGGCATGAAATTGTGGATCAAAAGATGATAGAGGAGTCTTCAGAATATAACCAACTGTATGAAGTTGCAAAGTTGGCTATACAATGTCTTAAGCTTCAAGGTGATGAGAGGCCAACTATGAAAGAAGTGGCAATGGAGTTAGAAGGTTTAAGAATCATTCAAAATCATTCATGGTCATGGAGGAATCATCATAACAATCAATACAATCCAGAAGAGGTTGAAGGTTTGTTAGTCCATGAGGTACCAGATCACAATTCCTACGAAGAAAGTAGTATCTATTCTGCAAATTATGATACCATGAGGAACCATGCCATAACACCATTGGAGGGTGGAAGATAAATCATCATCATCATCTATTCAAAAATAATATCAACCCATTCTTAATTTGGTAATGCATCATCTTTATAAAGTGTAATTCCTTTATTTTATCCTTTTTTTTGTATCATATTGGATTTCAATCAAAATTTTATGCATATATATATGTGAATTTATGGTTCCTAATGACCAAATGCATCATCTTTCAGATTCCATCTTTCTTTATGCAGCATTTGAAAAGACTACGTTTTGAAGGACAGAATCAACTGAAAAAAAATGGATAGGATTTGAAGGAATGTTAGGTTTCAGTTGAGAAAACTAATTAATGAAAGAAATTCACACACCTCTGCTACGATCAGTGGTTCTGTTCTCCGTCGACCTCCGCCACGTCTTCTTCCCCGATGACTCTTGCGGCTAGGGCTCAGGTTTGGGGATTCTTCTCAGTGTCTCGGCAAAGAAAAAAAAAATGTTAAGCTTCGGAAAAAGGGTTTAAAAATATATTAATTTTAAGAAAAATGATATGGAAAGATAATCCAAAAGACGCCCAGCTTCACGAAAGTTAAAAAAAAAAGTCACAGTGTAATAAAATAAAACAAACATATTTTTAAATTTTTTTAATCACTTCTTCTCCCTTTCATAGATTTCTCGCACTCTCTCCATTTTCGATTTATGAGATCGAAGGGCTCAGGAGATTCCGGGGAGATCAGCGTTCTTATCAATAGATAAGGCAAAAGAGAACTACATTCTCCAGGCCGCATCTGATAAAGAGAGTTCATTCCTTTGGGTACTTGACTACGCTATTCTTCGCATCGAAAATAATAATTTCTATTACATTTAATAGAATACGTTTTCTAAGAAGATGCAGCAAAGCAGACTTCCCCTTTGAATACAAGACAAGCAATACAGCAAGGAAAGTGAAATAGATACGATACTTTATGCCTTCAAATTGAGGGAAAAACTATACCTTTGAGAGAGGAACTACTACTTGTTACCGCCCCCCTTAACTAAAGGAGAGAAAGATGGGGGCAAGAGGAAAGTTATTACGTTCTGTGACTTCTGTTTTCTTCTTTCTTTTTCTTTATGCAACTTCGGACTTTAGCGATTTATTCTTCCTTCTTCCGTAATTTCGGATTTCGACGATTTCTTCTTTTTTCGAGCTTCGAAAATGGTAAATCCTAAAATTAATAACGAACAACAATGTTAGCGAACAAATAAAATCGTTTTACTTATATTTTTCAGGAGAATTAGTTTCCTTCAATTACATCCAAGTCTAACACTTACACAAAGTAAATCCCGAACATGATAATCCTATAGTTAGGGTTTTCCCGAATATGTCCATGTTCGAGAACTATTTAATATTTGGAAACTGTTTTTATTTCTGTTTTGGGTTTCTTTGAGGACATGATATAGTAATACTTACAGTAATCGAAATTCAAAAATTAAAAACTTAGACAATGAATCACAAGATTTGAGTTATGTCTAGAGAAGATGATACCTCCTTTCATAAATGGGGAAATTTGACGAAATGACCTTAAAATTGGTCTTAAATGTGCTGGTGACCTGCGCATAAATTATATTGCGCTGGTAACCACTTAAAAAAATTTGGACGAAATTGTCCCCGTTTCGAGACGCAACCGGATGCCCTGTAAAAAGTTCACAATGCCCTTGCTATTTAATATTTTTTTTCCAACGAAGACAATCTGGTGCACAAGGATGATGTTCGATACTAGTATGCTTCATTCTCCTTCTCTGGTTGTTTATTTTATTGTTTGAACACATTGTTAGGTTTAGGGTTTAGAGATTGATATACTGGTATAAATGTCTCTGTTGCGGCGAATTGCGGTTGCCTCTCGCAAATGTGGTTGCGTCTCGCGAATGAGATTGCGTCTCGCGAATGAGGTTGCGTTTCGCGAATTGAATCATGCAGCTTTCTCTAGTAAAACTTTGTATATTCTCTTCCAACTCAAATAAGTGACGTGTGTATCTCCTGAAATTGACAAACTAAGATATATAAATTAATTCCTCTTTGAACTGGCATTGTTGACAAGAGCTTATGACTTAAAAGCGTTAAGAAGTTGCTCATAATTGTATTACTATTAACATTTCTCTAATGCTTTAAGAAAACTTTTATTACTGTCACCTCATTATGTCACCTCATTATAGATTCCATTGTAGGGATAAAAAATGGTTAGGGAGCTGGAAAAGTCATTGTTATATCCTGAGAATTTCAACCGTGATGGGATTATCTAGTAATGATTAGAATGTCCAGAAAGTACATATAAAAATATAAAAATGATAGTACAATGCGATAATTAACTGGTGCCAATCCAACAGGAGCGGTTATCTTTGGATGAAGTATTTGAACAACTGAGAACATCACTAGCAAGACTTCTTCTGAAGAAGCTGAAGTTCGATTGAAGATATTTGGCCCTAACAAACTTGAAGAAAAGACAGTAAACATCCAGTCTCCCTTCTAGTTAAGCTTAAAAGTATGAGGACTGAGAGTTACAGGCATTTGAGTGTTAATATTTGCACTCAATATTGGAGGGGAATTGAAATGAACTCAACTACTGTGCTTGAATTGGATGTGTAAGTCACTACATGCATGTATAACTTCTTACTACTAGTAACTCATTGAAGCTTACGGTTGCGTCTCGCGAAATCTCTAGGGGGAGATTAGGGCTTCCAAGGGGTACTCTACCAAATGCTCAATGCATCAATTGAGGTTCTCATAATTGCTCAAGTCCACTTGAAGGCATATTCTCTCAACAATGGTGGCGTTGTCACACTCTTTTCCAAATTTGGTCTCTTCCGTCGTAGTTAACACCACTATGTAGTCTCTACTGCTCTTTATTAAGTTTTGAATGTTCAGTGATAAAGTTCAACAAAATAATCAAAAGAAGGTGGCTTATGTAGAAATTATAACTAGCTGGTCATTGCTCAATGGGTCTATTCTTCTTCTTAAGAATGTTGCCCATGGCTTTTTCAGTTTTCAAATGAACAAACATTTGTATTTCATTTGAGTTGTTACTTGTTAAGTTCTTCAATCATCAATATTATGAAACTGGTAAAAGTCCTGTCATCATTATATAAAACTTGTAAAGTTAAGCTAAACCCAAACCTGCATTCTTCTCCAATACTTAATACAAAGGGGCTTCAAAAACTTGCGAAAGCTATATACCAACAATGAGTCCTCTTTCCATTAAAAAAATAAAAGCTTGTCAAAAGGGGAAAGACTTACATGTATAAATATAAAAATACAGACAAATAGGATCAGGATCAACAACCTCTTTTCAAACAGAAAAAAAAACTTTTAAACTATAGTATGATTATGTGGATCGCAGCAGCTGTATCTTGTAAGAGACTTTCTGGCAATCTTCGTGCTTGACTTATAAATCTATAAAAGAATTCCGCACCTGCAAAAAAAAAAGGGGTAAAAAGATCATTCGCAAGACGCATTCGCAAAACGCAACCATCCGCGAAATGCAACCATTCGAGACGCAATCATTCGCGAGACGCAATCATTCGCGAGACACAACTGCGAGACGCAATCAATAATCGCAACCGCTCTGCAAGGCGAATCAACATGAGACAACACCGCATCCATCTTCATCAACAATGACCCCATCAATATCTGCATTCAATCAAGGCGAATCAATTAAACACAAAAATATTCAGCTATAAAGGAAACAAGGGTAAAATTAATCTGTTTGCCGTTCGAAGTTCTCCGTTCGCAGTTGTCTTCGCCATTCGCATGTGAATAGAAAAAGAGAAAGGCGATGAAGAGAGGAAGAGAAATGTGGCTGTTGTCTTAGGGTTTAAAGTAGAGAAGAGAAAGAATGAGAAGAAACAAATGAAAAAAATGAATATAATAGATGAGTTGCGAGACGTGCGTCTCGCAACGAGGACAATTTCGTTAAGAAAAATATATGTGGTCACCAGCGCAATATAATTTATGCGCTGGTCACCAGCGCATTTAAGGCTATTTTTAAGGTCATTCCGTCAAATTTCCCCATAAATGATAGTTTTATATAATGAATCACAAGATATTTAAGTCTTTTAAGTAAGTCAGATTCGTTTATTTCACAATTTCAGATGAGTCTTTTGGTAATTGATATGTTTATAAGTGATCATGTAATTGTAGGTTGCTTATTTATTTGGATAAGGTTGCAACCATGTTATTCATAGGTTGATTATTCATATGATTATTATTCATAGGTTGATTATTCATAAGTTGATTATTCATAAGTTGATAGTTTCATTGACTATTTAAAAATCTTTCAGAATATGACCATGTTCCGGGAATATTTTTCCTAAACATGGTCATATTCGGACTATTTATTCTCGAACATTGTAATGTTCAGGACCATTTTTTCTTTAGTTAATATCATTTTTCTTCTTTGATTTTATTTGCTAATATCCTGTTTTTTTGTTAGAATATTTAAAATAAAAAGTTTGTTTCATTAATTAAATATTTAAATGTTTTTAATTTTATTAAATTAAAATTTTAAATATAAAAAATAATTAAATCAGTTGTCCAAATAACTAACCTTTCATCAATTTTTTAAAAATAATAACCGAAGAAATGAATTACTTGAAATTGATTACATCAAAATTTTAGAAAAAAACCTAAAAAATAAATCACTTGAAGTTGACTAAGTAATTAACAACGTTCTTAATTAATTTGTCAACATCATTCGATGGCTAAACCGTGTTGAAATCTTGAGATGAAGAAAGAGCAATTTAAGGTGCCTATAAATTACTTCGAAATTGCTTATTTGGAACATTTCATTCTTCGAAATTAAGATGTATATGTTTCTAATATAACTAGTGGATATAAATAGTCACCAGTTATATTTGATTTATATTATTTGGACTAAATTAATTTCTTTATATTAGAATTCATAATGTTGCTTGGATAGTAAAAGAAAAAAAATTAATATACAACACCTTAAATATTAATAATAATAATATCTTTAAAAAATCTGTCAAAATATTTTCACACCTCCACACACCTGATTAATTAATTAATTAAATGATTATATTAAGACAAGTAATATTACCATTTTAAAAGGTTGGTTAACCTCTTGATTTGTTTGGCTCTCTATTTTAAAAAAAAATTATTGTATTTTTATTTCGGAATTTATTTTAAAAATATTTAAAATAAATTGGAAATTCATATTTAAATTATAGACTCACCAACTATTTTTTTTTTAAATTATAACAAATATTTTCGCGTACTAAAAAATAATTTAGAGATTTCATTTTGATTTGGAACTTAGTTACAATCGAAAAAGAGTTTGAAAATGTGATGATAGTCTCTTCTAAATTTTTTGCATTCATAATTTAAATCATACATATTTATTTATAAATATGATTGGATTTAACTTCGATTATTAATTTGGTTGTTTTCTTTTTTTTAGTTGTTAATATCTCCGGTCCGTTTGTTGATTTTTTTTTTTTTATAAAATTCGTTCCGGTTATCAATTTTTTTTGGCGAACCTTCCATCTAATCGGTCCAATCGGTCCAATGACTGGTTGGACAAAATTTTAAATTCAAGAAATTTAACCTCTCCTCTCTCCCCTTTACTTCAATCTCTATTGCTATGTTTTGTTTTTTTGAAAATCCGACTAGACAGTTTACCTAGAACAATCATACCTCTCTCTTTATCCTTCAAACATATCCAGGACCAATCATAAATTTGTTAGTCGGAAAACAGCTATATCTAGATCATGTTGAAAATGAAGATATGTCCATGGTTTTCGATGCCACCTCAGGACCACCACATTTTCAACATGAAATTTCAATTAGGACCCATTATAGTTGTTCTATGCTCTTATGAAATAAATTCAAGCTTCAATGAGATCAACAACTATATAATTTTCCAAAACTTAAACAGTAAGTTAGGGTTTACATGCCAAAAGGCCTTTCAGATCTCATTAACTTCAAAAAATCAATTGTTTGATCAAAGGGTTGAGGAAGAAAGGAGAAAGAAAATCATCACTGGATCGATGAAGACGTAGATCCAGTCTTGAGAGAGAGAGAGGAGAAGATGTAGATCCTGTCTTTACTATTTAGAATAATAGCATTTCGAATTAGAATATTTCTGGTTCGATATTTCAGTTGAACCATTCGGTCGGACAGGATTTAACCTATTTTAAAAAATGAACGTATTAAAGTAAAAGTAATAAAACGGATAGTTCATTGACTTCATTCAATCGTTTTACGATTAAACCGGTATTTTAAAACTATGACTTTTTAAAAGTAAGGAACAAAACGATTTCTTATACTCCAGTCACTTTTATTTATTTATTATTATTCTCTAATTCCTTTTCTTTCATTCTTCTTCTTTATTTTATTTATTTACTTTTTTTTTTTAATTTTTTTTATTATATGTTTTATGTCTTCTTTATCTACTTTTCTTTCTTTTCTTTTAAGTTTTATTTTTTTATTAAGTGATTAAAAACTTTTTTATTTTTTTTAACATACCTACTTTTTTTTATTAATATTATATTATATATAATATAATTTATTATTATTATATTAATCTATAAAATAAATTTAAATTAAATTAGTACTAAATATATCACATTTAACCTTTTTTTCTAATTTTAATTTTATATATGTTTTATCCTTAATTTTATTTTATTTTAAAATATTATAGAATTATTTTTATTTAAATTTGAGAGGTAAAAATTAAGTGTACATTATTATAATAATAGTCAAATGAAGAGTTAATCATTAATATTAATATTAATATTAATATTAATATATATATATATATATATTTTAAATGATCAGTTTAATAAAAAATTATTTAAGTACAACCAAAAAAATATATAAAAACAAGAAAAATTAAAAAACATACAATTGTTTGGTTTGAAAGTTTAATATACGAATTTACAAGTTTTTCGAAATTAATCTCTGACATTATCGTGATAATGACATTATGAACAATCTTAGCCTACTTTGGTTGTTAAATGTCATCAAATTTTATTCCTACAAAATAGTCTATCAAAAAATTATAGGGACAAAGATGCATCTTATAAGTCTTGTTTTTTTAATTTCGGTCCATATCTCTCAATAGTCACCAGCGGTCTCTGGCACTACCTATTGAATTTCAGTCAATTTTTTTTTTACAAAAGACTATAAATATTTGCGACATCTTGACAATATAAAAGCAAATGAGGAGTCGTCTCTATTTTCTTGGAGTCGTGTCTACTTCCTTCTAACACATACGACAACGACTTATAATAATCATATTTTTTCGCATACATCTATCATTAGTGATAATTCCGTCGTAAATATCACTCCAACAAAAAATGAGATATTGGTAAACATCATAGACTTCCATAATTTTTCCAACAAAAATTAATTATGTTGACTTTATTGAAAAAAATGTAACAATGTCTCACATTATAACTGACATATTTTATTTTTATGATTTGTATCATAAAAATAACGTATCATCTTTTCTTTTTAATTTTATCATGATGATACGTTTGGTTGTGTTTAAACGATTTTAACTATTTTTTTATAATTCTTTATTTATTATTTTTTTTTTAAGGAAAATGAGTTAGTGTCATTTTATAAAAAAAAAAGAAAAAAAAAAAAAAAGGAAAACATAAGTTTTGAATCAAGCTATACAAGCTCTGTCCTTGGTTTTTTAAGGAAAAAAAAGAACAAATGAATGACAACATAAGGGAAGCTCCTTAATTTCAAAATAAAAATAAATTAAAGCACTTTAAAATAAAACAAAAATCACTTTAAAATAAAACTAGTACACTTTGAAGGGAATTGTACTTGTGACTTCACCGAAAGATCCAATTGTTACTAAGCATCCAATTATGCTCACGTGTAGGAATCCTCCACTTTTGAAGGAACGAATTCCCATCGACAACAACAATTTTCCAAACTTGTTCAGCCGTCATCTCATCCGAACTCGTGTAAAAATCATAACATTACGTTCCTTCCAAACATGATATATCAAGGTACCAAATAAGCACTTAAAAACACACTTGATAGAACATGTTACCATTTGCTTTCACCTTTGCCAAATTTCTAATATTAATATCATATTTTTTGTTTTTGATTTTTTTTTTTAATTAAATGACATTAAGTCGTTTTTAAAAAATATATATATTAATATCATATCATTTGTTAGGAAAATTAAGAATACTCATGTTTTTTTTTTGAGAAATTATTCCAATAGAGAGGCAATAAAAGGGCATTCCCTAAAAAGATGTCAATGCATTTCTCCTTCCCCACACATAGAAGACAACTAAAATATGCGGAATATTGATGAATTTCTTAAATCGATTGAGTTGCCAACTTTTCCCGAAAAGCAAGCCACAAAATAAATTGATGGCTCAGGATCATTTTAGATGACTAAACAATTTGATGTCTCTTCACAACAACCTTGCTCCCTTTACGAATAATGTCCCATGCCATCCCGACATAAACTTACATTTCTTTCAATTTTCTAAGTCAAAGAATCTCCACTAATAAAATTGAATAGCAATCAGCCACATTTTGAACCGTAACCATAAAATACTCCCTTTTGATTCTAGCACTCACAAACTCCTTAACAATAATAGACTGATTTTCCAGCAAAGGGTTGTGCCAAAATAAAATGCTTCTTCCATCATCCATAGTGTTATGAAATATTTAAAACGCCTCCTTCCGCAATCTGAAAATTTTCTAAAAGTGGCCAACACATTCCTTCTTTTTTAAACCGACACAAAACAACAATTTTCTTTAACTAATTATCATTTTAAACAAACTAAAAAAAGAACTAGAGCAATTTACAAGATTTAAATTTTAAATACAAATAACATTATAATAACTTAATAAAATTAAAACTCAGTCTTATTTTTTCATTAAAAAATAAATTTCTCAAAAAACTCCAAATAACAACATAAAAAAACTCATTGAGAAAATTTTCTTATGAGGTACATTCTTTTGTTTAAAGTTAAAGACCAAAAACAATTAGAACATTTTAAATGCCAACAAGTCATTCATGTCAACTCATTCATGCTTATTGACATCTCATTTCTTTGTGAGTGATATTAATTATTCCAAACATTGATGTTTTGTTGATGCAAGATTATATTTTATGTTTATATATTTTAAATTATATTTTTTATCAATTATTTTTATAAATATATAATTAATAATTATTTATATATTAATTAATAGATATAATGATACATATTGTGTTACTTATTATTTAATTCCACACAAGTATATCTTGTAAACACTTTTTTTATACTTAGATAATTATTTGATAGAGTTTCAGAAATTGTGAAAAATCACAAATAAATCAAATATAAATAACACATGCAAACCAGCTTCGGATTTGTTTCACAGAATACTTCAATATACTTCACTCTCATTTATTTTTTAAACTAAATAATAGGTTAATTTTTTTAATTGAGTAGTTTCTTAACAAAAAATATCAAAATCTTTTAACATTGTTAATTATTTGGTCAACATGATCAAAATTGTTGAAATTTTGAGGGGAAGAAAGGGGTTAGAAGCCTACAAAACATGAAAATTATTATTGTGCTGGGGCCTATTTGAAAATTAAGCTTACAAAGAATAATTGACTTTGACTTGATAACATATTAGTGATAATGTTTTCCCCTTCACCAATAATTATAACCTCAAAGAGTTGTATGAATCTTCATTTTCCTTCCAAAGAGCTAATCTCATTATGTCGAACATCTTGCACCTTACAAAGTTACTTATAATACTTTTAAGTATTAATTTCTTAGTGTCAATTCTCGCCCAAACCCATCCGGGATGCTTAGATCGGTGTGGCGATATTTCCATTCCATACCCGTTTGGCGTGCGAGAAGGTTGCTTCATTGATTCCTCGTTCCAACTCACATGCAACGAAACCACTAATAAGCTTTTCTTTGGTAGTATCGAAATCCTTGATTTATTTGTTTTCGGAGAGCTACGTGTTCTATCTTGGATTGGAAAGGATTGTTATAAGAATAATATTTCTATTGATCGAAATCAACCCTGGTTGAATTCCGGCAAGTTCTACATCTCATCTCTCAAGAATAAGTTTGTCGCCTTTGGCTGTGACACACATGCCGTGATTAGGACATCAACCATTTCGGTATAAACTTTATTTTGCAAATTAAATTCAGTCGATTAGTATAATTGATTTTATTCTCTTATGAATTTATCTCATTTAGCTAGGAGAATAAACTCACAAAAAAATCTAAATTAACTTGATCATATTAAATGTTGACTTGTTCAACTTAAATTGCCAATATATTCAATTGAAATCAACAATCAAGGAAATGAATATCCTCTAAAAAAAAATCTATATCTAGGTAAGAGTATTAAGATCTGTACCGACCTTAGATGAAGTCTTGGTTCCTTTGGTTATAGCTCATTTGTTGATTTTTCATTTGCTTTCTAACCTTGAGTTTTTATTTGAATTGCATTATTTCATTTTAACATGTAACTTATACAATTCATTACATAACTTGTAATTAAATGTCTTTTAGGGACAAACACACGATGCAACGGGCTGCATGTCCCTATGTAACAGCATAAATGACACAACAGATGGGACTTGCTCGGGCATTGGCTGTTGTGAAGCATCTATTCCCAAAAGGGTCAAAAGTTTTGAGATAATAGTCAGAAGTTACAACGAACACTCCTCTGTAGAGAGCTTTAATCCATGTAGCTATGGCTTTGTTGCTGAACAAGGAACTTACACTTTCTCTTCAAACGTCTTGGGAAATTCTTTCGCTCTCACAAATGTTACACACCCGATGATACTTGAATGGTCAATAGGAAATTCCAACTGCGATCAAGCCAAGATCAATGCCACAACTTATGCGTGCAAAGACAATACTAACTGCCAAGACTTCGATAATGGAATTGGATACCAATGCAATTGTTCTAATGGCTACCAGGGAAATCCTTATCTTGGTTGCACCGGTAATATATATATCATTGGTTTCATAACAAGGGATTCAGAAATTAAGTCACAAATTGTAATAAACCTTTTATTTCTTCTTCCAACTTTCAGATATTGATGAGTGTGAGCTTTCAAGGCCATGCAACATGACATGCACAAATTTACCAGGTACATACAAGTGTAGTTGCCCTTATGGATATGAAGGTGATGGCGAGAAAAATCCAGGTTCATCGGGTTGTCGTCGTATTCCCAAAAACAAAGTTCCTTGGAACAACATTGCACTTGGTAATTAGGGATATTAATTATTAACCTATTCAATTTGTTGTCATTAATTTAGTCTAACTAATAATAAAATGCAGGTGTTAGTATAAGCATATCATGTCTACTTCTTGGGGCATCATGGATATACTGGGCTTTCAGGAAAAGGAAAATCATCAAGCTAAAAGAGAAGTTCTTTGAACAAAACGGGGGCATTATGTTGCGTCAACAGCTCTTCAATCCAGAAGGGGAAGCACAAAATACTACTCGTCGTTCTTCCAACATCTTTGGGGAAGATGAACTCAAGAAGGCTACAAGTAACTACCACGAGAGTCGAATTCTCGGCCAGGGAGGCCAGGGAACCGTGTATAAAGGAGTATTGACTAATGACACTATAGTTGCAATCAAGAAATCCAAACAAGTTGACAAAACCCAAATCGATCAATTCATCAACGAAGTTATAATCATCACCCAAATCAATCATAGAAATGTGGTGAAGCTCATCGGTTGTTGTTTGGAGACAGAGGTTCCCATGCTAGTCTATGAATATGTTAGCAATGGAACTCTATACGACCATATCCAGCAAGGCGATCATAAAAGACCTTTGCTTTCGTGGACAAACCGTTTGAGGATTGCAACTGAAACAGCAGGTGCCCTGTCTTACTTACACGGAGCTGCTTCCATACCCATCATTCACAGAGACATTAAATCGACAAACATACTCTTAGATGAGAATTATACTGCAAAAGTGTCGGATTTTGGAGCTTCCCGTTTAATCCCCATGAATCAAACTCAATTGACAACATTGGTTCAAGGTACACTTGGATATTTAGATCCTGAATATTTTCATTCTAGTCAGTTAACCGAGAAGAGCGACGTGTATAGTTTTGGAGTGCTTTTGATTGAGTTGATGACAAGCAAGAAGGCACTAGACTATGAAAGGCCAGAGAAAGAGCGAAACTTGGCCAACTATTTTATCGCGTCCTTCAAAGAAGACTGTTGGCATGAAATTGTGGATCAAAAGATGATAGAGGAGTCTTCAGAATATAACCAACTGTATGAAGTTGCAAAGTTGGCTATACAATGTCTTAAACTTCAAGGTGATGAGAGGCCAACAATGAAAGAAGTGGCAATGGAGTTAGAAGGTTTAAGAATCATTCATAATCATTCATGGTCATGGAGGAATCATCATCATAACGATCACTACAATCCAGAAGAGGTTGAAGGTTTGTTAGTCCATGAGGTACCAGATCACAATTCCTACGAAGAAAGTACTATCTATTCTGCAAATTATGATACCATGAGGAACCATGCCATAACACCATTGGAGGGTGGAAGATAAATCATCATCATCATCATCTATTCAAAAATAATATCAACCCATTCTTAATTTGGCAATGCATCAATGGTGTTATCCTATATAAAGTGCAACTCCTTTATTTTATCCTTTTGTATCAGATTGGATTTCAATCAAAATTTTATGCATATATATATATGTGAATTTATGGTTCCTACTTCCTAATGAGCAAATGCACCAGCTTTCAGATTTGTTCTTTCTTTAGGCAGCATTTGAATATTCATACAGCATTTGAAATGACTACGATTTGAAGGACATAATTAACTGGAAAAAAATGGATAGGATTTGAAGGAATGTTAGGTTTCAGTTGAGAAAACTAATTAATGAAAGAAATTCACACACCTTTGCTACGATCAGTGGTTCTGTTCTCCGTCGACCTCCGCCACGTCTTCTTCCCCGATGACTCTTGCGGATAGGGCTCATGAAAATAATTATCAGTTAAATAAATATATTAATTTTAGGAAAAAAAGTTTTTAACTCATTAGACTTGTGAACTAATAATAGATCAGTATTATTAAAAATTGATTATTTACCCTCTCTCTGTCTATTAGTAATCATGTTAATTTTTTTAAAATTTAATATTTATTAATTTAATATTTATTTTTCTCTATTTTTATTAATTTATTTATTTATTTATTTTCCTTTGCTATTTTTTCTTTTATTTTTTTTATTAATTAATGAAGTCATTTATCTTCTTTCATTATTTTTTATTTATTTATTTTACTATTATACTTCTTATTATATAAATATAAATTATTTTAAAATTAATTGATCTCTTTTAAAAATTAGTACTTAGATATTATAATGTATAAATTAATTTAATATTTTCTATAATATTTAATTAGTTAATTTATTCATTTGTCCTCCCAATTTACATAAATATAAAAAATACATAATATATGTTCAACTTTTAAAAAATAGTTTACATAGCAAATAAAATTTCTTTAAAAAAATTATATAAGCAATTATTTAATAAAAATACTTGAACAAGATGAGAAAATATTATACTATCAAAACATTGAACTATTTTATACATTATAATATTCAAGTTTAGTCTTAAAAAAAGACTAACTAATTTTAAAATAATTTATGTTAATATAAAAAAAATAACAAAATAATCAAATAACAAAAAAAGAAATAGTAAAATAGATAAGTGGATTAATTAATTAAAAAAATTTAGAAAGAATAATAAAAAGAGATAAATTGATTGATTAATTAATAAAAAAGAATGAAAGAGAAAAAATGAATATTTTGTTAATAAATATTAAATTTAAAAAAAATAATTAATCATGATTACTAACAAAGACTAGATAAGTCAATTTTTAATATTGCATACATTTAAATGGACTTTTATTAGTCTCATTGAGATAATTATATAAATACATACGTCTAAATAAATTTTTTCTCTTCATTCTAATGAGAAGTAAACAATTTTTCATTATATTTTTTTGCTTGGAAAGAGTAATGTGATAAAAATAAATTGAATAAATGTTACAGTAGTATATACTTATATAAATTTGTTATGAGTTGGATAATATACGGTGATATACCTTATTTTATACCTATGAAAAGTTTGAGTATAATAAATTTATACATTTATCCTATCTTAATTTACTTTGATTTCTATAATATACCTGTACGAGTTTTGATTTCAAAATAGTTCTTACTATTGTGTTTTTTGAAATGAACTTGAAAACCTATATTGGATCTATTGGATTTATTTTAAAAAACAAATCCTTATTAAGTTTGGGGATATTAAAAGTTAAGTCTCAAATATGTTTGATTTTTTTTTATTAAAATTGGTTGATAACCGTTTTAGTGAAATTTTTATAATACATACATACATAAATCTAATTTATGAAATTAAAATTAAAACATAATTATTTATAATTTTATCGGTCATTCTTTATTTAAAATCGATATTTTCAATATTTTAAGGTAGAGAATTTTTCATATATAAATAATATCAGTAAATAATAAAAGATTTATAAATATTGAATCTTTTATTTGGAACTTGATTTATTTTTTATTCTTTGATAGGTACTTTTTAGAAAAGTAAGGAAGAGACTAATTTGAAAGTGGAATTCAAATATTAGTCTTTATTGCCTTTGATGAAGATGATTTCAGGTTCAAAATCAAGATTCAATTTTTTTTTTATAAACTATCTCATTACTATAATTTAAATCAATAAATCATTAATTTCATTAACTAAATATTAATTATTTTATTAAATAAATTTTAAATATAAAAGACAATTTAATAATTAAATCAATTAAAATTCCAAATACCTTACCTTTCATAAAAAAAAAGTTAAAAAAAAACCCTAAAAAATGAACCTCGTGAAGTTGACTAAGTAAGTAACAATGTTCTTAAATTAATTTGTCAACATTATTATTAGATGGCTAAATATAAACTACAGCCACCAATGTTGAAATCTTGAGATGAAGAAAGAGTAAATTACGATGCCTATAAATTACTTGGAAATATTTGGCTTATTTGGAACATTTCATTATAATTTATTTAATTAATTTGGTGTATATGTTTCTAATATTAATAGCCACTTGATTTAGGATTATTTGGACTAAATTAATTTCTCTTTTAATATAATTCTTAATCTTGTTTAGTTAGTAAAAAAAATTAATATACATGAAGACCTTAAATATTAATACTAATATCTTCAACCCCACATGGAAAAATATATTAATCCCACATGACAAATTAATTCATTAGCTAATTAATCTCTTGTCTATGAACATATTTAAATCTTTGGTTATTTTAAATATATAATCATTTGAAACTTCGGACCAAAAAAGTTGTGAAATATGTTACTTTATCCTAAGTCTATATATTTTAAATTATTAGTTTTTATTTTATTATTATATATTAATATATTTTAAATATTTTATTACAGATAAAATCTCTATATTCTCATCCCCATCAATAATTTTTAAATAATTCAAATTATTTTGAAAAACTTCAATCTCGTGTAATTGGACAGATTCATACAAACATTTTGACCCAGCCAGAGCTATTCATTTATTCCTCATTATATATTCATATAATTCATCTTATATAAATAATATTTTCTTAACTTTTAGCGGTTTTTCAATAGGATGCAAACTTATCAACATGCTTTAATTTAATAGCCTCACTGATTACAAAAATAATTATTGTTACTTATAATGTTATAATAATATTGGTTTTCTAAACAAACTAATTAATTAAACTAATGATGGTTAACTTTGTTTGACAACATTTATAGAATATGAAATTAGAGGTTACCATGTTATTTCAAATTATTAACATATATAATAATTGACCCCTTTACCAATAAATATAACCTCAAAGAGTTTGTATCTCCATCTTCCAAAGTTTGATAGCTTCTAAAACTCATCATGTCTAGTTTGAACATCTTGCACTTTACAACTTTAATTATACTTTGCAACATTTTCTTAGTGCCAATTATCGCCCAAACCCAACCGGGATGCTTAGATCGTTGTGGCGATATTTCCATCCCATATCCGTTTGGCGTGCGTGAAGGTTGCTTCCTTGATTCAGCGTTTCTCGTCACTTGCAACGAAACCACTAATAAGCTTTTCCTAGGTTCAATTGAGATAGTTGATATATCTATTTTCGGAGAACTTCGTGTTCTATCTTGGATTGGAAGTGATTGTTATAAGAATAATATTTCTGATGGTTGGATTAGACCATGGTTAACAGCCGGAACGTCGTTCTATGTCTCGTCTCTTAAGAATAAGTTTGTCGCCTTGGGCTGTGACACAAATGCCGTCATTACCGGCACTCAGGTAAATGATTATATCTTCTAAATATATTTAAGCTTGCAACTTAAATATCAATTATTTTATTCACAAGAATGAAATTTGTAAACTCATTTTAGCTAGGTGAATTATACAAAAATCTCAAATCACCTATATATTCCATTGAAATATTTTAAATTTCTTCAATTTTCATAACGATCTATCATCCGGTTTGCACCTAATTAACTCCTTTTGAAACTTCTTGTTTTTTTAACACAAATTTTAATGGAATAGATTGTATCGAATGATAAGTCTTTTTGTTGCTTTGTTATTTTGTTATATCTTTAACCACATCATACGATGTCTCACTATATAGTTTCAATTATGTATAATTCCACTTTGGGATCACAATTACGTAATATTGGAATTCTCATCATCAAGAGACATAACGATAATTTTTACTTACATATCTAGTTATAAACGTGTAGGGACAAAGATATACGACGGGTTGCATGTCCTTGTGTAACAGCATGGACGAGATCACAAATGGGACTTGCTTGGGGATTGGATGTTGTGAAGCTTCTATTCCCAAAAGGGTTCAAAGCTTTGAGATACAAGTCACTAGTTACGACAATCACTCGTTTGTAGAAAGCTTTAATCCATGCAGCTATGGCTTTGTGGCTGAACAAGGAACTTATACTTTCTCTACAGAAGACTTGGGGAATTCTTTTCTTCTTATAAACGACACGAGTCGGATGGTACTTGAATGGTCAGTAGGGAACACCACCTGCGAACAAGCCAAGACCGCGCCATTATTATCTACTTATGCCTGCAAGGACAATACTAACTGTCACAACTTCGATAATGGAATTGGATACCAATGCAATTGTTCTAATGGCTACCAAGGAAATCCTTATCTTGGTTGCACAGGTAATGTATATTATTGTTTTCACAACAAGGCACTCAGAAATTAATTCACAAATTGTAATCAATCTTTTTATTTCCTTCAAACTTTCAGATATTGATGAGTGTGAGGTTTTAAGGCCTTGCAACATGACTTGCACAAATTCACCCGGTTCATACAAGTGTAGTTGTCCTCCTGGATATGAAGGTGATGGCGAGACACATCTGGGATCTTCGGGTTGTCGTCGTATTCCCAAAAAAAAGATTCCTTGGAACAACATTGTACTTGGTAAGTGATATTAATTCTTAATCTAATGAATTTGGTGTCATTAATTCAGTCTAATCGATAATATAATGCAGGTGTTAGTATAAGCATATCAGGTCTACTTCTTGGGGCATCATGGATATATTGGGCTTTCAGGAAAAGGAAAATCATCAAGCTAAAAGAGAAGTTCTTTGAACAAAACGGGGGCATTATGTTGCGTCAACAGCTCTTCAAACCAGAAGGGGAAGCACAAAATACTACTCGTCATTCTTCCAACATCTTTGGGGAAGAAGAACTCAAGAAGGCTACAAGTAACTACCACGAGAGTCGAGTTCTCGGCCAGGGAGGCCAGGGAACCGTGTATAAAGGAGTATTGACTAATGACACAATAGTTGCAATCAAGAAATCCAAACAAGTTGACAAAACACAAATCGAGCAATTCATCAACGAAGTTATAATCATCACCCAAATCAATCATAGAAATGTGGTGAAGCTCATTGGTTGTTGTTTGGAGACTGAAGTTCCCATGCTAGTCTATGAATATGTTAGCAATGGAACTCTATATGACCATATCCAGCAAGGCGATCATAAAAGACCTTTGCTTTCTTGGACAAACCGTTTGAGGATTGCAACTGAAACAGCAGGTGCCCTGTCTTACTTACACGGTGCTGCTTCCATACCCATTATTCACAGAGACATTAAATCGACAAACATACTCTTAGATGAGAATTATACTGCAAAAGTGTCAGATTTTGGAGCTTCCCGTTTAATCCCCATGAATCAAACTCAATTGACAACAATGGTTCAAGGGACACTTGGATATTTAGATCCTGAATATTTTCATTCTAGTCAGTTAACCGAGAAGAGCGATGTGTATAGTTTTGGAGTGCTTTTGATTGAGTTGATGACAAGCAAGAAGGCACTAGACTATGAAAGGCCAGAAAAACAGAGAAACTTGGCCACCTATTTTATCGCTTCATTCAAAGAAGATCGATGGCATGACATTGTAGATCAAAAGATGATAGATGATTCGACGGAATACAACCATCTCTATGAAGTAGCTAAGTTGGCCATGCATTGTCTTAAACTTCAAGGTGATGAGAGGCCAACCATGAAAGAAGTGGCAATGGAGTTAGAAGGTCTACGAATCATGCAAAATCATCCATGGAAGAATCATCATCATGATCAAAACAATCTAGAAGAGGGTGAAGGTTTGCTTGGCCATGTGGTACCAGATCACAATATCTCTACAACTATCTCTTCTGCAAGTTATGATACCATGAGGAACCATGTCATAACACCATCATTGGAAGGGGGAAGATAATTCATCAAGAACTTTATTTTATTCATTTGTATCACATTGGATTTCAATAAAATTGTATTTCTTTTCACATTGGATTTCAATATAATTGTATTTCTTTTTCTTGAAGGAAGGAAAACTAGCATGACTATACAGTCTACATCAATAAAATTGTATTTCATATATGGGAATTTATTAACAAATGATGTGCTCTTTTTGAGCTTAAGTAATCATCAAATTTTAAGAAATTTATAAAATCTAGTATTGCCAAATTGACACACAAAACAAGTTCTTGTATTTCAATGTAAGTTTGCCACAAACAGCAATTATTAAAGATTATATATGGACAAGGGACAAGACATACTGTTTACAAAAACATCTTTGTAGGCTCATAATTACCTACGCGTGAAAGTAGAAGAAGATGTGGATTTTCCCTTACCAAAGTCTACCAAATCATTGAAGAGCAAGGCTTCTTGAGTTTCTTGTTTGGTCGAAGCTGGTGGTGGATTTAAAGATAGTTCCTGAGTCTTCCCAACTAAGCTGTCAAATGATGAATCAGAACCAGTTTTGGAATGTTGCGGTTCAAGGAAATGCTGCTGGTGCGAAGGAGTAGAAGTAGGTACAAGTTCTTTGTCATAAGTAAACATGGAAGCAGTTGGGTTTATGAAATTGTCGTTGGGAGGCGGAGTTGATGATGATGTATCATGAGAATTGTAGGTATCGCCACTAAGATAATCGAACATCTGATTATTTGAAATTGATTTTTTCGCTGATGGCGGTGGTGGAAGAAGAGGAGCAATTCGAACAGGCTCATTTCTTGCAATAGATGATTTTTTTCCCAGTACATTTTCCCTCGATGACCTGTTGTAACTTGTAATGTAACATGATAAAACATCATTCAGAGAGAAAAAACAACAAAAAAAGATCATAATGATTTTTTTGTATATCAACCATACGCACCTGCGAGCTAGCTGGGAAAAGTCATCTTCCAACTCATCATCTTCATTATTCACACTTGTAAGACGAACAACCGGAAATTCTCTAGCTTTTACATTTACGTTGGATATTTTTTTTGCCAACATCTCATTGTACCGCTGAAGAACACTCTGCAGGTTATCATTTAATGCCAATCCCTTAACAAGGAGTGCTTCATCTCTACAAAAGCAAAACAAAAAGGCCACCAGGAAGCTTGCTAATACTTTTGTAAAACTACTCATTTTAGTTTATTAATAAAACTGGATATGAACTTACACAGTGTTGCTAACAAGAGCCATAGCCTGCTTTTGGTAAGACTGGCACTGGCCAACAAGATCAACTATCACCTCTTGCTTTAGATCCTGAAAGGAAAAAAAGAGACAAATAAAACCTACAAAATGAGTTGTTTGTAACAAAAAAGCACATTATGGCCCATTCAGAAACACTTGTAATTTTTGTTTCCGGATCCAGATAGAAGCCACCAATAAATTTTTGGACTAAGTTTAGTTTCCATCCATAATCTCATCCAGATACGTTTCTGGATCCAGAATTCTTGTATCCAAGTGTTTACAGATGGGTATGTTTTCTTTAAGCTGGCCTAACCTCATGATTTCTGGGATCCAACGCTTCAAGTATTTCCATCAACATATCAGCTAACCCCTGGGCATTCTGAATCTCTATCGGGCTAAATCAAAACCAAGTGTTAATGCTCATAGATGGATTCAATGTAGACCCTTTTTTGCATGTTAAATGTTGGAATGAGGGAAATCATCACCTTTCCAATAACAATTGGTAGAAAAATCAAATTGGAGAATGTTTACATGGTTAACCAACGTAGGAAAGACATAACAAGGTCCATTAACTTGTCTTACAATTGATTATAAGAAAGTAAGAAACATACTTTTCCAGATGATCTTTAACGATTGATTCTATATGGGCAATGTGAATAAGAGATACAATTTTCTAATTTCTAAAATGATTTCTTCTGGAAGTTGCATAAACTCCCACAAGGGTCCTGAGTTAAATAAAGTATCCGTGGACCAATTTAATTAGCATTTGTTTGAAATTAAAGTGTTCCTATTATTTATTTTACCACATAACTAGTAATACAAATTATTCATTTCTTAACCAGTTCAAAAGGGTTCAAATAATGGAGCCAAAATTTAACTTACTTCATTGGAAGGATGCCTTCAAGCAAAATAATGTAAATACTTCTTCCAAATAGTAGTAATATTCTTCTCACATACTTCATTTTCATTATGATAGCTTCATTAAATTCCATGAATACTATTTTATTCCTCTTTAAATTCCAATTAGAAGAAAACTATTTTTTTTAATAGTAAAATCAATGCTTCTAATTTACAAAATTCAAATTCTTTTCTTATTATCAACCCTTGTACTATTCCAAGAAATGCAAAAATAGCTATATTTGAAAATAAAAAATTAGTTAAAAGTTTACCTAAGTCCAGAAGCATCAGATTGAAGAGAGGCCTGCAGAGCAGCTTCCTCATATATTGTTGAGGTAGTAGGGTACGCAGAAGTTGGGTAGTTTACTGGTCGAGGGGTAAATATTGGCACGCTATTCTCCTCCCGAGGAGGAAAATCCACTCCAGCAGCCTATAGTAAAAAAACAATGTTCAGGTGAGGTGTTCAAGTTTAAGACTCGGTGTCGATAGTGCTTGTATTAATAGAAGTCGCATTCGCTGCAACTCTTGTAATACAAACTTTAACATTTCAAAAGAAAAATCATTTGCATTCAGTTTTCCTTACAATGCTACCCTTAACAGTAAAATAAACAGAATTTTAAAGTGATGACAGACCAATAATTACCTTTAGTTCATGGTAAGCAGCATGGTACTGTGGATAATTTCCCCTTGGTCCACCCAAAGCTACTTGCCATGTATCTATCAGAATCAAAATCTTCTCCCTTACACTTAAGTCTGGCTGGAGAAGAAATGTAATTAAGTACATTGATCGAAGAACACCGTCCTCACAATAGAAAATTATAAAGAAAGAGAGACAGAGGAGATATCAGGCAACAATAATAACATAAGCACCTTCTTCTTTACTATGTTCACCATTTCCTCTAGGATTGCTCCTTCAGCAATTTGCTGAAAGATATGCTCCCCACAGTTTTTACTGATAGTCTCCAATACCTGAATTCCGATAGCTTATGAAACTCTAACTCCGATATATGAACTCAAACTAAAGGATATAATGAAACAGAAAACATTCAAAACAAAGATGGAATAAAAACACTTACAGAAAGTGTAAGAAGTTGAATTTTAGGATTTTTGTCCCCCAATCGCTTCTTGAGTAGCTTTAGAGCATCCTTGGCTTGACTACAATTTTACCCAATCACAGAAAAGAGAAAACATTTGTCATGTTCAAGGTGACATCTAAAGGGTTAAAAGGGATCATCCTGATTCATGATAAAGAGAAGAGAGGAATACCCAGGATCCCTGTTTATGATGTCACATAGCTCAATATTTACAGCCCAATCTGGACCAATTAACATGTCACTTGTTGCCCTATCAGCACAGGAAACTCCAGCCATTCTCTTTTAATCACAATTTCTCCCCCTTCAAGCTAACTTCAACACAAATTCTTGATCTTACTAAACAAAATAAGGTGCCTGAATGAATATCCATCCACCCACCATTACAACAAATACGAAATCAATGTAGACACTAGAGAATGAAAAGCTAAAGTAAATTATGCCGCAGAATCACAATTAACAACAGAAACAATCAAAATCATGAATCTGATTCAGAAATGGGAATTAATGGGAATTACAACATATTTACGATACCTTGATTATCTTAAGGAGAATAAGATCACCAGTTGGAGAGCTTTGAAGAAAGAGGCCAGATTGAAAAAGATCTTAAATTTCAGAATCGGATGAAAGAAAATGCTAGAAGAAGTCAGCATGGAAATGGGTCGGGTACCCGACACAAAGAAGATTGAAGTGAACCGATTCGTTCTGTGTTCTGACCCTCCTTTTTTTTAAATGATGAACTATTTTATTAAAAATTCATTATAGACACTTTTTATATATTTTGTAAAATAAACTAAAAATACAATTGTCTTCCTTCGATCGCTAACATGCGGACTGAATTACTGAGTTACTGATTCAATCGGTGGGTCGAACTAGTCGATAAGTGTGAATTTTATATAATAATAAAATAATAAAAAATAGCAAAATTCATCAAATTGTTTATACAATAATAATAGAAATAGATATCAAAATTAAAAATAGTGTTTCATAATTACAATATATTCATTATGGACACCACAATAGACAACACACAGTTAAAATAAACACAAACTCTTAAGTAATCGATTAATACAATTAAAATAAACTAGCATTTAGCCCGTGCATTTACACGAGTAATAATATTTAAAAACCGTGAAAAAAATTACGGATAACATTTTTAATTTTATTTTTAACCGTTTTAAATTTATGGGTGGGTCAACCCACAATCCGACCCAAGTATCTATTTACTCAACATCATTATATATTAGTTAGTTAAAAAGTTGAACTTATATTAATATTAAAACGTCCCGCGTTTATCAAATTTGGTGTTGAATTTAAAATATAAAGTCTTATTAATCTAGTTAGTTAAAGAGTTGTATTTGTTTTGTTAGGTTGCAAGTTCGAAACATACCTCTAGCATTTTTAATTTTATTTTTAACCGTTTTAAATTTAAAAATGGATCAACCCACAATCTGACCCAAGTATCCAAATTAACCACAGCTCTCGACCCGGCAATCCGGACACTTTAAAAATTAAGCATCATTATATATATATAGATTAGTTAGTTAGTTAAAAAGTTGAACTTATATTAATGATAAAACGCCCCGCGTTTATCAAATTTGGTGTTGAATTTAAAATATAAAGTCTTAGTAGCCTAGTTGGTTAAAAAGTTGTACTTGTTTTTATTAGATTGCAAGTTCGAAACATACCTCTAGCATTTTTAATTTTATTTTTAACCGTTTTAAATTTAAAGGCGGATCAACCCACAATCCGACCCAAGTATCCAAATTAACCACAGCTCTCGACCCGGCAATCCGGACACTTTAAAAATTAAGCATCATTATATATATATATAGATTAGTTAGTTAAGAAGTTGAACTTATATTAATGATAAAACGCCCCACGTTGATAAAACGCCCCACGTTTATCAAATTTGGTGTTGAATTTAAAATATAAAGTCTTTATAGCATAGTTGGTTAAAGAGTTGTACTTGTTTTGTTAGGTTGCAAGTTCGAAACATACCTCTAACATTTTTAATTTTATTTTTAACCGTTTTAAATTTAAAAAGGGGTCAACCCACAATTTGACCCAAGTATCCAAATTAACCACAGCTCTCGACCCGGCAATCCGGACACTTTAAAAATTAAACATCATTATATATATATAGACATCAACTACTAATTATTCGCAAAACTCTCACACCATTTTTAATGGCGGAAAGAGAACAGAAAGTAATAAGTGATAAAGAAAATAAGTGATTTTTTTATAAAAAAAAAAAGAAGATAAAACCGTTGGATTAACTCTGGCTGCCGGATTTCCGGTGCAACTGGGTTGATTACATTTCCGATTTTTTCATAAACTAAACTCGGTTTTACGACCGGTTCTTCGGGTTTGTCGGTTCAATCCGCGAGCCAAGTTTCAAAACTATGCTTTAATAAATCAATAAAGATTTCTAAAACAAAATTAGTTTATAGCCAACCCAAATAAATATGATTACAATTTATAAACCAATTCATTCATTCCATAGAATAAATAAATAAATAATCCTTCATTCAAATCATAATACAGTCATTCTATTCTCTGCACGGTTTATTTTTATTTTATAATTTAAAAAAATAATAATTAATATATAATATTATAGGCCTTAAAAATTATTAAATTTAGACTTCACATTTAAAGTAAATCACAGGGGAGAGTGTCCTAAATACAACAATTGTATAAAAGTTGACAGTACAATAAAATTAAAGAAATAAAATTAAAGAAATTGAAAAAAAAAAAATAAGAAGATGGTGGAAGGTTCTACTTTCCCAAATTATTAAATATTTTTATAAAAAAAAATAAGTATTATGAAATTATTTTAAACATAAATAATTCTAAAAGTAGGTGTCGGTTACACCATAAAATTAATTTTTTTTCCTTGAAAAAATTTGAAAAAAAACAAAACACCATTGATCTCACAAATTCACTACAAAATATTACAAGTGTACATCTCTCTAATAATTATCCATACATAGTCTTATTACAACTACTTACTATATATTATATTTTTTTTTGTAAAAATAAAAATACAAATGTGGTCAATATTACAAACTGAAAATTAATAATTAAGAAAGAAATAAGCCTTGTTTTCCTTATTTCCTCTCTCTTTGAGTTGCCATGGCCAAAATGAAGGATGATGAACAACAATATGGCAAGAAACTGCTCATCTTTCTGTATATAACACAACAATATGAATTCAAATTTTTTTTTAAAGTCCAAAATGATTAAATTAATAAACTTTATTAAATATAAACAAAATTAATTACCTCTCATTATTATTTCGACTGCTATTGTTACTATCACTTCCACTTCCACTGCTTCTACTACCATGTGAAGTTGAAGAAGAAGAAGATCTCGTCTTCCACCAATTATCTCTCTCCCCTTTAGAAGACTTATCCAAACAATCCGGCCGGGGAACCATTGCCGTCGACGGCGCCGTCGTCGTCTTCTTTCTCCGGCTCCGGCTTGTTCCTCTGAAAGAAACAGGGAATACCATTTTCAAAAGCATCCCATTACTCCCATTATTATCCAAACTTACTGTCCTCAACAATTTCTTGCTTTCTTGCCTCTTTACCACAACTTTTTCCTGGTTTCTCACGCCGGTCAAACGGCGATCATCGTCCTCCTTCCGGGTTTCCGATAATCCGGGAAGATCCTGCACTAGATCTTTCAAAGATAGCTCGTATGAAGATTCCGGCAAGTTCTTGATCATTTCCATTAACTCCCTCTGTCCTTTGACTATAGCTTGAGTCCTGGAATTTGGTGACAGGGATTGGGTATTTTCTCTGATCGGACTCCATAGAGTCGGCGATCCCGGCGGATCTTCGGCGGCAGTTTCTGAACAGAATTGAAGATCATCGTTGCTATAGTGATGACGGTGGTTTATGTAGAATTGGGAGGTTTTTGGGATCCAAAAATCATGGGTTTCATGAATAAGTGTTGGATTATCAGCAGGCATGGTCTTGAATCTTGGTTTATTTTTCTGGTGAGAGATTTTAGAGAGATGGATTGGAATGTAGTGGTGTTTAAGATAAGGGGAGAGATGGGTATGGTGGTGGTGTTGTTGTCATTATCAATGGCCCCCCATCTGGTTATATTGTCTCACTTTCTTCATAATCAAGTTTTTGATTTTTCAAATTTTTTACTTCTTTTGTGGTTGAATGAGGAGCCTCCTCTTATTTATTAGGGATGGTTTGATTGTCTTATAATTGTAAATAAGTAGGCATGGCTAATAAGTTGGTTAAACATCTTAAATGAATAAGTATAATTTCACTTTTGAGGTTTATATTTTCAACCTCCTTAAAGTTCTATATTCGAGTCACGTCCAATGCCAGCCCGAAATTTGAATTTCCTGAAAAAAAAAAATTGTTCTTATTTTTATGTTTAACATATTATATTGAAACCATTAATTATTTTCTATATAAAGATAAATAATCTTGTTTAATTGTTTAGATCACTTAAATATTACACTAATTTCAAATAGGTCTTAGGTTCAAATTTTAGTAGGATTGTTTTTTAAGAAAAATATTTTGGTAAGGGTCGCGGGTGCTAGCCCGCTTCATCCTAAGGTCGACCTTAGTACATCTAGCTCGTTAATGCTTAATCTGTGGGGTTATTCATATCAGAATTCAATGTTCTCAAAAATAAAAATAAATTTTTTAAAATAAAATTAATTGTATAAAAAAAAAATCATCGTTAAGTTGAATAAGATAAATATTATCTATCAATCAACAGTATTTGATCGTTTAACAAATAAATGGTATCAAACTAGCCTTAGTTTTTCAAAATTGGGTCATAAAAGTCAATATTTTTCTAGATCATCCAAGTATTATATTATTAATTTAATTAACAAACTAGTTATAGTAAACATTGTTGTAATAATGAACAACTTGTCGGTATCTTCTCTAAAAGAGACTAAAACAAAAATCTAATGAGACAGATAATTGAATGGAAACAATATTTATAAATATGTCATTATGCATTTGTTCCCAACACTTTGATCTTGTGATTTTTTTTAAGGTTTTGGATGAAAAAAAAAGATTAGGAGTGTTTTTAATTAATTGAATTATTATAATGTATTTTTATATTTAAATTAAAATTTTATAAAAATAAAATAGATGTATTTTAATATTTTAATTATTTAATTGAGTGATTAAATAGTTAACTAGAATGAATTAAGATATGATAAAAGATGATTTTTTATATATAAAAAAAGACACCATCAACTGAGCTCTATTTACATTCACATGTTCTTTTCTATTATTTTATATTTTGAAACTTTTTTTTTAATACAATCAATAAAATATATTATTTGCAGTCTAAATTTATTGGGCCAAAGTATTGATATCAACAAAAGTTTTCTTAATGTGGGTATAATAAATTATTAAAATTGATCAAAACAATATTTTAGAAATATTTTTTTACACAAATTTTTTAATTTTTTTATAATAATTATCATATTGAAACAGAGCATTAAAGAAAATTATGATAAAATTAATTATCAATCAATAATTTTAAACATAAAAAATAAATTAAATATATATATATAATTTCGTAGTTCGTAATTGATTATTATTATTATTTTTCTTACTTTTATGTTTTATTTTAATATTATTATTTTTTTATCAATATTGTTTATTATTATAAATTTATGATAGGTTAAAAATATTAATAAAAATATATAGGATAAAAATTAAAATTAAAATATATAAATAAATTATATTAAAAATTAAATATAAAAATTCACTTAAATTAAAAGTTAAAGGACCAAATTAAAGATTTGAAATAAATTATATAAAAAAAGTTAAATATTCAAATTAAAACTTAAGTATTTTTACAAATTAATTAAAGTTTTTTTGGTTAATGAACCATGACAACTCAATTATGTTTTTGTTAAAAAAATAAAACGGTGATATATACATATTGAGTTTGTGTTTGTTAGAAAAAGAAAACGATGATATACACATTTTGAATTTGCGTTCTGGACGTATTCAAATGACATCCGGTTTGAGAGGATTTAAATACAAATAATTTTACTTTCACTCTTATAAAATTTTAAAAATAATTATGATTTATTTTCAAATGATAACTACTACAAAATAATTGTAATTACAATGTTTATTTCTTAATGGTAAAAAGTTAGTTAGCAGGCTCGAGTATAATATCAAGAGTCTTCCCTAAGAAATTATATGTTTAATATTTGATTCTTACAAAACAAAACACTTTAAATAAAGGTGGGGTAATGTTAATTCAAACGGGTGCTAGTACTATACCATATTAATATTGTTTTGTTTAATAATTCGATGGGTTACTCTCCAGATATTTTTATAAGGAAAGATATCAAATTCAAAATTGTTAATCTAGATTCATTCATCATCACCTGTCTTACAAAAAAAGAGACAATATCTATGGCTAACTTGCCCTCTATCAATCACTTTCATTTTTTATTCATTTTTTTGTCTTATTTTCAGGAAATTGATTATTGTGTTTACTGAATAGGACAGTATTGTTTCTTTCTTCTTAGACATTATATGATATGACGAATATTAATCTCCAAAATCAATTTTCAAAACACATTGATCTATTTTTAATTTTAGTTTTCATCCTCTAGTTTAAAGCTTGTTTGATTGTAAGATTCTAAATAAGGGTTGAGAAGTATAACTTTTTTTAAATGCTGAATTAACCAATCATTGAATGGCTTTAAATGAAAGTTAAGATTGGTTTAGTTTGAATTAGGCCCAATTAGTTACTTTAATTAGGCCGGCAATGAATGGGTCAATGGAAATCTGATAATAAAGAATGATGATAAGTTAATTGGAATTTTGAGTTTCAAACTTTCAATATTAGAGGGTCCTTTACATCCACAAATTTTAGCTGATAACAATACTTGGATTTAGAGATATTTGGAACTCAGTTATCACAAAGATTAAGGTGGTCCAGAATTAAGTATAGATTTTATTTATTTGGTATAGGATGGCGATGGATACCCAAAAATTCGATATCCATATGGACAATTTTCGACCGGGTAAGAGCTTAATCGGGGATAAGAATGAAATTGAAATAACTATCGAGTTCGGTGTCAGAAATGGATAATGATGGAGTAATATATATATAATTGTTTCTTTAGGAAATGACTGATTGTCATTTAATTAAAATCCCAAAGAAAAAAGAAATACATGAGTTTTGAAAATATAACAAAAAAAAAATTATTTGTCATAATTTTTGAAATAAAAGCATAAACCATCACTTCAATAAGTACAATCACGAATACAACAACCATTAAATTCCCCATTTTTGACATAAACCCCAATTTTCCGAAGTAAAAAGAGCCCTCCTCCACGTGTGAATAAGAGAGATCATCGAAAATAATATCACTCAATATTTGATCCTCATCTTTCCACACTCTTATGAATATCATAACATTCCTCTTCATCCAAACATGATACATTAAGGTTCCATAGAAGCATTTGAAGATGTTGGAGTTTGAAAGAATTACCTTTTGTCTTTGTGAGCACTAGGCTTTTGATGTTACTCCAATCAACCGAAATTTTTTGTAAACTGAAATTATTCGCAAATTCCCTCCAAAGTGCGCTAGTGAATGCACAATTATCAAATAAATGAAGAATTGTTTCTTCACAATTGATACAAATGACACAAATCATATTCGGTATTGTCATGCACTTGCTGATTCGATCTCTAATCATCAGCCGTCCTCTATAAACCAACCAAAGCATAGTTTAATGTCGATGAATGATCCTAGAAGACCACACACTATGATACCATTCTACAATCTGTCCTTTAGAACGTACACAATCCCATACTAGATTAGAATTAGAATTGAATTTGTTGTTAGTCTCAACCTTCCATTTATGCACATCTGCCCAATCATGAAAAGATATATGATTTACAACATCAAAGATTCTTACCCCATTAGGAAGTAGCCTTAGAGTATTATTACATTGACCTTCTTTGACCTCACGAACACTTGCCATTAGTTGTTCTTTTTTACTCTTATGTTTGTGGTTTTATATCTCGTGAAGAATAGAAACTCACTCGAACCATGGATCCTACCAAAATAGTATGCCTCTACCATCATGAAAACAAACTTGGTACATCGCTCTCGCATTTTGCTTCAATTTCAGCACTTTCTTTAGAGACCATGTCATGTCCTCCTTACTCCTACACGTCCATATACTTCTTTCCATTTTCAGGAATCTTGAATGGACCAACAAACCCACAATGAGTATTTTTTTTTTTTTTGCAATTGCCCAGAAGTGATTATAAGTAAATGTCTTGTTCCATTCTGTGTAATATTTGATTCCGAGACCTTCTTCCTTTTTTGGGTTTGTATACATCTTCCCATCTAACTTTTTTCTCCACGCCCATGACTACCCCATATGAAATCTCTCATTAACCAGTCAAGATCCTTCATCACTTGCTTAAGAATAACCATTTGTTGCGCCCATAAACCTATGCTCTCCATTGTAACCTTCGTAATAAACTTAATTTTGCCCGCATAAGACAGACTTTTTGAGGCCCAACCAATGATTGTATTTTTGACCTTCTCGATGAGAATTCTGCAATGTGTGATTCTGAGATGTTTGGAGGAAAGAGGAACTCCCAAGTAACGGACAAGCATTTCACCTTCTTTAATACCGAGAATATTGAATATGTTTTCCTTTGTAACCTCATCAACACGTTGAAATTAATGTTTTTAATTAAAATCAATATTTTTAATTAATTATGATATTGATTAGGATAGTATTAGGAGGTTTTAAGTTACAATATTTAATTCTGAAATAGCGAATTTTTTGTATCTTTATTAGAATCACAACAAAATAATAATATTTCATTTCTTTTGTAACCTTCCTTCCTTATTTTTCTCTTCAACCCAACACAACACCATTATAAAATACAAAACATTTTTCTTCATTCATGTATAGGCCTGTAACACTTGAGAATTGATTTAGAATTTCTTTTATGGTATTCATGGAGTCCACAGCGGCATGCGCTATAATAAATAGATTATCTGCAAAAACAAACATGGTAATTTCTTCCTCCAAACAAAAAGATGATAGATATATATATATAGTTTACTCTTCAGTATCTCCTTAAATATACAATTGAAAATTTACATGATTTGAACAAAGATGTATGATGATAAGGGGTCCCCTTGCATAACACCGTTTTTGCCTGGAAGAAATCTTCATGGACATCATTCACACTTACAATGAACTGGGTAGACGTCACACACAACATTATCCACTCTACAAAAACATTAGGAAAACCAGAAACAATAAAAAAAAGTCTTGAATAGCATCCCATCGAATTTAATAAAATGTTTTTCTAATGTCAACCTTAATAGTAATCCTATGTGTTATTCACTTCCTACAATAAACATTTAAAAGACCTTATATAAAAAAATATTATGGGAAATAGAACGAGAATGAATGTTGATTTCCATGACTAACAATGCAAGAAATAACGTTTTTAAATCTGTTAGAAATATTTTCGAAATAGTTTTGTAAATAACATTACAGTGTATCATTTTAAAAGTAAAACCTTTAGGAACAAGATTTAGAATGATAACATTCCATTGTTTTAACATCTTCCTATTTTGAAAGAATTTCAGCACTCCATTCACCACATCTTTGCCAATAATACTCCAGTTACTTTAAAAGAATGCTGCATTGAATCAATCAAAGAATGCTGCATTGAATCCATCCGCCCTGAACTCTTATCCCCATTCATATGAATTGTCAAACTTCTTCCTCAGTCACCCTCTCCATCAACTTTCCGCCTTCATTGTACCCAATTTGTTTCCTAAGTAGTTGATGTTGTTGCTGGAATTTACTCTCTTAATGTCAATAATTCCTTGTAAAATCATAACTTCCTCATAATTGCTTGACTACACACAATTTAGATTAAACTAATATTGTACATTTATATTTTACAATTATATGTGGCTTTAGATGACACATGCTTTGTTATAATAGAGATTAGTGGTATATGAGATATGTGACAAATGGTCTATTCTAATGTGATATGTGGCGTAGATGGATGAAAAGAAATAGGTAAATAACCATTGTCATTATATTTTAACCTTTCATCCAAAATGATAAACAAAATGTGTAATTGCTATAGAAAGAGAAGGTTGCTTGTTTTATGTTTGGAAAATAATAGTTTATAAAGGTTAAAGGAATGTGATATAGGATGGATGTTTCTTTTATGAAGTATTAAGAAAATTTTGTTCACATCCATACAGTTTTTATAATTTGACACATCTTTACCTCTTTTATCAAACTCATACTATTTAATATCTCTTTTTTCAATCTAAACAATTTAAAACTCGAATTTGCCTTAATAAAATATTGATATATTATGCAACATATTAAACACAATTTTTTTTGCTGGTCTTATCTTTTAGTTATTATTGATTCGTTGTCTCTTGTGATAGACATCAAATATTAATGTTGAGGTGTAAAATATTTAATTAGATGCAATCAGTCATTTTCGATCTACCCATTTATTCGGGAATGTGATGTTGGGGACTCATTTGTTTGGGGATGTGATGAGCTAACATATCCCCCATCGAATTCAGCGACGCAGTAGTCTGATGATATATAATTTCTTAGATCGGATTCTGAACGGATAAACATCTCTAATTTAGGAGGTTCAATATGCAGGCGGTTTGGTCTCATGGGATCAAACTCTAAAAAACACCACCTTTTAAGTAGAATTATAATAAAATAATTTGTTAGAATCGAATGTATGGGTTAGTGACATGTGTTAATAATAGATCAAATAATTTGATTTCAAGTCTCGATGATTTAGGTGGAGGAATTCTAGCAAATGAGCGATCAATGCCTCATATTTTTACATTTTTGGAGATGAAGTGGAGATGGAACAATAAAATATCCACTATTTAATTTGATTTTATTTTATTTCTGTTTGGAGTGCAATAGTAATAGAATAAAATAAAATTACTTACATATATCAAACTAGATTTTGCTTATTTATTAAATTTTTAATCAAAATACATCAATATCTTGTGAATGATAATAATAATAATAATAATAATAATAATAGTTGTTAAAAGTACACATTCTATAAAAAGATACTCCAACATGCATTGGTTCAAAACCCTAGTTAAGAACTTTAATTAGGCCCTCAAGGTATTCAAATGATTGTATCAATGTACCTAGACTAAGCCCTTGCATTAGATTCATTATTCATATAAAAAAGAAATTTACCTTACACATAACACATAATGTTTGTACCTATAAAGGAATAAATGAACTTTTAATATGAAAAGCGGGTCCCAACTCCCATTATTTGTCCCCACTATCAAGCCTATAAACGTTTATAATTCCAAAAGTACTATATAGAGAAGGTTGAACACTAGTTTTTGTCACCTGCATTGTGGAAATTTGTGATGTCCATTTCAAGATTCATAACTACATAATCCAAAATCAAATAACCAGACTATCTTGATCCTCACATGTTCAATTCAATCATTTTTTTTTCAAGGGTTTTATCGAGAAATCCTCTTAGCATACATTGTCACAATTTGTTCTATACCTGATTGTCATTTTCGTGTATTGACGATGTTTGGTTGCTCATGTATTTGGAAATTTGTGATGCTAATTTCAAGATTGATAACTACAATAATTCCCTATCAAAGAATCCAATAATTTGGATCCTAACATGTTCAATTCGATCATTTTTTTACTAAAGGTTGTCCTATTTACATATATATTGACGACATGATAAACCCTACAAACATATTTTTAAAATATGATTTTACCAAGGTTTTAACCCTCCACGCTTAATTTCTAAGTTTATAAATAAGATAACTAAACAATAAAGTCAAACATATTTTTAAAATATGATTTTACCAAGGTTTTAACCCTCCACGCTTAATTTCTAAGTTTATAAATAAGATAACTAAACAATAAAGTCAAATTATTAATTTTAACAATAAACTATTATACATCTTTATTATTTTAAAAAAATGAAAAAAACAATGAATTGCATAATTATTTTTTATTTATTTTCAACATTCGTAGTTCAAATGTTTTTGATGCCTTGATCATATATGATATATTTTCTCTATATTTGTTTGTAAAAAGTAATTCCTATATATTATGTTGATAATTTGTCCTCTCTGATCATCATGCCATTTTGGAACTTGTTTCTTTTTAAGTTTTGGAAAAAAATCTTATTGAAATCTTATGCTTCAATTTATTGTTAATCTTATTAATGAAATCTTATGCTTTAATTTATTGTTATATTTGATCTATTATCATTAATGTACCCTTACCAAAACTTTAGGGATAATAGTTGTGATTAGCAACCGAAAATTAAATAGCAAAAATAATATTATTATTAACAATTAATTTTTTAACCATTTTCTCAATCCAAAAAAAAAAAAAATTAGAATAATTTTTTTTTTGTTTTATCTTTAAAAATAAGAAAGAAAAAAGTATTATTAGTTAAGGGATTAATACCATCTTTGATTTTATCCTAATTTTTAATGAAAGTTTTATTTTCAAAAACAAATATAAATAAAGAAAAAGAAAACTAATAGAACTTCACTTTTAATAGAAATAGAATATATTTTTTTTTTTGTCTTTATGTTATATTTTATATTTTCTCTTAAACACACAATCCCTATATTTATTTATTTGCTATAAATATATTTATATTATTTTATCAAAAATCAAAATTATGTTTGTTATTATTTATGTAACTTTATATAAAAAATATTTTTTTAATTACTTTCCACCTAGAAAGTTTTTCTTTAATTCAACCATATTTTTATATCAAATAAAAATAAAATAATTTTTTTCATTATCTCCATATTTACTTCTTAAAAATTATCAATTTTTAAAAATAAAATAAAGTTGTTCTAAAACGTTCCTTTTTGTGGCGAAAAGAAGCGTAAATGCAGTAGAAAACCAACACCTGTTTTTGCTTCTTCCCAAGCCGCACCGATCAAACCTTTCTCTCTCTATCTTTCTCTCACACACACAAACACACACCAGCAGAAGAACAAGAACAGAAGAGGAAGAAGAAGAAGTTTTCCACCGATCATTGAGGTTTTTCTCTATGAACTCATCTGATTTTGCTTACACAGATCATAAGTTGTACAATTTTATTTACGGTTATAGTTCCATGCATTGGAATAAAAGTAGAGATGTTTCGATTGTATTCGCGTTCTTACGGAAAAAAAACTATCATAATTTTGATGCAAACGATTTTTTCGATATAGAGTGAAGATTTCAAGTAGTTATACTGCATGCGATTTTAGATAATCGTCTTCTCTAGACTCTATATAGATAGCGTTTTACAGATTTCAATATCACGCAAAATCTAGGCTAAATACAGTTTTTGTGTGACAGTAAAATGGTAGGAAGAGAAGGATTGAGTACTGAAGACTTGAAGTTGTGTTTTGAGAAGATGATGATATCTGTTGTGGCCGGAAATGGAATTGGATGTCCGATCGGAATTAGACAGATTCATCTCACTGGATGGAGTGATCTTCCAATGGAACTGTTACTTCGAATCGTTTCTCTTCTAGATGATCGAACGGTGATTGTTGCTTCGGGAGTATGTTGTGGATGGAGAGATGGAATTAGCAGGGGACTTACTCATCTCTCATTATCATGGTTATCTATTTCTTCTTTGATTTCAATCTATCAATTGTTTGATCTGCAATTGAGTGAAATTATATATTATCATTGTTTGTCACAGGTGTAAGAACAATATGAATGGTCTGGTTATGTCTCTTGTTCCGAAGTTTACACAACTGCAGAGACTAATTCTTCGCCAGAACAAACCACAGCTTGAAGATAATGCAGTCAAGACTATTGCCAACTGCTGCTACGACTTACAGGAACTAGATCTTAGCAAGAGTTTCAAGCTTACTGATCAGTCTTTGTACTCGTTAGCAGATGGTTGTCCAAATCTGTTAAGGCTTAATATCAGTGGATGTTCATCTTTTGGTGATAAAGCTTTGATATACCTGGCTCAGTTTTGTAGAAAATTAAAATATTTGAATCTCTGTGGATGTGTTAACGCTGCATCTGATAACGTGTTGCAGGTATATTAGTCTTCCTGGATTTCATCATATTATTGATTTTGGTTTTTAACTTGTGATGTTTTCTTTTTTGTTAGGCTATTGGATATTACTGCAATGAACTGCAATCTGTGAATTTAGGATGGTGTGAGAAGGTTGGTGATGCTGGAGTGAGTTGTTTAGCTCATGGATGTCCTAATCTGCAAGCTCTTGATCTGTGTGGCTGTATCCTAATTACAGGTGCATTTTTAGTAGATTACATGTTAATATTTTTGCATATATTTAGACCTTGCTTGATTTAGGGCTATTTGCAGATAAACGTGTGTTTGATGTAGGTTAACTCAGGGGCTTGTTTCATTAGTAAATCCTACTTTTGGTCTCTTATAGCAAAACTCTTTTCAATTGAGTTATCCTAGTGAGTTAGGTGTAGATTGTTGATTGAATAGTGAGTCTTTAAAATTAATCCACATCAAACCATGGCTTATTGTTGTTGAAATTGAGCTTCGATTCGAATTTAATCTGTCTCAAAGTGAAATCAAGATACTGGTAGGAAACCGGGTATTGGGCTAGGATTTGATCTTCCTAACTCTGTATTCTTATTCCCATCTAACCACAACTTTTCAAGTATATGACGAGAATTGGCAGTTTTTGAACCAAAGGCATATTCAGATTTGATTATGCAAATGAGAAGTTGGCATTACTTATTTACTTATGTGTTTGATGATGTTGCAGATATAAGTGTGATTGATCTAGCAAATAACTGTCCTAGTTTAAAGTCACTTGGGCTCTACTACTGTCACAACATCACGGATAAAGCAATGTACTCCCTTGCTCACAGCCAAATGAATCGCAAAACACGAAAATGGGTGAAAGACGAAGAACAAGAAGAAGAAGGGCTCGTGAATTTGAACATAAGCCAATGCACAGCCTTAACACCCAAAGCGGTCCAAGCTGTATGCGACTCAAATCCTGCATTGCACACGTGCCCGGGAAGGCATTCTCTCAAAATCAGCGGCTGTCTCAACTTGATGTCCGTTTATTGCACTTGTGTTGTCCAATCGCATCGATATGGCTAATTTCTATATACCCCTTCTCCTTAATGGACTTAACTAATTAATATTTTAAGAGACTTGCATCTTTGTAGGATTATGATCTTGGATTTTTTTTATTTGTATTTTATGGACTAATATTTTAAACTCTAATATGGCAAGGAACTCAAGGGATTAGAGAATCTTTTTTAATAAGATGTAGATTTAAATTATAAATCTGAGCTTTTTGTTTGCTGTTTATAATATTTGTTGAATTAGAGTTAAATTTATTATGTTGTTTCTTCTACTTTTTTAGTTTAGAGACTAGTGGAGATTTTATAGGAAAAGAATATATTACACCATAATGATGTTATAATTTATACTTGTTTGAATTGACTTATTAACTCATCTTTCAAAATAACTTACAATTTTATTATTATTATTTATTGACCATATCATTTAAATTATTATAATTTTTCTTATTAGATAGTTATAGCAAGTTGTTCATCATCAAATAACTATATTTTTTTAATATCCGAATAATGTTTGTTTTAATAATCGAATTTTGAACAAGCCCATAACCTTTTTTTTTTTTATTTTTTTTTATTTTTATTTTTGTTAGAAGTTAGAAATCCTATCTTTATTAAAAAAAATAAAAATCCCACCAAATAATGTCAGAAAATATGAAAAGTCCCTTTGTTTGGCTCGACACGCGATCAATAATATTACTAATTTGAATATTTATTATATTAGATTTATGAAAAATAATAAATTTAACGAAAAAAATGAGTAAGTCCACGCATCAACGTGGCATGATATATGGATATGAGAGAAATTTTTTTCAAAATGTCCCAAAACGTTTATTTCGAGTCCTGAAACGGTCTTAAAATGTCATGAATTTATCGTTTCAGGACCCGAAATGAGCGTTTTCGAGACTCGAAATGAGCGTTTTGAGACCTGAAATGAGCGCTTTCGGAACGGGAGGACAACCTGACAGGACATGTCGGATTCGTGGAGTTGTTAAGTTTATCATTCCTCTATATTTATATCCATTAAAAACTTTTATAACTATTTTCTCTTCCTCTAAACAAAATTTAAAAAAAAATCTTATTCTTTTTCCATTTAATAACTTTTCTAAAAATTCGATAATTCTTCTTTTTTCAATTTATTATACAAACCATTTTAAAAAATTAGCTTGACTTAACTTCACAAGTTGATTAATAAACTTATTTGTTTCTTTCATTGTTAATTACTAATATTACTCAGTATCCATTACAAACTTTTGTAATAATTTTTCTTCTTCATTTCTTTTGGAATATTAATATAAAAAATAAAAAAATAAAATTTATATATAGAGAGAGGGGAGAGGGATTCATTTCTTTTGGAATATTAATATAAAAATATAAAAAAAATAAAATTATATAGAGAGAGAGGAAGAGGGAGGTAGAATACATAATTTTTATTTGAATAATTGTAGAGTTTGATATAGTTATTTATTGTAATCTTAAATTAAATTTGAGTTATTAATAAAGTCTATGACCTAAGGCCATGAAATAATGACCCAATCCAACCCTCAAAATTGAGTCAAACACGGCATTCCTTAAATAGAAGGCATGAAAGCCATAATCAATCTCATAATAAGTGATTATTTTATTTAGATCTTGTTTGTATAATAAATATTACTGAATAAAAATCAAATATATTTAAAAAAATAAAAAAATAAAATGCAAATATATTTGAAAATAATATTTTAAATTTTTTACCTTTACATATTATATATATATATATAATATGGAAAGGTAATAGTAATAATGAACGTCTAGTTTGAAGCGCCAAACTTATACGGACTCAATTTGAACCATAAACATCTTATTCGATTGGTTATATGGTAGGATGTAGGGTCTTCATTGATTATAATCGACTTAGTAGCTGAATATATTAATCAATATTATTATTCATAAAAAAAATTAAAGATATATCAATTTTTTTATAATATATTAGGTATTATTATATTAGGTTGTATGAGTTTTATAAAATATTCCATACAAATTAAACATTATTTCACTCTCTCATTAATCACGTTACTTATTTCATTAGCAAAAAATAATAAAATACTTTTTATTTTAAATTATTATTATTTATTTTAATTATATATATATCAATACATTTAAGACTTTTTACAAAAAAATCATCACATCTTCAAAATTATCACAAATCATTTATTATTTTCTCTCTTAATTTTTTATTACCAAATAAGTCTTGATGTTTTCATACTCAATTTAGAATAATTAATTATTTTAAAATTAGTTTAAAACCTAACGAATATGAATTATTGAATGAATAGATTCATATATTCAAATAATTGTGAATATTTAGATCCAATATGGATAAAGATGTAGAAGTTAAGGTATGAATCAATTAAGTTCAACGAATATGTCTGAAATTAAATTTATCTAAAAAGTTTACCCAATTCAATATGGAATCCTAATAAAAAAATGTTTGGTTACATGTTTACATAGTTACGTTATATAATTTTAAAATAAATAAATGTTAGGTAATTTCCATATATTATTTTGGGATAAAAACATTTGAGTATTGTGTTTTAAAAATAAACACTTTACTTCTGTTTAAAAAATAAAATAGAAAATATATGTGTTTACCTCCAGTTTTTCAGTGACCAGTACTAACGGTAACGGTAGCAATATAACATGACAACTCTAAGTCAACCATGATTCAGGTAAGTCTTTAAACCAAATTTTAAGAACTCACTTAAAGTTTTCGTAAATTTGTGTTAGTTTTCATTAATAACTTTAATGATTTGTTTTTTCATGTTCTCATTTGTGAGGACTCTCTAACTATTCCAAATTTCCCTTAATTGTATATATAGTTTATAACATTTAAAAATTATTGTAATTGAACTATATATACAATTAAATATAAAATTATACTAACTTAAACTTTTGATCGGATCTGAATCTAACTTCTTTTTTATGAGTAATTTTTTGTCATTCATAATAAGTTAGTTTTTTATATATATTTTAAACTAGACAATAATAACTTTTTAAAATCTAAAAAACAGATGAACACATGCAGTGATGTCGACAGCCTCATCTGATATTTATTTCTTCATATTTGGTGAAGAACTTATGCTTAAATCACTCACTGTCCTTGACGATTTGAATTTTCTGCACACCGAAGAGGTTAATTTTGTGTCGCTTAAACGCTCTTAACATCGTTCTTTTCCGTGTTTGATCATCTTTAGCCGCAATCTTTTTTTCCATCTCCAAAATTGCAATATTATTTTTTGATGACCGAGAAACTTTTCATATGTAAATTATCCTCGTAAATCAATAAATTAAACTACATGTTAGTTAAACATATATATACTTTTTAAAAATAATATTGTATGTATCCCTATTTTTTTTTTGTGAGGACTCATCTTTCCTTTTAAGTTTAAATATGTGTTTAACACAAATAAACAAGTTTATATATCCCTAAGCTTCAAATTTAATTCACAATGAATTAACAATTTAAGTGACATAAGGAGTGTGATTGTGATAAATTAATGTAGACTCCTCCAAAAATAAATTATAAGCTTATGAATATATGTAATAATAATTTAGGCAATAATTGATAGCTTGAAATCAACATTTGTTTTCAAGTCTATATATATCTTATGAGTAAAAAAGAGAACAACAAATATCTTAACGAAACATTGAATATGTTATCAAGATCGATCCCGATTTCAAACACGATTGTCCCCCATTTGAATTCCATGGGGACCAGCCAACTCCTCATAATCCCCAAGATGATTCGCAAGAGCCGGTCTATCCACATCTTCATTGTGATAAGATTTGCATACAAAATAAAACACAGTCTCAATAACAAAAGCATACAGAATCACAAATACCATCAAAACCACACATAGCATTCCTAGTAAGATCTGACCGGCCACTCCCAGCACATCAACACTCAACCAAACAAACATGAACCCCGTCTCTATTGCTAGCATAGCAAGCTCAGGGAACAACAAAACAAAGAATCCTAGCCAAAACTTTCCTTTAATCAGTTCCTTGCTCTTTTTCATAGCCTTGAATCCTTTGTAATTTTCCAAAACCGATACTACACTTGTCAATTGCCATACCACATTCAAGTACACGAATCCGAGCAAGAAAACAATGCATATAATGATGAAAAACGGTATGTTTACTGATGTTCGTGATAAAATGTAGAACCAAATCACCAAAAGGATGACGAATGCCGTGGTGTACAAGAAGAATGTCACAAATGTACATAGAAATGTGATTGCCAGCCTCTTCCACACCTAATTCATTTTCAAATATAAAAATTTAATGGAATCACTAAATTGGTGAGAAAAAACAGGAATAATAATAATTAATTTTTTAATTATTGAGAACTAGTATGACACCGGATAGTTTAGTCTAGTATGACACACATAGGAATGATAACGAATATTTTACTAGTCGGGCAGTGAAGTACCAATCCCCGAAACTGATATTCATTTTACTACCCGACCCAGACCCTAAACTCGATATGTAACTCTATTTTGTATCCCCTTTACCCGATTCGTCGGGTACCCTATTTGTATGCAATTTAATATTAATATTTTGAGTATCGGTTTTCAGAATCGGGTTTTGCACCCTCCTCAAACCCGAACCCGATCATGTATCTTTTTCACTCCCCATCCCCGATTCCGACCTAAATTTAAAATATCCAAACCCGACCATTGGGTACCCTCGAATATCAGGTATACGGGGACCATTGTCACTTTTATTTAAAGCGTTTTAAGTGAGAATAAAACCCGTTAATTTTTTTTTTTCTTAGTTAGGTCGACTCTTTCCACTATAACACCATGGTAATTAACTGACCATACCTTGGGAACGACGGACATGACCTTTCGAAAAGCAATATCGCGGCGAGCGTAGACGGAGGCGACGGTGTAGGTGACGGCGGCGGTGGAGAGGAGGGAGAAAACGAGGAGGAAGGTGAAATAGATGATTTTGATGAGCCAGAACCACATCCATGCGGAGGAGAGGCGGCGGGATATTCTGTCGTAAACCGGTGTTCCGGTGGAAATATCGTCGCGGTTGATGGTGTCTCCCATGATTCTAATGGAGAGGAAGTTGGAAATTTGATGGTAGGTGAGATAGATCAAAGTGAGAGGGAGAATTAGGGCAAGAGTTATTTGGAAGAACACCTTCTTCCATGCCCCTATTAGTTTGAACGATTCCTTGTACGTTCCAAAGAACCCTAAAGATTTCACCTTTTCTTCTTCACTGAAGTTCATAGTGTCGTGGATTTGAAGCTTCTGAATTTTAGTTTCAGAGAGATAGATAGATATATGATTGTTTCTAAATGTAACGAATTATATAAATATCCAAAAATAGAAAGATAAATTTGAATAGTCTTTACGCGGTAGTCAAATACGGGCCACATGTTAATACTATCGTCGGTATAATTAATTCTGAAAAATCTGTATATGCAAGTTGCATAACTCAATAGTGTTTTTAAGAATTTAGGAAGTTTGTTAATGTTAAAATTTATGTTTTAATGTTGTTTCTTAATAATTAATTTAGTTGTGTTTTATTACAAGATGATTGTTTTTTTTGTTGTTATGTTTAAAATACTATATTTATATTACATTTCATAATTTTTTAAAATATTTAAATAAGTTAAAATTAATAAATTGAATATAACAAATGAATTTAATGTAATTGATTTATTTATTTTAATTTTTTAAATGAAGACTGGAATTATGACCAAGTGGATATTCTTGTGTTATACTATACCAAGTGGTTGATATTGGGTTATTAGTTATTTTTAATTTTTTTTTGATAATTAATATTTTTTATTAATTAAATTACTTAGTTAATTGAGATATTAAAATACAGTTATTTGATATTTTGTAAAGTCTAAATTTTAAATATGGTAATAATTTAATTAAATAATTTCAAATATAAATGTTTTTTTTTAAAATAACCCAATTTACAAGAATATAAACATGAAAGAGCCAAGCAAATTCATTTTATATTTTCTCCTAGGCCAATTTGATGTTTTAAATCAATTATGACGGGCTCTTAAATCCATGTGGCCCAGCTAAGACCTAAATAAATGGCACACCCCCACCCACAACTAACTTTGGAAAAATATCTGTTTTTTTGGGTAGATTTTGATGATTGCGGGGTGGATTCAACATATAATTTTGTTTAGAATTTATTTTGTTTTTATTAAATTAATATAATTTATTATTTAAATTAAGTTTTTTTAAATAATATATATATATTTGAACATTAACAATTATAATTTATTATTAAACATATCTTAAATTTAATTATTTATATTATATATAAATATATATTTAAATTATTATTTTATAAATTTGATTATTCATATTTTAATATAAATTTAAATTATTTTTTTAATATTTTTTTTATAAATTTAATCTATACATTTAAATTATTATTTGATATAATATAATAAAACTTTTAACAATCTCATTAATAGTTAATAATTCTAATAAATTTGTTACTCAAATTTACTCGATTATGATCAAAATTGTCAAAATACTTTTGGGGTGAAACATTGAGTATAATGGTAAATGTGTTAAATTTCACATCATGTGTTCCTTTAAACTTTGATGTGCCAAATCATGTTTGGAGTGATAAAAATGTCTCTTAGGATCATTTTCGAGTATTTGAGTGTATAGTTTATGTGCATGTTCCCAAAGATGAGAGGTCAGAGTTGGAAGACAAAATCAAGAAATGTGTTACCTCCTGTTGCTCCTAACTTGATAAGCATCAACAACGATCAAACTGAAAATCAAGGTATGAGATTACATTCTGGTAATCCTTTAAATACTAATGATTTTGTTGATGTTGACTCTAGTAGTGAATCTATTGTTGGATATGAAAATGAGCAAAGAAATGAAAATGTTGAGGAGTCCATAACTTTTAATGAACTAAGGTGGTCAACTCGACAAAAACGTCATTCAGTTAGATACTCAACAAATGAGTATGTATTTTCACTAATGTTGAAGAACCCGAGAGTTTTCAAGAAGCATTGGAAAATTAAAATAAAAAGGAATGGATGGATGTCATGGAAGATTAGATGCAATCTCTTCGTGTGAATAACACTTTTAAGCTAACAAAACTGCCTAAGGGCAAGAAAGCTTTGAAAAATCGATGTCTTTATCTGTTGAAGCAAGATGAGTATACTTTACAGCCTATATATAAGGCTCGGTTGGTTGTAAAAACTTCTCGCAAAGAAAATGTATTGAGTTTGGCGAGATCTTTGCTCCTATGGTGAAAATACAATCTATTTGTGTGATTCTTGGTTTAACCGATAACCTTAATCTAGAGGTTGAACAAATAAATGTGAAAACAACATTACTTCATGGAAATTTAGAAGAAGAGATATATATGGAGCAACTAGAGGGTTTTCAAGACAAACTGAAAGAAGACTATGTTTGCAAGTTAGTGAAGAGTCTGTACGGTTTGAAACAATCACCACGTCAATGGTATCGGAAGTTGAGTTCAGTTATGATTGAACATGAATACAAGATGAACAAAACTAATCATTGCGTTTTTGTATGAAAATTCTCTATACTGATGATTTTATTACTATTCTTCTCTATGTAGATGATATGTTGATGGTTGGAAAAAATATTTCTAAAATCATTGAGCTAAAAAAACTTTGAGCAAGTCGTTTGCCATGAAAGATTTAGGGCCAACACGTCAAATTCTTGAGATTCGAATTATTCGAGATCGGGATAATAGAAAGTTGCATTTGTCACAAGAGGTGTACATTGAGAAAGTTCTTTGACGCTTTAATATGGACAAAGCTAAAGTGATGAGTATTCTTTTAGCTTCTCAATTTAAGTTTAGTTATACTGATTGTCATTTTACTGATGATGAAAAGTTTTGTATAAAGAACATTTCATATTTTTCAGTAGTTGATAGCCTTATGTACGCTATGGTTTGTACTAGACCTGATATAGTGTATGTTGTTGGTTTGGTGAGTAGATATTTATCAAATCCGATAAGACATCACTAGGAAGCCGTGAAGTGAATTTTATGAGATATCTCCGGGAACAACGAATCTTCAACTAACTTTGTGATGTTAGAAACCTATGTTATATGGTGACTTTTGTCGGGGGATCTGTGGCTTGGCAATCTAAATTTCAAATGTGTGTTTCTCTTTCTACTACCGAAGTCGAGCTTATAACTATCGTGGAGGCAACAAAAGAGTTATTGTGGTTGAAAAAATTCACAATGGAGATTGAGTTGAAACAAGAAAAAGGTACGTCTTATTTTGTGATAATCAAAGTGCAATTCATCTTGTCAAAAATTCTTCATTTCATTCAAAGTCTAAACACATTGAAGTTCGTTATCACTATATTCGTGATACTTTGGATGAGAAAATGTTAGAACTTGAAAAGATTTATAAATATTATAATGAATCAGATATGATGACAAAGGTGTTGTCACGAAACAAGTTTGAGTTCTATCGCTCGGTTGTCGGGTTGACATTACCCTCCAACTACTCGGTCGGGGGAGTTTGTTCGGTTTTGTCCTCCTAATTGGAGAGTCCTAACTTGATGTGACTTTATTTAGGCCTAGAGTATATAATGTGAAGTGACATTATGTTTTATTTAGGTTAACTGGGTTTTGAAAACAACAAGAGAGAGATCAGAACAAAAACAAATTCAAGGGTTTGAGGTAGCAACTGGAGAAGATTTTCGTTTGCTAGAGTTTACACCGTTTGTTTGGCTTGAAACATTGATATTTTGTTGGTTATTTTTTGGGCTATATTTTAAACGGTGAATATCTGTTTTCTGGGTCTTCTAAGGCCTCGTTTGATGAAAGAGTTTTTGGGATAAAACCTAGTTTTTATCCCAAAACCCAAACATTTTATCAACCATCAAATCAAATAATTTTATCATTTAAATACCAAAACTACCCTATAATTTTATCTTCTCTTTCTAAACCATCATTCTCTCACCTACACCATATCTTCTAAAGTCAAAGGACAAATTAGTCTTTAAATTTTAAAAACCAAATTTTTCCTACTTTTTATCAAATAAGGGTTTTTTGGATAAAACCCAGACAAAATCCAAAAAACCACTTCTTCAAACAAGGCCTAAGTCAGTTGAAGTGAAACCAGAATTACAGAATTGATAAGGTTGATTGATCTTACTTTTTCTACTATTTGTTTCTATTTTCTAGGACTATTGTGTGATTTTAATGCAGTTGATTAGTGACACTAATTTATATCTAGAGTAAACCCATGTTTGTAACATTGTTGATGATAGTGGATTGTTTAGTGGTCTGACTGATCCCATGATTTTTACTCTCAATTTGAAGAGAGGTTTTCCACGTTAAAACTTGTTTTGCATTGTCGTTTTGATTTATTCTGTTTTGCCCGTCTCTTATACTCAATTAATTGGGAAAATGTTCTATTTTGAAAAATAGAGTTTCCCATCAACGATAACCGAGCTCGTGTGGACTAACTAGAGGAGCAACACATATGGTTTGCGATTCTTATTTCCATCGATACCACAAGGCCTAACTTAGTTCAAACACCATGTATTCCTCTATTAACTATAGTAAACAATCTTATCAGTTAGCCTATAGATCTTGGGACTATGTGTTTAGATAATGATCTAAAATTCCATTTAAAAACACCTATAAATCCAAACAATTTAGGGAGGTTTCTTGCTGAAACGGGAAAAGTCTACACCAATCGATTCGGTTAGCAAAATAAGTTTTAAAATTGTAATCACTTACCAGCAGTCACTTGTTGCCCTTAATGTTCAATCGACAAAACTAATGGTTGATCCTACCAATAACAATAAAGATCCATCAAATATATTCATTCTCATAGATCCTAATTCTAAAGGCCACTAAGATTCTATTAGATTCATCAAATAAACGGATCTCTGCTAGTTTATATTTTTATTTCTATATGAAAAATTATCACTTAATATAGTCAAATGAAGTCCAAGATTTGCTTAAGCATTTTTTTATTAGATCACAATAACCAGATACTTAGAACATCCATAAATATTCATACTCATAAGATTCATTTAAATATCTAATGTGGAAACAGATCTTCGATTTTGTTGGTTATTTGAAAGCAATTCCAAATATGTGTGGACTTATAAGTGAGGCATTCTTCAAGAAAGTTGTGTTCATTTTAACATTGGAAAAACCTGCGTCAGATATGTGCTTTCCTGTTTTCCGGGTGAGGTGACAGCCATCAGCCACAACCTGCTGAAGAGGATCGAGAATTTCCTGTATGAATCTGAGTATGGACCCATCTAAATGAAAACCCAAGAAAAAGTTTGATTAGTCATTAGTATGAGTGATCTCCAAAGACTGAAAAAGAAGTTGAAAATCTCAACACCTTCTGCAGCCACATGCTCCACGAATAGATATTTCCCACCAGGTTTAAGGACACGCATTATCTCTGCATCCAATATATATAGAACTCAGAATATGAAGAATTTGCAGTTATATAAAACTGATGTCAAGATGTCACTAGAGCAAAATGATACTTCTTTTGGTAAATATGGAACTTGAGGAAGTCTTGGAAAAAACATCAAATGACTATTACAAGTTCTTTCAAATATGTTTCTTTGAGAGTGTTCCCACACAATCTCTTTTAATTTGATAGATTTATATTTGAATTTTAAAGGTATTTTCATTATTTTTTTGTTCTATATACAAATATGATAAACGATCTTAAATCGTGAATGATGAAATCCTTATACTAAACAATATGAGTGGATATGGTTCCGTTCGAGGTAATTTTACTCAATTAACGTTTGAACGCGTTCTTTTTAATAAAAGTTAAATCTTTTCCATAAGAATAAAAAAATTTAGTTATTAAAAAATTGATATTCATGACCGAACATATATCTTGAATAGATTGGTTTATTCAATTAATGTTCCCACAATGGCTTTTCTCAATATAATCAAAGTATTCTAAAAATTGTTGTCTCAAGAATGCTAATTATCTTCAACTCACAAACAAAATAATCAGAGATGATCCTTCTCGGATAGACCGTCCAAAAGCTCTATCATGTGTGTTGAGTAATGAATGTGTATGAAATGCTTTGTATGTTTAAAAAGGAAGATAGTTAAACGTTAAAATCCAACAATCAGATTGGGGTATCGTTGGGGCCTTTAAAATAATACAGAGATTTATCAAAGTACCTTGAAGGGCTGCATGAACATTTTGCACAGAGCATAATACTAATGTTCCAATAACTACATCAACGGAAGCACTATCTAATGGCAAAGCCTCTGCCACCTGATTTGTAATTTCAATAAATAAACTAATAAGCATAAGGATTTGTTCAAAAATATGCTAAAAATCTATTCTTCTTAACTTCATAACTAGGAATAGATCTTTGAAATTGAAGTTATTTGAATACCGCAGGAATAAAATCAAATTTTCTTGACGACAACCCTGCAAGAGTAGCAGATTCCTGCGCATATTTCTTCATCTTTCTATTGGGATCTATTCCATAAACACGAATTATGTTACTACTGTCTGCATAATATTTGAGATTAGGACCTGTCCCAATTCCAATTTCTAAAACAGTTTTAGCTCTACCAAGATCAGCAAATATCTGTGACTTATACCCTGAAATCTTTTTAAACAAGGAACATAGATTAGATATTTGTTATTTTGATATAGCAACAAAAATGAATAAAAGAATGACCAAAAAACCTCTGATTCATAGGATTTCATTTCTGTAGCCATAACTGATGCATAAAATTCCTCATACCAATCCGCCCTTGGGGGATGAATTTGGTTCAACATATCCTGCATTTGACAGTCATTTAAAACCTACTTCAACAAGATTCCTATTTTTTTGTTCATCTTAAAAATCAACTAATACCCAATTCAGGATTTGTTCCTGATGCCTATGTATCTGATTATAAGCTTAGATAAATGTATATATAGAAAGAGAGGAGTACAGTACTGCAGGATCAAGTTGCGAAGCAGATGCATATGACGGAAGAATTGGCAGGAACGGGGCCGTAGCAATTGCTCCGACGAACCGCCGTCTTCCACAAGAGCATAAAGATTGAGGGTTCGTTTCCTGAGGACAAATGCCCAACTCAGTGCTCGTAGGAGGTGAAATAGACCTGTGTCGGAGGTTGCATTCTAGTGATATTTTGGTTCCATAATATAGGGTCCGACGACTGTGAATGCTGCGGAGACCACCGACGGGATTGCAAAGAGAGATTAATCGTAATCGTGGAGGATGGGGAGAATGAAGAAGGATCATCGGTAATACTGAATGGTGTGTTGTTTTGTAGAAACTAGAAACTAATATCCAAACGAAAATTTGTATCTTTAACAATTGTGTGGACTGACAAGAGAGCTACCTGACTAACGAATTGATCGGACCGGTTTTTTTTTTTTTTTTTTTGATAGAATCTATTGATTATGAAAAAAAATAATAAAATAGAGAATTATAAGTAAATTGAAAGTTGCTGGTTTTATTTTCTTTTATATATTAGAATTTATTTAATTACTAATGAGTTTAGATTTGTAAGTAGTTTAAGATTTCTAAGTTAATTTAAAATTGTTGTTTTCAAAAGTTGATATACAATATTTATTTAATTTTTTTTTAACAAATATTATTGTCCTCTCCAGTTTTTCCAAAGTTTTATTTCTTCATAATTGTTCTTAAAAAATCTGATAATCAGAACCAATATTTTGTATTATAGTCTATCTGAAGAACATATCGTCGACAAGATCAACCAGAGATGCAGTGACAATGAAGATCAGATATTTTCCAACAATAAAAGACTATACAAAGTTTTAATATGATGGATGCAAAAATACTAACAAAATTAAGGCAACATCCTCACCATCATCAACCTTAACATTGATATTTTTTAATTCTTACATAATATAATTTAATTAATCTACCTTCCTACATTCGTAGGGTGAACAAACGTTGCTTCAGAAGCAACTTGTTGGTGAGGGACTTCGTCATATAGAGGTTCTCCAACTTCAACCATAACCTAGTGACCTTCTACTCTTTTAAGACCTTGATAATGTGTCTTTTCCTCCGGAATGGCCAATTCAATGGTTATATTTGTTCATGCTGACACTTTCAACACCCCCATAGGCCTTATTGTTTCAGTAAAGCCCGTATCTTAATCTTCCATAAGTTAAAAATTGTTTATCCCCGTGAACTTGTTGATTTTAATATTTATTGTTGTCATTTCAATTGAAGAAAAACAAATGACCGACTTAACCTAGCTCTGATAACAGTTTGTTGTAACGAAATGCGTGAAAATAGCGTAAAGATAAAATTTACGTGATTCATCAAGATAAAATTTGACTACGTTCATCTAAAAGAGAGACTATTATTGAGAAGATTATTTATTACATAGATGATGACATAACAATCTAGGGTTATAACTATAGAAACTATAATAAATAAAGAATTGGGTTGGCCCAAAAGTCCGATTATTCAAGTGGATTTAATATGGGAATTGAACTTAATATAAAAAAATAGGGAATTGAACTTAGTTTTAGAGAATTTAAATATACGTTATTTATCTTAAAAACTACTTACACTGCTAAACTATTATAAGTTATAACAAATTTAAATACATAAAGATTTAACATATAATAATATTTTTTTAGGCTGAGTTTAATTCTAGTATATTCCTCGTATCCGCCCAGATGGAAGCATGACCCATGAATGATGTTATCAAATTAATTTCACTAGTACAAATCCACCATTGATAGCTGCCTAACTCCAATATATACCTGGTTAAATTCCACGTATATGAATGGTAACACATGAAAGAGATGGGTTGGATAAAAAGCCACCAAAGGTGTTATAGTTTCAAAACCACTACTACCAATTAATAAAATAAAGTTCCAAATAGTCCCCAGTTTAATGATATATCTATATATATGTTTATCTCCTAGCTTTAGGATAAGGATAGAACGACCAAAGTCTTTCATTTCTATCTTAGGAGAGAAAAAAAAAAAAAAAAAAAGAGTCAAGAAATGAGGACTCATCAAAATGCTCAACATCCCTTCACTTGTTCACGTCTAAACCTTAATAAAGTCTCTTATTTCCTATTTTTCATTGTTGGATTATCCATTGGATTCACTGGCAGTTTTTACGTGAAGGGTTTCTCATTATATCTAAAATCAACCTTCTCTTATTCTTTCTTGCCCGCCACCTTTGATCCCCTATTTCTCCAACCAAAATCTCCATTGCAGCAATTACAACCGACGCTTAATGCTCCTCCAACGATGATCATCGAGAAGGAAAATGTAATGCATAGTATGGAAGACAAGGAGCTATTCTTGAGAGCATCATCAATATTACCGAAGATTGATCATAAGTTTGGGGTTGGTAAGGTTGCTTTTATGTATTTGACAAGGGGACCATTACCTTTTAGTCCATTGTGGGAAAAATTCTTTAGAGGGAATGAAGGGATGTATTCCATTTATGTCCATCCTGATCCTTCATATAATGAATCAATCACACAAGGGAATGTGTTTTTTGGAACAAGGGTTCCTAGCCAGGTTAGCTTTAATTTAATTAATATTCAGTTTTTTTGGAAATTTATTTGATTTTTTTTAAACCATTCACTTTTAAATTATTGGGAATAATATTTATTTACTTTTCAGAATTTTAAATTTATTTTCTCCTGAGAAGAGACATCAATACATTACATTTTTATTCTTGTCCTCAATAAAATAGTTTAAAGAATTATAAGGTGAAATCATTGAGTTTTTTTTAACAAATTTATATTTCATTGCTATTAAACCAGACAATAATAAAAATTTGGCTATGACAAAGGCTAATGGAAAATGGAATAAAGTGACAATGACTAGCACTTTAAAAAATTTGGCTATGACAAAGGCTAATGGAAAATGGAATAAAGTGACAATGACTAGCACTTTAATCAATATTAGGATAATTGATAAAGTGGACCATACTAATATTAATATTAGTAATGGAATTTTTTTTGAGGAAAATTTAAAAATGGAACAACGAATTAAGTATGTAACTCGCAAACACACTTAATCACACACAACTTGTCGCCTTATGGGCTCGAACTCAAGATTTTAAGGTTAATATCCAGGCACAAAATTTGCCGCCTGACAGGCTCGAACCTAAAATCTTAGGGTTAATATTCATCTCTTGTTCTCACTAGACTAAAAATTTGATGTCTTAGGTTGAGAAATCACAAGGAAATATATTCTTTTACTATTATTAAATTCCCTGAGCTTATACTAGGTGGAGACACAATTATTTTGTCTAATTAATAATGTATGTCTAAAAACATATTTGGTATTTTTTTTACCTTTTTTAATTAGTTCTTTTGCCTTGAATAACAGGAAGTGGAATGGGGAAAACCAACTATGGTGGATGCCGAACGACGCCTATTGGCAAATGCCCTTCTTGACTTCTCCAACCAAAGGTTCATATTGCTCTCTGAGTCATGTATTCCTTTGTTCAACTTTACAACTGTCTACAACCACCTCATGGACTCCAGCCAAAGCTTTGTTTCCTCGTACGATGATCCTAGGAAGAGTGGACGTGGCAGATACAATCCTCTAATGTCGCCAAACATAACCATCTCCCAGTGGCGTAAAGGGTCCCAATGGTTCGAGATTAGTCGCGATCTAGCCATGAAGATTGTAAGCGATCAAAAATATTACCCAAATTTTCAACAACATTGTAGCCCTCCATGTTACATGGACGAGCATTACATCCCCACACTCTTGAACATTCTTTGCCCCGAGAATAACTCAAATAGGACAATTACATGGGTCGATTGGTCCAAACCGGCTCCACACCCAGGGAGATTCGATAGACAGTCTATCTCGGAAGAGCTTTTGAATCGGATAAGATTTGGAACCAATTGTAGTTACAATGGAAATATTATGACATTGTGTTTCCTATTTGCTAGGAAGTTTATGCCAAATGCATTGCAGCCTTTGATGCAACTTGGTTTAGTTTAGGATTTTTTTTTTTTACTTTTAGTTTTTTCATGCTGTTTGAGTTTCCATTCAAGATAAACTATTGAGCATCTTTAACATAACACTAGTCACAACATCAATTTCAATGGCTTATTCTAACTTGGTTTATAAGTTGATTGTCATCAAGTTTTCTTATTACTTCTAATTTATTTTATGATAAATGTAAATTACATTTACGTTAACAAAGAAATTTTGTATATATGATAGTTTTGTTGACGATGTCGTTGTTCAACCAAACAAATTTGTTGCAAATTTTTATGAATCGATTGTGTATCAACGCATTAGAGCTTGGGTGATGTCTTTCAATTAAACGCATCATTGATTTGATTTGTGTCATTGCGAAAATAATTGTTTTTGTTGGTGTACATACTCTAGGTTCCTTATCTGAAGAAGAACTCTCGGAGTTGAACCAAGTATAGAAGAGTTAGATCTCATATCATTCTGCGTCGTTGAATTTTCTCATAATATTATCTTTTTCTTTTTCCATTAGCAATGTATTTTTCTAACAAATACCTCTATTATATGATTTCGGGTTTTATTTATTGTTCTTTTTATGTTATCACTTTTTGGCCTAAAATATACCAATGCCCCTAATATTTGATTGTTATGGCTCTTTTTTTTGTTAACACCTTTTGGCTTAAGATAAACAAATATACCTAGTATTGGATTTATGTTTTTTTTTATGGAATAATATATAGGGAGCGATTGGGAGGAACGATTCGCCCAACGACTCCCCCACGTGGTTGTCTCGTTAGAAAAAATATTCAATTCATATATATTCTTATCATTATAATAATATAACAAAAATAGTGTAGCTCAAATGGTAGAACATTTGTCTTGCATGCGAGAGGTATGAAACTATGTCATATTCGGATAACATCATCATCCATTTGACTAGCCTAGGTGACAGAAGAGTTTGTTGGAATAAAAAGTGGATCAGGTCCAATCTTGATACCAACTTAATGGAGTGTGCTTGCATGTAGTGTCTCAATCTTTTGGTGACCCATGCTAATGCCCAAAATATTTTTCATCTAAAGTGTAATTAAGTTCACACTCAGTCATCCTTTTACTGATGTAGTATACATCCGTTTCGAGTTTGTCCTCGTATTATTTAGTCAATATGCTTTCCATGGTTATGTCTGTTATAGTAAGTTTATGGTGAGAGTAATGTCAACTCTAGGAGGCATGAGTATGGGAGGGATTTTAAGTAATATTTTATTCTATTAAATGTTTGTTGATAGTTTTCATCACATACAAACTTTTGGTCTTTCTTTAGCATCTTAAACAGCGGATCACGTGTCATACTAAGTTTTTTGATAAAACGGTTAATGTATTGAATTTTCCCAGAAATCCTCAAACATTTCTTTTGTTTCGAGGGACCGACATAACCGTGATTACTTATATCTTAGAGGGATCAACTTCGATTCATATTTGTGTGATTAAGAAGCCTAGAATTTTACCAGCTATGACTTTGATGATACATTTCTTCGGGTTGAGTCGTAGCTGACATTTCTTCGAGAAATTTTTCGAGATTTCGGACATGTCATCGACATATACTTCCACTTCCTTGTGGATCATGTCATGAAAGATCATAGTGACTGCCTTTTAATAGGTGGTTCCCGTGTTCTTAAGACCAAAATGCATGACACGATAACAAAAGGTTCCTACTTATATTATGAATGTGGTCTTTTCCTTGTATTGCGGGGCCACAAGGATTTGGTTGTATCCTGAAAATCCGTCCATGAATGATAACAGTTCATAATCGACAACATGGTCGACCAATATGTCGATATGTGGTAAGGGGAAGTGATCTTTAGGGCTGACCTTATTCAAATTCCGATAATCTACTTACACACGTATTTTCTGGTGTTTCTTTAGGACGGGAACTACGTTATCTATCTAGGTAGGATATTCCACTACCTCGAGAAATCCAGCTTCGAGTTGCTTTCGAACTTCTTCTCGGATTTTGTTCATGACTTCCTCTTTCATTCGTCTAAGTTTTTGCTTCACTGTCTTAGCATTAAGATATGTCTTTGGAATGTGATGCTGTATGATCTTTGGAACAACTATGAGTCGTTTGGATATCTTTTCCTTGTAAATGTCTTTGAATCCTGTAGGGATGTATTGTAGACCATAGCGCTCCATGTTACAACATGGTTGCAAAATATAATGATGATAACTTAGGGAGGAAAGTACCTAAAGAATATCAATTTAAAAAGCATAAGGGTTTAAAAATAAATTCTAAACGAGCCTTTGTCAAAATATTTTTTTTATGGAAATATCCAAAAAATATTTTAAAATCATTTTCAAAATTTCCAGGATTTTTATAATATGGTTTGAGGTTCCAAAATTACAAAAAAAAAAACTAGAATTAAAAAAAGAACCAAATAGGCCTTAGAACCGGTGTCCTAGGTCTTGGGTTTATCGGTCGAGGGCTAAGAACCCTCGGTCCTAGGTTGGAAACCCCTCGGTCAGGGTTTAGGATCCACGATCGTGGTGTAGAGTCCCTCTGTCCTAAGCTAGAATTCTCGGTCGGGTGCTAGAAATCTCGGTCGGACCTCTTGGTTCTAAGTGGAAGTCATTGGTCTTAGGTTCAGGAGTTCTCGGTCGGATGCGATACTCCTCAGTTATATGTCTAACTTCTCGGTCGGACCTCTCGGTCATGGGTGAAAGTCATCAGTCCTAGGTTTAGGAGTTCTCGGTCATGTGTGAGACTTCTCGGTCCTAGGTCTGACTTCTTGGTGAGATGTAAAAAATATTGGTTGGACCTCTCGGTCCTCGATGAAGAAAACCAGTCAGACCACTCAATCCTGGTCGGACCTCTCAGTCCTCAAGAACATCAAAATTGCAAGTTTTGCAATTTTAATGGGAGCTTGGATTCTTTGATCAGAGGGCCTGAGTAGCTTCACAAAGCTCATAGAAATATATAGAACATCATCCCAAGGTATCAATCGACCTAGGTGATGATCAATTCGTTCAAAACAATGTGGCCAAAAATCAAGTTTTTGGTTTTAAAGATGTTTTGAAGTGTAAGGAGCTAACCAATAACTTCCTTACACTTCATATACTTGATTGATACAAAAACAAAAATATTCGATGTTCGTTTGAACCAATTTAAGAACTCAGAATTTTCAATTATTTTAAATTTTTTGATATTGATAAAATATGATCGGGATTGATCAAACATGATCCAAACAGTTGTTCATCATAATTAGAAATATGTTGTGATACTTTTTGGCTAACTGTTCTTGAGAATTAGTACAAGAATAACAAACTCGATTTTTGTATTTTTAAAATTCAAATTTGGATTTTTTTTGTTTAAGGTTGATTGATTGATTATAATCTAAAACATAAAGCTTGGAAATTATCTTATTATCAATTTTCAATCCTAAAATTAAACAAACAGACAATATACAAATTTATGAAAATTGAAATATAAAAAATTCAATTTTAAACTAAAAGTATGAATTAAAGGATGATTGGAAGAATACCAAAGATTGGAGAGCACACCTTAGATCTTGGGAAAGCATTTGGGATGCCTAGATCCAAGTTTAGAGTCTTATACAAAGATTTAAAAAAATTAGAAAGCTTGAAACTTTAATGGCGGATTTCAAATTTCTTATGATTTAAAGCTGGATAGTGGATCTCTTGACTTCGGAAATGTTGAGGGAGACTATTTATAGCCTTCTTGAGTCGGTAGAGGTCTCAAGTGGATCAAATCATCCAAAACCATTAATGGTGTTTTGGCCGTTCTTGGATCAATCTTGTTGGAATAAGCATGATTGATGCATAAATTTATAGGGGAAATGATCATCGTAGTAGGGTGATCATTTCACCTTTCAAATTAGTTAGAAACATTGACTAATGGCTGAGTTCCATCTTTGAGAAATTAAAGATGGGATTCTTCCTTATCCCTCTAACGATCGTGGCGAGGAAGAGGAACTATGAGTAAAACGACGTTGTTTCGAGGGAAAATGTGGACGTTGAGCGTTCTATCTGCGTTTTGTCAGCAAACGGGAGCTCCGTTAGCATTTCAACTAATGGGCATTAGCCGATCTGGTGAGGCGCGGGTGCGCGTTTCTTCGTTTACAATGGGGTACACGGGCGCGTTTGGGACGTTGATGATAATCCAGCGCTCATCCAGTGGATGTGGTTTCGGCTACACTCGATTACTATTTATTTTTATTTTTAAATTTTAAGGGTTTGTATGAAATTGATTTTTCTTTTACCCTTTTGACTTTAATTTTGATTTTTTAAAATACAAAATATTAAAAAAATATATGACAAATATTTTACCAATTTTTTTTTTATATTTATGGGTTAAATAAATATTTTTGGGATGAAATGGGTACCCATTTCATCCTAAATTATTTATTTTAATCTCTTGATTTTTTTAAAATTATTTTAAGATAAAATGATTACAACATTTATCCTAAATAATTTTATTTTTTTGTCTTGGTCATTTTTCTTAATTAATTAGACTTTAATTATTACAATAATTAATTTAATTAATTGTTTAATTATATTTTGACTTTGGTGTTAATTATTTTGATTTTAATTATTTGAAAATAAATCAAAATAATAAAATTGACCAAAGTGTGAGGTCACAATGTTAAATATTAAAAACTACGAATTAAATATTTGATTGAAAAGTGTAAGGTCGTGAGATGAGATGTTTCATTCGGAAAAAATATGTGATGAAATATGTGAGAAAATAAATTGTTTTACTAAGGTGAATAAAATATGGAATAAGAACGTTTTATTTTTTATTTTAATATATTATTCTTAATTTATTAAGATTTTTAAACATTTTAATAGATATTAATATAATTTTTTTTAATTTATTTTATTTTTATCTGTATGATCGTAATAACAGGTTTTATTTGGTTTGAGGGATTATAAGTTATAAAATTATTAGAACGAATTTGATTGATTTGTTTATAATATCAATTATAATGTGTTTATTTAAATAAAATTGATTTTTTGATAATTGTTAATTTATCACTATAATTTTGCAGCTAATTTTGATATGCGTAAATTTAAAAAATTAATTAAACGGGAATTAAAATACACATTTAAAAAAAAAGATAAATATATAATACGTTAGTGTAGATATTTTTTGAGATTGACATACAAAATAAAATGGTGAAAATCAATAATTATAAATTTAAATTATATTTGTTTTAAATTTCAATGTTTATGTCCACTTAACTATAATAGTTAACGGTTAAAAACAACTTTTTTTAGTTTTTATTTTTGAGAAAGTTAATCAATTACAAATTTATGTATAATATTATTTCATCCAAAATTAATTTATGTGTAAGAAATTTAATTGACAGTTTATTAATTAAATCATAAAAAAAATACATGATAATCCTAATTTAGATTCATATTACTATGTCTTATACTTTAATTTGGTGTTTTGAATGAGAGTAAGTGTTTCCAATTATAATTGAAATTGAGATAATGATGTGACAATATTATGCTTAGTCCTTCCATAATTTGGGTCAAGATAAGTGTCTATTTTTTCTATCTCAAATTCCATGGCCAAAATAAAGAGAATTGGAGACAAAAAGTCACCCCTTAACAAATAACAAAATGAATTTCACATCATATATATATATATACACACTTACATAAACTATAATGTCGAGCTAACTCAAACCAAATACATCAAACAACTATTATTATGTATCAAATCTTAACAACCGTGTTCTAAACACGAGCATCCGCCATCTGAACATCCTTCGGACCAGCCAACTGCTCGTAATCTCCAAGATGATTCGCCAAAGACGGTCTATCAACCTCTTCATTGTGATAAGATTTGAAGACGAAGTAAAGCACAGTGGTAATAACCAGAGAATACAGAATCACATAAACAATCAACACCACAAAGAGTATCCCTAATAAGACTCTACCAACAATTCCCAACACATCCAAATCGATCACAAGGAATAGGAACCCGAACTCGATTGCCAGCATTATGACACTCGGGAACCACAAAACAAAGAACCCTAGCCAAAACTTTCCCTTGACCAAATGTCGACTCTTTCTCATTGCCTTAAATCCTTTGTAGTTTTCCAAGACCGATACAACACTTGTCAATTGCCAAACCACACTAAAGTAGATGAATCCAATCAAGTATGCAATCGATACAATGAAAAGCGATGGTAAATTGGCCCGTGTGTTCGACAAAAGGTAGAACCATATCACCAAGAAGACTATGAAAACCGCATTGTACATGAAGAACACAAAAAATGTGCAGAGAAATGTGATCGTCAATCGCTTCCAAACCTATTCAAAGGAATTCAATAATTCAATCAAATAATGACTTCTCTTCAATTTAAGGCATGACAGTTAGTTATTGAAAATTGAATTATTACAATTAATATTGTTAGGGCTGTTTTTTTACCAATTCCATCAAACAAGGATTATTTGAAAAAAACCCAGAATTTATCCCAATAACCCATTCATCAAACAAATTCAAATAATTCAGATCTGTAATGAACAAGAAACAAGAGATGGGTCGATGTTCATACCTTGGGAACTACTGACATGACCTTCCGGAAAGCAATATCGCGGCGAGCGTAGACGGAGGCGACGGTGTAGGTTACGGCGGCGGTGGAAAGAAGGGAGAAAACGAGGAGGAAAGTAAAGTAGACGATCTTAATGAGCCAGTACCACATCCATGAAGAAGAGAGGCGGCGGGATACTCTATCGTAATACGGTGTTCCGGTAGAACTATCGTCGAGATTGATGGTGTCTCCCAAGATTCTAGTGGAGAATAAATTGGAGACTTGTTGGTAGGTGAGATAGATCAAGGCGTAAGGAAGAACTAGGGCAAGAGTGATTTGGATGAACACTTTCTTCCATGCGGCGATTAATTTGAAAGATTCTTTGCAGATTGCAAAGAAACCTAAGGATTTCATCTCTTCTTGGTCTCTGTCCATGGCGGATTTGAACCTAATTTGCAGTTTTAGAATCGAATTTGATTTCAAGTGGATGATGATGATGATGATGATCCTGGGATGGCTGGATTTGAGGGGATATATATATATATATATTTGAGTTTGTGTTATGATCTTGGAAGAACGGTCAAAGGACACGTGAATTATAATAGATTAATTATACATACACTTGTAGGGAAATTGGACTAAATGACCCTAAAGATAGGGGTATTTGCGTCCGTGGTCACTGATAATTAAATTTGATCTGGTGACCACTTTATTTTTTTTGGACGAAATTACCCTTTTCGCGTAACGCGAAGTGGCTTCGCGAAACGCGAAGTGAATTAGGTTAATATAAATACTTAAAATTTTCATTTCCTTCATTTTGCTTCTCTCTCTTTCTCTCTTTCTCTCTCTTCTCTCTCTTCTCTCTCTTCTCTCTCTTCTCTCTCTCTGTTCTTGTTCGTCGGCCGGCGACGGCGAAAACTTTGGCGACGGCGACGAGGACTACGATTATGCCCCATGAATCTACAAAGATAAGAAAACCTTAACCTGAATCGATGTTTATAATACAGATTTATGTTCTTATTTCAATACCTTTATTTCAAACTCTAACTCTAACCCAAATCGATTTATGTTCATGTTTCCAGCATCTCCATCTGAAAACCTTAAATCAATTAAATTTGTTCATATTGGTTAATACTGGTTCATATTGATTCATATTGATTCATTTTTTTGTTCATCTTATTGTTTTTATGTCGATGATGATATTTGCAGATCATATGGGTTCTGTTTCGCGAAGTGCTTCTCGTTACGCGAAGTACTTCTCGTTACGCGAAGGGCTTCTCGTTACGCGAAGGGCTTCTCGTTACGCGAAGGGCTTCTCGTTTCGCGAAGGGTTTCTCGTTTCGCGAAGGGCTTTATGTTTCGTCATATGGGTCTGGATTCAGTGAAGAAGTACTTACAGCAAGACGGAAACCGGCTAAGTGTCGACGTTATAGATGAAGGATTTTCTCAATAGTCAATACAATTGAGTTGTTTTCATTTAGGTGTTCTATAATTATATGTTAAAGGGTTTATTTATAGAATTGCATTTTGAAAAGGGGAAGACATAGAGAAATTGACATTGGACTTGGATAAACTTCCCTTTCATATTAAGGGACTTTAATCCAATTTGCATTATTAAACTTAATCCTAATGGACATTAAAATAAGCTTCATTTACTCAAATTCTCTAATTAAAATGAGGTTTCATTTCTTTTGTCTGTTTTATTTTTTTAATCAGATATATATAAAGTTTTTCTAATTATTAATGTAATATTGTACTTTATCCTGTCACCTAAAGAAATCAAATGATAAACATATTTTTGTTATTTACATTTGGGATAGAAATTTAAGACAAAACTCACCAAAATGTAATGTTTTTATCATTCATACTCACCAAGAAGTTTCAAACTAGACTAGGGAGTTATCATATATAAAGCTATAAAAAAACAAAAAATGGAGGACCAGTCTAGTTATTATTTGAACAAATAAGATATATCTTTCTTTGGATATTGGTGGTAGTCTATTATGGAAATGAAAAATTGTTCTCATTCACCTAATCATTCACCTAATATTTTCTTTGTCCTCGTTAATTTGTTCTAGTTGTTCATATTGCGCACCACCACGCCCATTATTATGAGTGTCTGATTTTCTTTGTCCTCGTCGACGACATTCATGTTCATACAATCCCTCCACTTCATCCTCCGGTTCCTCACGATCCTTTGGCTTTTCATAAGATCGCTCACGAGATTTCTCCCTATCACCCTCTCTATTTCTTCCCTTTTCATGGGATTTTTCCCTACACATGATGGGGGTGAACATTAGAAGCATTCATATCAAAATGCACAAACTGAAATTCAGATTAAAAAACACTAACTGTGTTTGGGAGAGGTACAATTCCAATTCTTTTGTTTGTTTAACAATTTAAAACTAAGAATTCAAATGAAAGCACCAAGGGTGTATGTAGTATTACCGGTTTGCATGACGATCAGCCCTTTAGTATTCGTAGTGCTTATGTAGTATGCCTTCGCGAAACGAGAAACCCTTCGCGAAACGAGAAGCCCTTCGCGTAACGAGAAGCCCTTCGCGTAACGAGAAGCCCTTCGCGTAACGAGAAGTACTTCGCGTAACGAGAAGCACTTCGCGAAACAGAACTCATATGATCTGCAAATATCATCATCGACATAAGAACAATAAGATGAACAAAAAAATGAATCAATATGAATCAATATGAATCAATATGAACCAGTATGAACCAATATGAACAGATTTAATTGATTTAAGGTTTTCAGATGAAGATGCTGGAAACATGAACATAAATCGATTTGAGTTAGAGTTAGGGTTTGAAATGAAGGTATTGAAATAAGAACATAAATATGTATTATAAACATCGATTCAGGTTAAGGTTTTCTTATCTTTGTAGATTAATGGGGCATAATCGTAGTCCTCGTCGCCAAAGTTTTCTCCGTCGCCGTCGCCAAAGTTTTCGCCGTCGCCGGCCGACGAACAAGAACAGAAAGAGAGAAGAGAGAGAAGAGAGAGAAAGAGAGAGAAGCAAAATGAAGGAAATGAAAATTTTAAGTATTTATATTAACCTAATGACATCATCTACAAGGCACAACATTATTGTTGAATGTGTCTTCTCCTCTAGAATGGACATTTCTGCTGACACTTTCAACACCCCATAAGCCTTATTATTTCAGCAAAGCCTGCAAGCTAAAATTATTTCACCCCATGAACTTGTCAATTTTAATGTTTATTGTTGCCATTTCAATTGAAGAAAAACAAACGACCGACTTATCCTAGCTCTATACCAGTTTGTTGTAACGAAATGCATATAACGTAAACAATAAATAGACACGAATTTTACGTGATTTATCAAGATAAAATTTGATTACGTCCATCTAAAAGAGAAAGACTATTATTAAGAAGATTATTAAAGATATAAAATTATAATACGAGTTTATATAACATACGGTCCCTTAAACCTTAATATAGAAATTCTATAATTGGGTCTACTTATTAAGAAAATTCAATTATTCAAGTCTATTATGGGAATTTAAATATGATATATAAAAAATAGGGAATTGGATTTAATTTTAGAAGAAATTTTCAAAATATACATTATTTATCTTAAAAACTACTTACACTAATAAACTATTATAAGTTTAAATAAATTTAAATACATAAAGATTTAACAAATAATAATAATTTTTTTAGGCTGAGTTTAATTCCATTATATTCCTCGCAATGCTGTCAAAATCGCGAGTCAACTCGTGAACTCGTTCGAGTTTACGAGTTAACTTATAGGGATCGAGTCACGAGTTGAAGAAACTCGAATGGAAAGAAAATCGTAATGAAATCGCAAGTTAACTCGACTAACTCGTCAAACTCGAAAAAATCAGTCGTATCGTGCGATTTTACCTTCTCCAGCATTCTTTGATTTATGAAACAGACATTGCAGACGATTCTTCTTCATCTTTCATCGGATTAGATATACATTGCTTAAGATCGTAGGATTTATGAAAGATTACAACTTCAGGAAAAATAAGAAAGAGAGGAAAGAACTGAGAATATGAAATGGAGGAGAGCGGTCTGTGAGTTTATTCCTGGGTTAAGGAGGAGGTCCGCGGCTGAAAAACTAGTGAAAAATGAGGTGTATTAGGGTTTAATATAATATTATATATTTATAAATATATTAAAAACTTTATATAATATATATTTACAGTTGGATAGACGGTAAATAAATATACTAGTTGGATTGAAAGTGAAGATAAATAAAATTGGGTTTGTAAATTATTAATTTAATTATATATATTAATATATAAATATTATTTTTTATAAATATTTTAAAATATTTTTTTCATTTTATATATAAAAAAAATCATTATAATTTTATATACCATATTTTATTTATTAATTTATTTATATATACAAATAATTATTATACTTTTTATTTTTATATTATTTTAAGTAAACTCTTACGAGTTTACGATTCGATTTTGATTTCCGAGTTTACAAGTGTCTAACGATTTTACGTAAACTCTCGATTTTGACAGCCTTGATTTCTCGTATCCGCCCAGATGGAAGCATGACCCATGAATGATGTTATCAAATTAATTTCACTAGTACAAATCCACCATTAATAGCTGCCTAACTCCAATATATACCCGGTTAAATTCCACGTATATGAATGGTAACACATGAAAGAGATGGGTTGGATATAAAGCCACCAAAGGTGTTATAGTTTCAAAACCACTACTACCAATTAATAAAATAAAGTTCCAAATAGTCCCCAGTTTAATGATATATCTATATATATGTTTATCTCCTAGTTTTAGGATAAGGATAGAACGACCAAAGTCTTTCATTTCTATCTTAGGAGAGAAAAAAAAAAAAAAAAAAAGAGTCAAGAAATGAGGACTCATCAAAATGCTCAACATCCCTTCACTTGTTCACGTCTAAACCTTAATAAAGTCTCTTATTTGCTATTTTTCATTGTTGGATTATCCATTGGATTCACTGGCAGTTTTTACGTGAAGGGTTTCTCATTATATCTAAAATCAACCTTCTCTTATTCTTTCTTACCCGCCACCTTTGATCCCCTATTTCTCCAACCAACATCTTCGCCAAAATCTCCATTGCAGCAATTACAACCGACGCTTAATGCTCCTCCAACGATGATCATCGAGAAGGAAAATGTAATGCATAGTATGGAAGACAAGGAGCTATTCTTGAGAGCATCGTCATTACCGAAGATTGATCATAAGTTTGGGGTTGGTAAGGTTGCTTTTATGTATTTGACAAGGGGACCATTACCTTTTAGTCCATTGTGGGAAAAATTCTTTAGAGGGAATGAAGGGATGTATTCCATTTATGTCCATCCCGATCCTTCATATAATGAATCAATCACACAAGGGAATGTGTTTTTTGGAACAAGGGTTCCTAGCCAGGTTAGCTTTAATTTAATTAATATTCATTTTTTGGAAATTTATTTGATTTTTTTAAACAATTCACTTTTAAATTATTGGGAATAATATTTATTTACTTTTCAGAATTTTAAATTTATTTTCTCCTGAGAAGAGACATCAATACATTACATTTTTATTCTTGTCCTCAATAAAATAGTTTAAAGAATTATAAGGTGAAATCATTGAGTTTTTTTTAACAAATTTATATTTCATTGCTATTAAACCAGAAAATAGTTGTATAACACAATAATAAAAATTTGGCTATGACAAAGGCTAATGGAAAATGGAATAAAGTGACAATGACTAGCACTTTAATCAATATTAGGATAATTGATAAAGTGGACCATACTAATATTAATATTAGTAATGGAATTTTTTTTTGAGGAAAATTTAAAAATGGAACAACGAATTAAGTATGTAACTCTCAAACACACTTAATCAGACACAACTTGTCGCCTTATGGGCTCGAACTCAAGATTTTAAGGTTAATATCCAGGCACAAAATTTGCCGCCTGACAGGCTCGAACCCAAAATCTTAGGGTTAATATTCATCTCTTGTTCTCACTAAACTAAAAATGGGATCTAGTAATAGAATTATTTGATGTCTTAGGTTGAGAAATCACAAGGAAATATATTCTTTTACTATTATTAAATTCCCTGAGCTTATACTAGGTGGAGACACAATTATTTTGTCTAATTAATAATGTATGTCTAAAAACATATTTGGTATTTTTTTTACCTTTTTTAATTAGTTCTTTTGCCTTGAATAACAGGAAGTGGAATGGGGAAAACCAACTATGGTGGATGCCGAACGACGCCTATTGGCAAATGCCCTTCTTGACTTCTCCAACCAAAGGTTCATATTGCTCTCTGAGTCATGTATTCCTTTGTTCAACTTTACAACTGTCTACAACCACCTCATGAACTCCAGCCAAAGCTTTGTTTCCTCGTACGATGATCCTAGGAAGAGTGGACGTGGCAGATACAATCCTCTAATGTCGCCAAACATAACCATCTCCCAGTGGCGTAAAGGGTCCCAATGGTTCGAGATTAGTCGCGATCTAGCCATGAAGATTGTAAGCGATCAAAAATATTACCCAATTTTTCATCAACATTGTAGCCCTCCATGTTACATGGACGAGCATTACATCCCCACACTCTTGAACATTCTTTGCCCCGAGAATAACTCAAATAGGACAATTACATGGGTCGATTGGTCCAAACCGGCTCCACACCCAGGGAGATTCGATAGACAGTCTATCTCGGAAGAGCTTTTGAATCGGATAAGATTTGGAACCAATTGTAGTTACAATGGAAATAATATGACATTGTGTTTCCTATTTGCTAGGAAGTTTATGCCAAATGCATTGCAGCCTTTGATGCAACTTGGTTTAGTTTAGGATTTTTTTATTACTTTTTGTGTTATCATGCTGTTTGAGTTTCCATTCAAGATAAACTATTGAGAATCTTTAACATAACACTAGTCACAGCATCATTTTCAATGGCTTATTCTAACTTGGTTTATAAGTTGAATGTCATGAAGTTTTCATATTACTTCTAAATTTATTTTATGATAAATGTAAATTACATTTACGTTAAAATAGGGCATAAGAAAGAAATTTTGTATATGATAGTTTTGTTGACGATGTCGTTGTTCAACCGAACGAATTTGTCGCAATTTTTTATGGATCGATTGTGTATCAACGCATTAGAGCTTGGATGATGTCTTTCAATTAAACGCATCGTTGATTTGATTTGTATCATTATGAAAATAATTTTTTTTGTTGGTGTAAATACTCTAGGTTCCTTATGAAGAACTCTCGGAGTTGAACCAATTATAGAAGAGTTATATCTTAAATCATTTTGAGTCGTTGAATTTTCTCATAATATTTCCTTTTTCTTTTTCCTTTAGCAATGTATTTTTCTAACAAATACCTCTCGTATATGATTTCGGGTTTTATTTATTGCTCTTTTTATGTTATCACTTCTTGGCCTAAAATATACCAATGCCCCTAATATTGGATTGTTATGGCTCTTTTTTTTGTTAACACTTTTTGACTTAAGATAAACAAATACACCTAGTATTGGATTTAGGGTTTTTTCATCATTATTTTTTATGGAATAATGATATAGGGAGCGATTGGGAGGAACAATTCCCCCAACGACTCCCCACGTGGCTGTCTCGTTAGGAAAAATATTCAATTCATACATATTCTTATCATTATAATATAACAAAATAGTGTAGCTCAAATGGTAGAACGTTTGTTTTGCATGCGAGAGGTATGAGACTATGTCATATTCGGATTACATCATCATCCATTTGACTAGTCTAGGTGACAGAAGAGTTTGTTGGAATAAAAAGTGGATTAGGTCCAATCTTGATACCAACTTAATAGAGTGGGTTTGCATGTAGTCTCAACCTTTTGGTGACCCATGCTAATTCCCAACATATTTTTTCATCTAAAGTGTAATTAAGTTCACACTCAGTCATCCTTTTACTGATGTAGTATACATCCGTTTCGAGTTTGTCCTCGTATTCTTTAGTCAATATGCTTTCCATGGCTATGTCTGTTATAGTAAGGTATATGGTGAGAGTAATGTCAACTCTAGGCGGCATGAGTATGAGAGGGGATTTTAAGTAATATCTTATTCTATTAAATGTTTGTTGACAGTTTTCATCACATACAAACTTTTGGTATTTCTTTAGCAGCTTAAACAGCGAATTGCGTGTCATAGTAAACTTGTTGATAAATCGGTTAATGTATTGGATTTTCCCAGAAATCCTCAGACATTTCTTTTGTTTCGAGGGACCGACATAACCGTGATTACTTATATCTTAGAGGGATAAACTTCGATTCATCTTTGTGTGATTAAGAAGCCTAGAATTTTACCAGCTATGATTTTGATGGTACATTTCTTCGAGTTGAGTCGTAGCTGATATTTCCTGATTCGTTGGAGAAATTTTTCGAGATTTCGGACATGTCGTCAACATATATTTCCACTTCCTTGTGGATCATGTCATGAAGGATCATAATGACTGCCTTTTGATAGGTGGTTCTCGTGTTCTTAAGACCAAAATGCATGACACGATAACAAAAGGTTCTTACTTATATTATGAATGTGGTTTTTTCCTTGTCTTGCGGGGGCCACGGGGATTTGGTTGTATCCTGAAAATCCGTCCATGAATGATAACAGTTCATAATCGACAGCATGGTCGACCAATATGTCGATATGTGGTAAGGGAAAATGATCTTTAGGGCTGACCTTATTCAGATTCCAATAATCTACTTACACACGTATTTTCTGGTCTTTCTTTAGGACGGGAACTACGTTAGTTATCTAGGTAGGATATTCTACTACCTCGAGAAATCCAGCTTCGAGTTGCTTTTGGACTTCTTCTCGGATTTTGTTCATGACTTCCTCTTTCATTCATCTGAGTTTTTGCTTCACTGTCTTAGCATTAGGATATAAAGGAATGTCGTATGATCTTTGGAACAACTATGAGTCGTTTGGATATCTTTTCCTTGTGGATGTCTTTGAATCCTGTAGGGATGTATTGTAGATCATAGCGCTCCATGTTACAACATGGTTGCAAAATATACTGATGATAACTTAGGGAGGAAAGCACCTAAAGAACATCAGTTTAAAAAGCATAAGGGTTTAAAAATAAATTTTAAACGAGTCTTTGTCAAAATATTTTGTTTATGGAAATATCCAAAAATATTTTAAAATCATTTTTTAATTTTTCGGGATTTTTATAATATGGTTTGTGGTTCCAAAATTACCAAAAAAAAATAGAATTAAAAAAAAGAACCAAATAGGCCTTAGGACTGGTGTCGTAGGTCTTAGGTTTGTTTTATCGGTCGATGGCTAAGAACCCTCGGTCCTAGGTTGGAAACCCCTCGGTCAGGGTTTAGGATCCACAGTCGTGGTGTAGAGTCCCTCGGTCCTGAGTTAGAATTCTCAGTCGGGTGCTAGAAATCTCGGTCGGACCTCTTAATACTAAGTGGAAGTCATCGGTCTTGGGTTCAGGAGTTCTCGGTCGAATGCGATACTCCTCAGTCCTATGTCTAACTTCTTGATGCAGCGTGCGTGGCTAGGATGAACCTTTATCAAGATTCGTTGATTCTTACGAATACCGAAAGTTGATAGATATTGAGGAAACCTCGTTTTCTAATTAATAATCTTTCCCTCACAAAGTGTTTTAAGATTCTTTTAAATACTCAAACCCTAGCTTGCAAAAGAAGTAAACAACTTTTAATAAATTGCAAAAAAAACACCCGAAACTAATAAAAATGCGATTTTGAGCCCCTAAACGTTTCCGCCCGAAAAACACTAGGCAATCGTCGAAATCTGACACTTGCGAGATATTTTCGGATGCTGCAACTTTCGCATAAACGCCTCTTCGACTCGCACCGCATCATTCCCCCCAGGGTAGAAAAGATTCGTCCTCGAATCTGGAACCGCATCATCCTCATCAGAAGAAGACTCACCCACAAAAGGAACAAGATGCTTCACATTGAACACATCAGAGGTACGCACATGGCTGGGAAGGCGTAAACGATAAGCATTGGGGTTGATCTTCTCCACAATCTCAACAGGACCAATCTTCTTAGCAGCAAGCTTGCTATATTCATGAGCTGGAAAACGATCCTTAGTCAGAATAGCCCACACAAAGTCACCAACTTCAAAATCAACAGCACGCCTTCTCGAATCAGCCTTCTCCTTGTACTTGGCAGTAGCAGCAACCAAGCGGTCATGAGTGGTCTGATGAACCTGAGCCAACTGACCAACAAAATCCGCAGCAGTGGAATGAGGACGCACCTTGCTGGGCAGCGCTAACAAATCAAGAGAAGCACGCGGAGACAGCCCGTAAATCACATGGAAAGGACTGAAACCAGTGGAGCGATTAACAGCATGATTGTGAGCAAACTCGGCCTGAGGCAGCTTCAGATCCCAAGCCTTAGGATGATCCCCAATTAAACTGCGCAGAAGGTTCCCCAAAGACCTATTAACAACTTCAGTTTGTCCATCAGTTTGCGGGTGATAAGCACTGCTAAAATTCAGCTGAGTATTAACCAAACGCCAAAGACTCCTCCAAAAGTGACTCACAAAGCGAGTGTCCCGATCAGAAACTATGGAGGCAGGAAGTCCATGAAGGCGATACACATCCCTGAAATAAAGCTGTGCAACAGCCACAGCATCAGAGGTTTTCTTGTAGGGAATGAAATGAACCATCTTCGAGAATCGGTCAACCACCACAAAAATCGAATCAGAACCACGCTGGGTACGTGGCAGCCCAAGGACAAAATCCATACTGACATCAGACCATGGTTGAGTGGGAATAGGCAGAGGCAAGTATAACCCGGCATTAGTCGAAGCGCCCTTAGCCAACTGACAAACACGACAACGAACAACAAAACGCCCCACCTCTTTGCGCATCGAAGGCCAGAAATAAGAAGCTGCAAGAAGCTGGAAGGTACGATCACGCCCAACATGGCCTTCTTTGTGGAGTTCCTGAATCATCCTCAAACGCAGGCTGCAATCTGGAATGCACAGCTGCACACCGCGGAAAAGGAACCCATCCTCCAAGACAAAGTCCCTCGAATCCCCCTGTTGGATGCGAATGAGGACCTGAGAAAAGAAAGGATCATCACGATAGAGGTCCACAAACGAATCAAAGCCGGGTACATGGACACGCATCTCCGCCAACAGCCCATGACGACGACTCAAAGCATCAGCCACGCGATTAGACACACCAGCCTTGTGTTTAATCACAAAAGTAAACTGCTGTAAATAAGAGACCCACGAAGCATGACGATGAGAAATCTTGTCCTGACCACCAAGATGCTTGAGGGAATCATGATCCGTATATAAGACAAACTCCCGCTGAAATAAATAATGACGCCAGTGTTTGACTGCCTGGACAATAGCATAGAACTCAATATCATAGGTACTGAAACGAAGTTTAGCGCTAGACAGTTTCTCACTAAAATAAGCAACAGGACGCCCAGATTGGCTAAGTACAGCCCCAATACCCAATTTCGAAGCATCACAATGTAGTTCAAATGGCTGGGAAAAATCAGGAAGAGCCAAAATAGGGGCTGAAGTGAGTCGGTGCTTGATCTCAACAAAGGCAGCCTCGGCATCATCCGTCCAGAAGAACTTAACCCCCTTCATACAATCAGTGATAGGAGCCGTAACACTGCTGAAGTGAGGAATAAAACGCCGATAGAAGGAAGCCAAACCATGAAAACTGCGAACTTCAGTGATCGAAGAGGGGCGGGGCCACTGATTGACAGCCAGTATCTTACTCGGGTCCACTTTCAGGCCCTCCCGAGACACCACATAACCGAGGAACTGGGTAGAATCAGTAAGAAATGTGCACTTCGAGGAAGCAGCATAGAACTTGTCACGCCGGAGAACAGATAACACCTCACGAAGATGGGAGAGGTGTGCTACCTCGCTGTCACTGTAAATCAAGATGTCGTCGAAGTAAACGACTACAAACTTCCCAATGAAAGGGCGAAGAGCCTGGTTCATCACACGCATAAAGGTGCTAGGAGCATTCGACAGACCAAACGGCATAACCAGCCACTCATATAAGCCCTCACGAGTCTTAAAGGCAGTCTTCCACTCATCACCCATGCGAATACGAATCTGATGGTATCCACTCTTGAGATCCAGTTTGCTAAACACAGAAGCACCACCCAACTGATCCAACAAGTCATCCAACCGGGGAATAGGAAACCGATAACGTACTGTAATCTTGTTGATATCACGACTATCAATGCACATACGCCAAGACCCATCCTTTTTTGGGGTAAGAAGGGCCGGGACAGCACAGGGACTAAGGCTCTCTCGAATGTGTCCCTTAGCCAGCAAGTCCTCCACCTGTCTACGCAACTCTTCATGTTCTTTGGGACTCATGCGGTAATGAGGACGGTTGGGTAGGGCAGCACCTGGAACCAAGTCAATGTGATGCTGGATATCACGCAAAGGAGGCAAGGCACAAGGCAGATTCTCAGGAAAAACATCTGCAAACTCCTGTAACAGCGGCTGCACTGGAATAGGCACCTCAGAACTAGCACCACAGGTAATCAGCGAACAAAATAGAGCAAACACCATGCCCGATTCGACCATGGCGGTCTGAAAAGGACCCCGAGACAACAAGGTGGTAGGGGGGGACGCATGATGAGTGGGGGCAGCACCCTTCTTGGGCTGATTTGGCATCAACACAATCTTGGTACCATGAAATAAGAACGTGTAGGTATTAGCACGCCCATCATGTATAACAGAATGATCAAACTGCCAAGGGCGACCAAGTAAAAGGTGACAAGCATCCATAGGAACCACATCACAATATACAGCATCACGATAATGGGAACCAATGGAAAAATTAACAAGTACGCGCTTGGAAACTGTAACATCCGTACCTTGACTCAGCCAGGACAGGCGATAAGGCTTGGGGTGAGGTTCAGTGGACAGACCCAGCTTCGAAACTGCAACCTCAGAAATCACATTCTCACAACTCCCAGCATCAATGATGAAGGTGCAAACTTTGCCACCGATGGTACAAGTGGAATGGAACAGATTATTGCGTAACCACTCGTTGTCAGGAGCACGAGGGGTTAAACATGATCGACGAATCACCAAAAGGGGGCCAACATCACCAGAAACATACTCCTCCGCTGCCTCATCATCATAAATATCATACACTGGGGCTGAATCTGAAGGAAGAGCAGAGTCAGGATCATCCACCTCAGTAAAAAGACCACGATTGGTGGACTTTGGGTTGCGACACTCTGCTTGGCGATGGACAACTTCACCACAATTGAAACAACGCAAGTCACCGGGACGTCCCTGCGGGGGGGCTGTAGTGCTGCGAGGGGGGGCTGGGGTGGGATGGGCCGGCTGGGAAGAAGAACCAATGCCACTAGTGGGGACAACCTGTTTTCCAAAGCTACCCGAACCGCGCCTGGCTAGCTGTTTCTCAGCCTGTGAAGCACGCTGATGTGCCTTAGAAACAGTCAAGGGATCAAACATATTCAAAATATCCTGCAACTGGAGGCGAAGGCCACCAATATAGCGAGAAACCAACTGGAGAGGGGACTCAGACAGGTCAACACGAGCCACAAAGGTGTAAAACTCAGTGGAATAGTCATCCACGGAACGAGAACCCTGACGAAGATTCTTGAACCGCTGGTACAGGTTACGTTCGTAATTATATGGTAGAAACGCAGCCCTAATATGCTTCCTGAATTTGTCCCAATTCGTGAGCTTTGCCTTACCATGACGAACACGTGTCTGTTTCAACTGCTGCCACCATGCTTGTGCACGACCATGTAAGCGGATCGTAACAAGGGGTACACGACGATCTGCAGGAACTTCCTTGAAATCCAGAATCTCTTCAACCTGAGAAAGCCAATCAATAAACTCTTCCGGTGGTAGACTACCATCGAACTTAGGGATGTCCACCCTGAAAGCCTGCTCCCAGCGATGATTGGGGCGTTCAGGGGATCGATTCCGAAGACCACCGAGAGGGTTTTCATCTGTCATCGTAACATCATCTTCAGGGTGGTGCATGTGCATAGATGCATCCATCCGTTGCGTCAACCATTCAACCTGCCGCCTCAAATCGTCGTTATCACGGCGAAACTCAGCGTTTTCACGTCGTAACTCAGCAAGGTCACCATCATCAGCACCAGGGGTAGGGTTGCGCGGCTGTCTTCGGGGCGGCATACCTCAGGGTCGACTGGAAACTGATACCAACTGATGCAGCGTGCGTGGCTAGGATGAACCTTTATCAAGATTCGTTGATTCTTACGAATACCGAAAGTTGATAGATATTGAGGAAACCTCGTTTTCTAATTAATAATCTTCCCCTCACAAAGTGTTTTAAGATTCTTTTAAATACTCAAACCCTAGATTGCAAAAGAAGTAAACAACTTTTAATAAATTGCAAAAAAACACCCGAAACTAATAAAAATGCGATTTTGAGCCCCTAAACGTTTCCGCCCGAAAAACACTAGGCAATCGTCGAAATCTGACACTTGCGAGATATTTTCGGATGCTGCAACTTTCGCATAAACGCCTCTTCGACTCGCACCGCATCACTTCTCGGTCATGGGTTAAAGTCATCAGTCCTAGGTTCAGGAGTTCCCGGTCGTGTGCGAGACTCCTCGGTCCTAGGTCTGACTTCTCGATGAGATGTAAAAATTATTGGTCGGACCTCTCGGTCCTCGATGAAGAAAACTGGTCGGACCACTCAATCCTAGTCGGACCTCTCAGTTCTCAAGAACATCAAAATTACAGGTTTTGTAATTTTGTTGGAGACTTGGATTCTTCGATCCAAGGGCATGGGTAGCTTCACAAAGCTCACAGAAATATTTAGAACATCATCCCAATGTATCAATCGATATAGGTGATGATCAATTCGTTCAAAACAATTTGTGGCCAAAAATCGAGTTTTTGGTTTAAAAGATGTTTTGAAGTGTAATGAGCTAACCAATAGCTTCCTTACACTTCATATACTTGATTAATACCAAAACAAGAATATTGGTAGTTCGTTTGAACCAATTTAAGAACTCAAAATTTTCAATTATTTTAAAATTTTTGATATTGATAAAATATGATCGAGATGGATCAAACATGATCTAAACAGTTGTTCATCATCATTAGAAATATGTTGTGATGCTTTTTGGCTAGCTGTTCTTGAGAATTAGTCCAAGAACAACAAACTCGATTTTTGGATTTTTTAAATTCAAATTTGGATTTTTTTTTTGTTTAAGGTTGATTGATTGATTATAACCTAAACATAAAGCTGGGAAATTATCTTTTTATCAATTTTCAATCCTAAAATTAAACAAACAGACAATATACAAACTTATGAAAATTGTAATATAAAAAATTCAATTTTAAACTCAAAGTATGAATTAAATAATGATTGGAAGCATACCAAAGATTGGAGAACACTCATTAGACCTTGGGGAAGCATTATGGATGCCTAGATCCAAGCTTTAGAGCCTTATACAAAGATTTCAAAAAATCAGAAAGCTTGAAACTTTAATGGCGGATTTCGAATTTCTTATGATTTAAAGATGGATAGTGGATCTCTTGGCTTCGGAAGTGTTGAGGGAGACTATTTATAACCTTCCTGAGTCGGTGGAGGTCTCAAGTGGATCGAATCAGCCAAAACCATTAATGGTGTTTTGGCCGTTCTTAGATCAATCTTGTTGGAATAAGCATTATTGATGCCTAGATTTATAGGGGAAATGATCATCGTGGTAGGGTGATCATTTCACCTTTCGAATCAGCCAAAACATTGACTAATGGCTGGGTTCCATGAGAAATTAAAGATGGGATTCGTCTTTATCCCTCTGACAATCACGGGGAGAAAGAGGAACCATAAGTAAAACGACGATGTTTCGAGGGAAAATGTGGACGCTGAGCATTTCGTTCGCGTTCCGTTTGGTTCCGTCGGCGAACGGGCGCTCCGTTAGCATTTCAACTAACAGGCGTTACCCAATCTGGTGAGGCGCGATCGCGCGTTCCTTCTATTACAATGGGGTACACGGGCGCGTTTGGGACGTTGATAATAATCCAGTGCGTGGTTTCGGCTACACTCGATTACTAATTTATTTTTATTTTTACTGATAAAATTCCTAGTTGATATTGATAGTGTTTTATTTGGTTTGAGGGATTATAAGTTATAACATTATTACAATGAAGTTGTTTGATTTGCTTATAATATCAATTATAATGTGTTTATCTGAATAAAATTAATTTTGATAATTGTTAATTTATCACTATATTTTTGCAGCTAATTTTGATATGCGTAAATTGAATTGTCTTGTACTAAAATTAATTATACGGGAATTAAAATACACATTTAAAAAAAAGATAAATATATAATATGTTAGTGTAGATATTTTTTGAGATTGACATACAAAATAAAATAATGAAAATCAATAATTATAAATTTCAATTATATTTGTTTTAAATTTCAATGTTTATATCCACTTAATTAACTATAACAGTTAACGGTTAAAAACAACTTTTTTTTTGAGAAAGTTAAGCAATTACAAATTTATGTATAATATTATTTCATCCAAAAATAATTTATGTGTAAGAAATTTAATTGACAGTTCATTAATTAAATCATAAAAAAAATACATGATAATCCTAATTTAGATTCATATTACTATGTCTTACACTTTAATTTGGTGTTTTGAATAGGGGTGAGCAAACGGGTAAACCCAACCCGTATTATCCAACCCATATTCAACCCAAATTAAATTTACCCAACCCATAATTCAACCCATATTATTTACTAATATGGGTTGGGTATGGGTTGGGTTGAGTATGGGTTGGGTAACCCAAATTATTTTATTTTTATTTTTTTATTTAACATGTATTTGACTCATTTAACACATTTTTATTCGTTTAACACGTTTTTCATGTTTTTGACTATTTTAACACGTTTTTTATACATTTAACACGTTTTTGACACGTTTAACACGTTTTTGGCACGTTTAACACATTTTGACATGTTGAACACATTTTTCATGTTTTTGGCATGTTTAACACGTTTTTAACACGTTTTAAACACGTTTAACACGTTTTTGACACGTTTTTTCACGTTTTCGACACATTTAACACATTTTGACACATTATGGCACGTTTAACACGTTTTGACACGTTTAACATATTTTTCACATTTTTGACACGTTTCACACGTTTTTGGCACGTTTTGACACGTTTAACACGTTTTCCACGTTTTTGACACGTTTTAACACGTTTAACACGTTTTCGACACGTTTAATACGTTTTTCACATTATTGACACGTTTCACACGTTTTTCACATTTTTGGCACGTTTAACACGTTTTCCACGTTTTGAGACGTTTAACACGTTTTTCACGTTTCTCATGTTTTTGGCATGTTTAACATGTTTTTAACACATTTAACACGTTTTTGACACGTTTGACACGTTTTTGACACGTTTGACACGTTTTTGACACGTTTTGACACGTTTAACACGTTTTCGACACGTTTAATACGTTTTTCACATTATTGACATGTTTCACACGTTTTTCACATTTTTGGCACGTTTTGACACGTTTACCACGTTTTGAGACGTTTAACACGTTTTTTTACACGTTTTTCACGTTTTCGACACGTTTAATACGTTTTTGTCACGTTTAATACGTTTTTCACACATTCAACACGTTTAACACATTTGACACGTTGGACACTATTTTCATGTTTTGACATGTTTAACACGTTTTTAACATGTTTGACACATTTTTCACGATTATGACATATTTAACACATTTTGACACATTTTTCACGTTTTTGGCACGTTTAACACGTTTTGACATGTTTAACATATTTTTCACATTTTTCACATTATTAACACGTTTAACACGTTTGTAACATGTTTAACACGTTTGTAACATGTTTAACATATTTTCACACGTTTTTCACGTTTTTGGCACGTTTAACACGTTTTGACACATATTCCATTTTTTTGACACGTTTAACACGTTTTCCTCATTTTTGGCACATTTTGATACGTTTAACACGTTTTTGACACGTTTAATATGTTTTTCACATTTTTGACACGTTTAATACGTTTAAACACGTTTAATGTCAAACGTGTGAAAACATATTAAACGTGTCAAAAATGCCAAAACGTGTTAAACGTGACAAAACGTGTTAAAATTTATCAAAACGTGTTAACGTGCAAAATAATATGCTAAACATGTCAAAAATATGTTAAATGTGTAAAACGTGTTAAACGTGCCAAAAACGTGAAAAATATGTTAAACATGTTACAAACGTATTAAACATGTTACAAACATTTAAACATGTTAAGAATGTGAAAAACATGTTAAATATGTCAAAAACGTATTAAACGTACCAAAATGTGAAAAACGTGTCAAATATGTCAAAAACGTGTTTAACATGCCAAAAACGTGAAAAACATAATAAATGTGTGAAACACGTGTTAAACGTGTGAAAATATGTTAAACATATCAAAAACGTGTTAAAATGTTAAAAACGTGTTAAACGTGCCAAAAACGTGAAAACCGTGTTAACGTGCTAGTTATGTTAAAAACGTGTTAAACGTGCCAAAAACGTAAAAAAAACGTGTTTCAATTGTCAAAAATGCGTTAAATGTATTAAACATGTCAAAAACGTGTTAAACATGACAAAAACGTGTTATTAGTATGAAAACGTATTAAACATGTCAAAAATTTGTTAAACGTGTCAAAAACATAAAAACGTGTGAAAAACATGTTTTAAGTGTGAAAACGTGATAAAAATATTAAAAACATGTTAAACGTGTGAAAAACGTGTTAAACATATAAAAAAACGTGTTAAAATGTCAAAAACGTGGTAAACGTGCCAAAAACGTGAAAATCGTGTTAGACTTATCAAAAACGTGTTAAATATGTTTAAAACGTGTTAAACGTGCCAAAAACGTGAAAATCTTGTTAAACTTATCAAAAACGTGTTAACGTGTTAAATATGTTAAAAACGTGTTAAACGTGCAAAAACGTAAAAAACGTGTTAAACTTGTCAAAAACGTGTTAAACGTATTAAACATGTCAAAAACGTGTTCAACGTGACAAAAACGTGAAAAACGTGTTATTAGTGTGAAAATGTGTTAAATATGTCAAAAACGTGTTAAACGTGTCAAAACGTGAAAGCATGTCAAAAACGTGAAAACGTGTTAAACGTGTCAAAAACGTGAAAACATGTCAAAATGTGAAAACGTTGAAAAACGTATTTAATGTATGAAAAACGTGTTAAATGTGTGAAAAACGTGTTAAACATGTGAAAAACATGTTATAAGTGAAACGTGTTAAAAATATTAAAAACGTGTTAAATGTGTGCAAAACGTGTTAAACGTATGAAAAATATGTTAAACATGTCAAAAACGTGTTCGACTTAAAGTTGGAAGATGCTTAGTTTATATTGGATTAATAATAGAGAATTAAACTAAATTTATATAATTTGGGTAATTTGGGTAACCCTAACCCAACCCAAATTAAACTCAACCCATACTCAACCCAACCCATACTCAACCCAACCCATATTAACCAACCCAAATTAATATTTTGGGTTTGGGTTAGGGTTGGGTTTAGGTAAACCCATATTATGCTCACCCCTAGTTTTGAATGAGAGTAAGTGTTTTCAATTATAATTGAAATTGAGATAATGAAGTGACAATATTATGCTTAGTCCTTCCATAATTTGGGCTAAGAAAAGTGTCCATTTTTTCTATCTCAAACTCACTATTTATGCTTACTCAATTACATGGCCAAAATAAAGAGAATTGGAGACAAAAGTCACCCCTTAACAAATAACAAAATGAATTTCACATCATATATATATATATATATATATATACACACACTTACATAAACTATAATGTCGAGCTAACTCAAACCAAATACATCAAACAACTATTATTATGTATCAAATCTTAACAATCGTGTTCTAAACACGAGCATCCGCCATCTGAACATCCTTAGGACCAGCCAACTGCTCGTAATCTCCAAGATGATTAGCCAAAGACGGTCTATCAACCTCTTCATTGTGATAAGATTTGAAGACGAAGTAAAGCACAGTGGTAATAACCAGAGAATACAGAATCACATAAACAATCAACACCACAAAGAGTATCCCTAATAAGACTCTACCAACAATTCCCAACACATCCAAATCGATCACAAGGAATAGGAACCCGAACTCGATTGCCAGCATTATGACACTCGGGAACCACAAAACAAAGAACCCTAGCCAAAACTTTCCCTTAACCAAATGTCGACTCTTTCTCATTGCCTTAAATCCTTTGTAGTTTTCCAAGACCGATACAACACTTGTCAATTGCCAAACCACACTAAAGTAGATGAATCCAATCAAGTATGCAATCGATACAATGAAAAGCGATGGTAAATTGGCCCGTGTGTTCGACAAAAGGTAGAACCATATCACCAAGAAGACTATGAAAACCGCATTGTACATGAAGAACACAAAAAATGTGCAGAGAAATGTGATCGTCAATCGCTTCCAAACCTATTCAAAGGAATTCAATAATTCAATCAAATAATGACTTCTCTTCAATTTAAGGCATGACAGTTAGTTATTGAAAATTGAAGAGGAATGATAGGAAGCACGACTTTGGGGGAGCGACTCGTACAGCGAAAGTGACATCGCTGTTATACGAAAGTGACATCGCTATTATACAAAAGAGACTCGTCCCTTTCGTATAAGAAAAGGTCTCTTTTATGTAAAAGAGATGTCACTTTCGTATAACAATATAACAGCAAGGATATGAGTCGCTCCCAAAGTCGTGCTCCCAATCCTATTTGAAAATTGAATTATTACAATTAATATTGTTAGGGCTGATTTTTACCAATTCCATCAAACAAGGATTATTTGAAAAAAAAAAAACCAGAATTTATCCCAAAAAACCCATTCATCAAACAAATTCAAATAATTCAGATCTGTAATGAACAAGAAACAAGAGATGGGTGGATGTTCATACCTTGGGAACTACTGACATGACCTTCCGGAAAGCAATATCGCGGCGAGCGTAGACGGAGGCGACGGTGTAGGTTACGGCGGCGGTGGAAAGAAGGGAGAAAACGAGGAGGAAAGTAAAGTAGACGATCTTAATGAGCCAGTACCACATCCATGAAGAAGAGAGGCGGCGGGATACTCTATCGTAATACGGTGTTCCGGTAGAACTATCGTCGAGATTGATGGTGTCTCCCAAGATTCTAGTGGAGAATAAATTGGAGACTTGTTGGTAGGTGAGATAGATCAAGGCGTAAGGAAGAACTAGGGCAAGAGTAATTTGGATGAACACTTTCTTCCATGCGGCGATTAATTTGAAAGATTCTTTGCAGATTCCAAAGAAACCTAAGGATTTCATCTCTTCTTGGTCTCTGTCCATGGCGGATTTGAACTTAATTTGCAGTTTTAGAATCGAATTTGATTTCAAGTTGATGATGATGATTCTGGGATGGCTGGATTTGAGGGGGATATATATATATATATATTTGATTTTGTGTTATGTTCTTGGAAGAACGGTCAAAGGACACGTGAATTATAATAGATTAATTATACATACACTTGTAGGTTTGGTTTTGAATATTGAGAAATTTTCTTAATTTTATTTCAAGTGGATGATGTGATTGCTCCATTATAAAAGATAAACTAGATTATTCTCTTTATCTTTATGTGTATAAAATTAAAAGAATGTTTGAGTGAAGTTAAAGATATATTTTTTTTTTCAGTTTTGTTTTTCTTTTCGAATCTGAAATTTATTCGTTAAACAGTAACCATCCTATTTACTTATATCAAAATTTTCATATTGAACTTTTGTGATCCTTATAATATTCTCAAAATTATTAATAAATTGTTTATTGTTCGTACATATCCTTCAATTATGTTGGTGATCCAACTATATTATTAAAGGGAAATGATATAGAGCGGTAAATTTGGACGGAAAAAAACGTAGGGAATAACATGGCATGGTTACATGTCAATTTTAATTATCTCTCCTAAACCCGATTATCTTTTCCCGTTTCTTTCTTTCTCTCCTGTTCACACAAAGTGATAGCTCAAATCCACATACTCACTAAATCATTTTCGATTCATTCTTCGTTTCGATTCATTCTTCGTTCGATTCGTTCGTTCTCGCACCTCGTCGTTTATCCCTTATTCTGACTTCCGCTTTCGACCTAACAGAAATATTCATACACCGATTCTGCCGCTTCAATGTCTTCCGGTGCCGACCGATCAGAAATGTTACTTTTATTTGGTAGATCTGTTGTTTCTGTATAGATTCTTTGTTTTTTCGTTCGTTTTGTGTATATTTGAAAGGTGTATCAAATGTATTGATAATCTGAAATGATTCACTGTAAGGATTTAGCTGCTTTTGTGTGTATTTTCTGTATAAATCATTTGTTTTTTCTTTGTTTTGTATAGATTTGAAAGGTGTATCAAATGTATTGATAATCTGAAGTGATTCGCGGTAAGAATTTAGCCGTTGCCATTAGAGGACATTAATGTTGATATGTTTGAGAAGATGATGCTCCTTCAATTTTTATGTATTAATTGAAAACTATCTTAAACATTTGATATTAGATGAGATTGTTATTAAATTGAGAAATAAAAGCAGACCTACAAGATTTGAATAATAGAGAAGGAGTCAGCATTAAGTAGTTTTATCGTCATCACCACAATAACAATTGTTAAAACTCAAGAGAGATAAAGTAAAATGAGAGATGAAAAGATATTGTTAAAAGGTGAAGCAGTAACAATTTTTTTTTTTAATAATTTTGTTTTGAAATCAATCTCACTTGTTGTTAGTAAAGCTTTCTAGATTCCAATTGATAAATAGCATTGCAAAGTACATGGTCCTTAAGGGGGAATACAAGACATCTTATATTTGGCATGAAACTAAAATTGGAAAGTACTACCCATTATTTGCACCTTAACCTCAATATCAACAAACAAACAATTACAAATCTTACGATGACATTAACGTCATGATGGACATTCAACAAATCAATCAACCTTTTAATGGTGGACCAACAGAGAAAAATAATATAAGAACCCATGATCCCAGAAGACAAAATACCTCTATTTACATCATTCCAATCCCAATTACTGAAGCAATATAGAATATGTTGACATAAACAATCCGACAAAGAACAGTCTTACAAGAATTCAAAACCATAAACAATGTTATCTACAATTTAATCGCAAAAACTTCCTAGTTAGATGAATAATTGAAGATAGATGAATCAACAAAGGTGACTTGAGTTCACCATTCCACTAACATCTCCACAAATGAGGATATGTAAAAACCTTTGTTGGCCATCATTTCCTTTTTTTGAACTTTGTTTGCAAATTCCAAAACCAACACCTTATGCATAGGACTTGTAAAAATCACGCAGTTCATTTTCTGATGAGAAGAGCATCCCAAGTTGTGGAGTTTTGACTTGATTTGTTGTTGACGAACCACCCAAACATTGCACATCACTCTCATTCAATGACACACTTGAGTTGTTTGTTGTTTGGTCCATATTAGCTTAAAGCCTACACTCAAACAAAATGTTTATGTCAAATATAGATGCATCGATCATAAATATAAAAGACTAGATTATGGTGTCATTGACTTATAGTGATTCAGATTATCAATACATTCTATTTTAGCTCATATTAGATTTGTATAGATAGTTTAAAAAGCTTCATGTTCATATTTACAGATTCTTCATTAATATCTTATCAGATTCTTCATTCACGTCTAAAATTGCTAATTAAGTGTGATTTAAATCCCAAACAAACTTTAAAATAATAATATTAAAAAATCTGTCCAATTTATGAAACAAGTTAATAAGTATTCATCTAATATCTAAGGTTTAAGGTGAAGTTTATACAATAGTTTTCAATCAATACATCAAAAGTCAAGTAGTCTCATCTTCTCAAACATATCAACACTAATGCCCTCTAACAGTAACAGTTAAATCCTTACTGTGAATCATTTCAGATTATCAATACATTCGATACACCTTTCAAATATACACAAAACGAACGAAAAACAAAGAATCTATACAGAAACAATAGATCTACCAAATAAAAGTAACATTTCTAATCGGTCGGCGCTGAAAGACATTGAAGCGACAGAATCGGTGGATGAATATTTCTGTTAGGTCGAAAGCGGAAGTCAGAAATAATGGATAAACGACGAGGTGCGAGAACGAACGAATCGAACGAAGATTGAATTGAAAATGATTTCGGACGAAGAATGAATCAAAAATGATTTTTAGTGAGTCTGTGGAATTGAGGTATCACTTTGTAAGAACAGGGGAGGAAGAAAAAACGGGAAGAGATAACCGGGTTTGGTTTAGGAGAGAGAAAAAATAACGGAAGAATAAAGACAGAATTTAATTAAAATTGACACGTAACCATACAATGTCATTCCTTACGTTTTTTCCGCCCAAATTTACCGCTCTGTATCATTTCCCATTATTAAATATGGAATTATTTTTCGTATTTTTAATAATTAGTTATTTAATTTAATTTTTCAATATGAGGTACTATTAGAATTATCCTCTCCATCTTATGTATGAGTTTTTTTATTGTTTGCATATAGGTAAAGTAAGTTACCTATATAAGAATTATGATCTTTCATATTGGATATTGGGTTTTGAAGAGAGAAGGAAAGAAAAAAAAATATTGTATAAAATTTTAATATTAAATAAATAAAAAATATTTATATATTATGAGGCTCGAAAAAGCTCGACAAGTCATCGAACAAACTTATATATGAGCTCGAGTTCGACTCGAATAATAAACGAGTCGGCTCGAGCTCGACTCGAACTCGGTCAAAGTCAAGCTCAAATCGAGCTTTGACCGAGCAATTTGCGAGCGGCTCACGAGCGGCTTGACTCATTTGTAGCCTTATAGGTAACTATCATTTAGCAGAACATTATCCGACATTGATTATCAACTAAGGATAATTCTAATGGTTCGTTTTAAAATATTTTGTAGAGATTCTTTCGACACTGTTTTATTGGTCCAATCAGAGTGCTCTATTTCAAGCTTCATCGTTTAAAAATTTAATTTTAGTTTATGTAAATTGTAATATAATTTAATATCTAGATAATCAATTATTTGTATTAATTTTATATTATTTTTTAATTGATGTTTTATATATAACTCTCAACTAAATTATATGAGAATTAATTTTTTATTAAAAAAAATATATATTTATAATTAGAATATTTTGTTTTAAAAAAAAAGTAATATCTCCACTTAATTTATAACTTACACTTTAACTGAATATTATAATGAAACATAGTACTTTGAGATATGAGTTATGATATTCAGTATTAATGAAATGTGTTTTTTATTATAACTAATTATATTTGCACATTAAAAATAATAATTATATTTGTAAGAAAAGAACAACTCAAATATTGAATAAAGGTGAAACATTAAAGTTAGTATAAGTCCTAAGTTGTAACCATCAAAACTAAAGTAAATAAAAATCGTTTCATACATAAACTAAGAGTTCTATTTTTAAGCTCAAAATAAACACTTATCATTTAACAAAAAAAAATGATAAGATGTGATTTTATTTATTTAATTAGATATTTACTATTATTTAGAATATCATCATCTACTCGGTGGTTATTAAGTTAGTATAGATTATTGGCATGACCCTTTTAAATAAATAAAATTTAAGAATGGTTAGACATTTCATTTATGTAAGACTTTTTTATTACATGAAATTATCAAAGTAAACTATTTTTATAGTTTATTTAAACTATGGATGATGGTGGATTGAGTTATGGTCTTTGAATAAATTTAAATCCAGCATATTATATCAATTATACAAGACCTCATATACGGATATCCTAACATATATATATTCAATCATTAATATTCAATATTTTAATTAAAAAAATTCATGTAACAATACTTTTTATTATTAAATAAAATATAAAAATTAAGTTGGTACATCTGTCAAATTTATTTGGTAATCATGATATTAATTTATATATTTTAGTCGTTGGACACTTATCATTTATAACTATTATTATTAGGACGTTGTCTAATATTCGTTCGTAAAGGTCGATAAATTCGACTAGAGAATTAATCGCCCTTCTCAAGTTCGATAATATGTCAGACAACATATTTGTGTTTTTTTTTTTCTTATTTTCATATTTTTTGCATTTTAATTTTATTTTTATCATTATATTTAAACTACTCTCATATTTATCCTTTGAGAATTTAATATTTTTCTATTCGAACCGGTGAGTATAACAATTGGGTAGTTCGGATCAATTTAAAACCTATATAATATTGAACAATGTGTAAGTTTTTCGATAGTAAAGTTTAAAAAAAAAATGATGTGTGAAAAAAGAAACGTGGTTGAATAAAGCGTAAGCAAACGCGTCCAAAGAAGAGTCATTGTTGACCAGACCACATCATCTTCCATTGTCTTTCCTTTAATCCTTATCTACTCCCAAGCAATTGCCATTTCATTTCCTTTTTTTTTGGGTTATTAATTCTTTTTTATTCTAAATATTTAATAATTAACTTAGAATGTTTAATTTTTTTTATTTAAGATGTTTAAAATATCACCTCTAATTTATGAATTTTTTTAAGGTGAAAATTAAACTCATAAATTTAATTTCTTAAGTTTATTTCTGGCCACTTAATCTAATCCCATCAACTTAAATAAAGACGAATTTTATTCTGTCTTTATTTATTTATTTATTTTTGTATATATTTGTTTTTAAAATAATGTTTATTCATTTTAACAAATTAAGATGGTTATTATTGTGGTCTTGAAGTGGATGTCAACACGCTTACATCATCTATTTAAAAAAATATTAAAAAAAAAATATGTTGTTTGGGAAGGTTTGTGACATTGGTCTTTTAATATAGATATTTTTTAATTATTAAGGATTTTCTTAACTTTTTAATATAGATAAGTGTATAGTCAATATATGAGGTCATTTACTAGATCTCTTTTTGATGTGGATTTGTTATTTTTTAAATTAAAAAAGTCAGTCATTTTATTATATATATATATATATATATATATATATATATATATATAAAACTATATTAAATCAATCAATTTACTAGGTCATTTACTAGATCTCTTTTTGATGTGGATTTGTTATTTTTTAAATTAAAAAAGTCAAACAAGACTAATTTAATAAAAACTCACAAAAACACTTGAATTACCAATATTTTTTTTAAGTTAAAAAATATGATTGTGATTAAAATATTATATAAACTACCATTTAGCCCGTGCATTTGCACGATTAATAATATAAAAAACCGTGAAAAAAAATTAAGAATAATATTTTTAATTTTATTTTTTAACCGTTTTAAGTTTATGGGTGGGTCAACCCACAATCCGACCCAAGTATTCATTTACTCAACATCATTATATATATATATATATATATATATATATATATATATATATATATATATATATATATATATATAAAAGTTAGTTAGTTAAAAAATTGAATTTATATTAATGTTAAAACGTCCCGCGTTCATCAAATTTGGTGTTGAATTTAAAATATAAAGTCTTAGTAGCCTAGTTGGTAAATGTTGTACTTGTTTTTGTTAGGTTACAAGTTCGAAATATACCTCTAACATTTTTTATTTTTAACCGTTTTAAATTTAAGGCGGGTCAACCCACAATCCGACCCAAGTATCCAAATTAACCACAACTCTCGACCTGACAATCTGGACACTTTAAAAATTAAGCATCATTATATATATAGATTAGTTAGTTAAAAAGTTGAACTTATATTAATGTTAAAACGTCCCGAATTTATCAAATTTGGTGTTGAATTTAAAATATAAAGTTTTAGTAGCCTAGTTGGTTAAAGAGTTGTGCTTGTTTTGTTAGGTTGCTAGTTCGAAACATACCTCTAGCATTTTTTATTTTATTTTTAACCGTTTTAAATTTAAAGGCGGGTGAACCCACAATCCGACCCAAGTATCCAAATTAACCACAACTCTCAACCCGGCAATCCGGAGACTTTAAAAATTAAGCATCATTATATATATATATATATATATATAGATTATAACAAATAAAAACATGAATTTTTTCTAGAATTATAAACAATTTTTTATTTCAAGAAAGTAAAAAAATTAAATAACTAAACGTAAATTTAACTAATCAGTTAAATCTAAAATATTGTTTAATCAAACAAAAAAAAATGTAACTTTGAATAAGGATAAGTTTGTGCATTAATTTGAGTAGCATTACCAAGTATTAAAGATAAAAAAAATATTTGAATCAAATTTATGTATTTCGTTACTTATATATAAATCAAATTACGACTATATTAAACCTATTAATGACAATTATTTTTTTTCATAGAGAAGTTGATATGCCAAATTCTTGGCACCTCTAACTTATTTTGCATTGTAGAAGTCTTGTTTTTTTTTAATCACTTAAATTTGAGTTTATTTTACATCTTGTTTAGTCAGATCGATTTTTTCGTCTCGAATTATTATAGTCCGAATAATACTTTCAATTGTCGGTGGGTCGTTTGCTGCTCATACTCTTCGATTGTGTTGGTGATCATTTCTCGAGTTCGTGTCCGTCCTTTTTTAACAGCAAAGAGACGATATAATCAGATCTGAAATTATTTTTTATTTTTTCAATAACAAGTTTCTCGTTTTGAATTTCATGTGGAGGACTTTTTTTATCCTCCCATGATTTGTATGACATTATCACTATTTCGGCCATATAGGTAGATGTTCCATTTCTATTTGGCAAGAATTTTTCCGGTGTTGACACCATCTTAGAATTTTGATAGAGATTATTCCGACATCGTTCGTTCGGCTTGTTTTACTACAAACAGTTATCGTTCAAAAATTCAAATAAATTCGTCTTTGAAGGAATCATCAACAATTTGATCATTTCTAATAATGGAAATTTTATTTTTGTAAATTGTTTATGCAATTTAATATCTAGATTATTAATTATTGATTTTAATGTTGTATACGCTTATCTTGTATTATTTACTAATTGATTTCTCATATATAATTCTTATTTAAATATAATGAAAATTAATTTTAAAAAAAAAAACATATTAATTATTTGAATCTTTTATTGCTTGGATCTAATACTTGAAAAGTAAGATTGATTCATATATAATTAGTCGTCTTTAAACAAACTTCTGTATTCAAACAAGGAATGTAACTCAATTGCTTAATTCAAACGTGCAACTCTCAACTCATAACTCCTAAGACAAAATAATAGGTCATATTGTGTTTGAATGTGAATTTATGTAAGAAAAAAAATTATTTGAAAATATATTATATAATTTTGTAAATATCTATGGGTTCAAATAAAATTGCATTTAGAAATAAAAACACAATTCCTTTAAATTTATTATTTTCTAATATAAATTCTAATCTAAAATCCAAAAAGTTTTTAGAAAAATAAATCAGAAAATTATTTCCAAAATTGGCTATTAATGTAACTAGGTAAGAATGTTGAAACCTGAGAGAAAAATCAAAAGGTTATACCATTTTTTATACTGTTTTCATGAACATTTATATACTCAATTAATCTATTTAAAATAAATAATTAACAAACAAACAAAAAAATAAAAATTTAAAAAAAATCTAAAAAACCTAAAATAGATCTAAATATTAAATAATATAAAACATCTTCCCAAAAATATATTTTTTTTAAATAAAATAATAAACATGCAACTATTTCAAGATAACTTCAAGTCAAACAAATCAATCTAGTCTCAACCATATATTATGGATTATTTCATCTCAAAGTCCAAATTTAGCCCTAATTTCATTGTACAACAATAAGTCAAAAACAGGCCAAGTTAAGCCTGAAAAAAGAATTAAGGAGAAGATAATTTGAAAACAAAACAAAAACCTTAACCATTTATAACCCAGATTCTCATAAATCCTAAAGAAGTTGTACAACATATTCCTTTCCCAATCCAACCAAATAGTATATATACACTAACATATGGCCTGGCCTTCTCATCACTAACTTTTATTATTATATTAATTATCATAAACTGGCATAACTGAGGATATAAAGATAATTTAATTCAACACTTAAACCTCTTTTTTTTCATTATCATTCTAATCCTGATTATTATTATGAAGACTTCCAATCAAATTGATGGTTTCCAAACCCATTAAGTGACCCAATTCCGTTAAATATTTGGTCACCAAAAGCCTGTTGCTGACTTTGATCTCGAGTCATGGACATCGCCCCTACTCTCCCCCGGATTCCACCACCCCTACCACTTCCTTTCGGCATTAAACTGTTATTATTACCACCACCGTTGTTCCCAATCTGAGAAGACATCATCATGTCGTGAAATATTTTCTCCACAGAGCTCTGAGATTCGTTCATGATGGAATCGCCTGATACAGCAGGCGATTGGTTTGAGATATTGGCGGAGCCTGCATTGGCTCCATAGGGGATGGAGCCGTTTGAATTACTGATTGGGTTTTGATGTTTTGTCGTTGAATTGTGATGGAGGAGGCCTGCGATTGTGCTGGAGGATGAAGAACCGTTTGAAGCAACTTGGATTATGCTTGTTCCATTATTAGCATTTTTAGATACAGGTTGCTGTTGTTGTGTCTGTTGTAACTCTTCCTCTTTATTTTGAGCTTGACTATGACTATGGAGCCCTACTGATGTACTAGTACTACTACTCTTCCTCGGAAACTTAGCCAAGCACTCTGACAAAGAAAACTTCTATTAAAATAATGTCACTAAGCTAAATACAAATTCTTAAAAAGTGCATTTAATTGAACACTATAAGGTGCTATCATGTCGAAACTGGTTCAAAGTCAACCACTGAGAGAATAAGTTTTAAATAATTATAGCAGTGGTGACTGAAGTAGAACTAACCAATAGGTCCAATCTGTGTTTCTCGGCTATAGTCAATCAAATCCTTCATACTGTTAACCACTTCAGATATCTGTAATAAGTGCAAAAGCCAACACGTCATGATATCTAATAATGAGCATATTTGGAAACTGTAATTTTGTCACAATTATGTACCATAAAAATCGTCTAAACTAAAATTGGAAGTGATATTTTTTTTGTTCGGTAAAAGATTGTCCTGGATCAGATTAAAGTTTGATTTTTGCTTTCTATCATGATCCAGATTATATTGTGATTTTTCTGCTTCATTAGATATAGATATTTTTTCGGATCATGATTCAAATTATTTTTGCACATATAACAAATGTAGATTTTCCGGATCATAATCCAAACAAAAATAATGCATACCAAAACAGACCAATATGGGATATCACATTATTTAGGTAGTTCAAACAATCTGAAATTCATGTGCACAGTTCACCCATTAGAAGAAGCTCAGCCTCATGTGAAATCATGAAGCTATCATGAGCCACCCTGAACTAAATTTACCAGGAGAAAGATCTGACAAGCAGATTGAGCATAATCAGAACTCTAAGATTCCAGTATCATAATGGATATGTAAAAATAAAAATACAGACAATACATGTTATTCTATGTTCTCAAGGTTTTCTACAGTAATAAGCTGGGGCAGAGAAGAGGCTAGTTATTAGAAAGGAGCCATAAACAACAAAATAGGTAGCTAAATTACCTGGAGACACCGCACATATCTTTTTGTATATCCTAGGTCATTAACTAGAGGAACCTCCAATGCTTTTGCCAACTGACGAGCTGATGTAACAAACCTATAGAGAAACAATCAGACATTCTAGACATTATGAGAATGAAATTGACACAAAAAATCATCATTCTCTGTAAAAGACCATCAAAAAAGGATGTAATAACAAATAGTTGGAACAAATCGATATCAACCAGAATAGATATTTCTCCATAGAATGTAGTTCATAAAAACAGGAATGGAATATAGTTGTAAGAGATTGAAAAGAACTCCACCCAATTTCTTTCCTTATTTAATTTTTGTATGCATATTCATTTCACTATAATCACAGTTCATTGTAATACAGATAACAGTTCTGTACTTCTCCAATGTTTTCAATCAATATCAACAAAGGATGAGTGAAATTGAAATTATAATTTCAATTTCAATTCTATTCCTATGTTGGGATTAATAATTGAATTGTAATTCATAAGAGATTTATTTGATTTTCTTCATCTATTTCTTACTTTTTTAATTTTCTCTTTCAACTGCCTATAAGCATCTAAGCACATATAAACTCATTTTGAGCTAATTAACAAATAGTTGGAAGAACGATCTTGGCTTGAATTGTTTTTTTTTTTTTGAGAACGGGCTTGAATTGTTTAGAGTATACTAAAACTGGAATTCATAGGTATTTAGAGTGTAATTACACATAAACAAATTATACACATTCCATGATAATTCTTCTTTTTAAGTCCTTAAACAAAACAACATAATTGGAATTTGCCCCCCTGATTCCGATTCCGATTCCAATTCAGCTATGAACAAAAGTAGCATCAAAGTAATTTAACTACAAATAGCTCTTTGAATGATTTATGATGGCTCTAATGGGGTGAAGAAATTGTTTTGCATTATTTAGAAAGATTCATTAGGAAGATAGGGAAGGCCAAAATACACTCTGATAGAACTAGTAGGCTCTAAGAAGGATATGATTTCATAAGTTAAATAAAGAATTGGCTCATCCCAAACAAACAAGACTAAGGCATTAGTGTGTTGTGTTAAGCATACTCATTTGACTACAACTAATAATGTATTCCGTGCATTGTTGGACAATCTACTTCTCCTGATTCATGCTTGGGAGAATAGAAGAAGATGGTAGACTACATACATGTTGCAGTTACTTTGTAGCTCCGGAACTGACAAGTTTGATGCTGCATTTTGGGCTGCAACCTGATATTTTTGAGCAGCAGCTCCAAGTTGACTTACCTGTATAGTACAATCTATAGAATTAATATTATCTATAAATTAAAGTCTGCAGTATTTGATGGTTCATGTAGGAGCTTTTCATTTTATTGGATCAAGGGATGCGTCATTAAAGTATATTGATTTAGCAAGTATAACACCTAAAGAATTCAACAAGAGACAAAAAAAGAAAATAACTCAATTTCATTGCAAGGGATTATTGGATTTGGGTTTAGGCTTGAAAAGGTGCTTTAGGGCCATTAATTTCATAATAAAGCAAATTAGACTTTGAAAAAAGTATATCCTTTAATAAATGTGATTTTTGAGAGAATTGGGTTTGGGGTGAATCCAAAGTCCCCCCACCAAAAAGACAAGAGGAACATGTAATTACAAGATTAAAGAGAAAGAGATTCAGATATTAGTGATTCTTTTCTTTCAACCAGTATCCATTTCATTTTATGTTAAAGATTTATAGATTATTAGATTATGACAAGTAAGAAGCTATGTATGTCTATTTGGTCAAATAGACAAAGATATTAACTAATGGTTAGTGAATAAGACTAGTGAGAACTATAGCTGATCATAAATCTATAAAGAAAAGAACAGCTACAAACATTGAGTATAATTAAAGAAGTTTTATGTGAAGCATGGATAAATATATGTATTATCTATAAGATAAAGAAGATCTATTACTATAAATGTACATTTAACTCAGTAACCTGAGGAATTAGAAGTTTCCTAGGAATCAGCTCTTCATGTCGCCGGGCACAAAACTCCCAAGAGCATATCTGGAGAATGTGACGGAATAAACAGATAAGTACTGATGCAACTTAGAAGGCATGATGATGGGTCAAGAAGATGACACTTAATTGCTTGTGGAAAGATGTGAATACAGAAAAGGGGAACAAAAGAAAATAAAGATATCATCATATCATTCATGGGCAACCTTTAGCTCTGGAGAGAAAACTATGCGAAGTTGGCCATCTCGGACAACATGAAGTTGCTCAAAAACACTTTCCTGTACTGCTTTTGCATATTCCAGTACAATTTGACCAGATGAATTCTGATATTCCTGAGGCATATCGACATAAAGAAGTTCTTCTAGTGTTCCACTTTCATACTTGATTTTGAAAAGCCTTGGGAGAACCTCTGCAGTAGCCTCTGGAGAATACATGGAAGTTTGGTATTAGTAAATGAATCCATAATTAGCACTATAAGAAGCATAATTTCTGCCCGTGACAATAATATTACATACATATTCTACCAAAGTACAACTCAACAGGTGGGAGTGGGACATCCAATCAACAGATGAACCGATAATCCGACCCTATATCCAATTAATCCGATCCGCTTGGATTTAAGGCCGGAGATGCAGATATTAAAGTTGTATAATTTTTTTTTGGATAATTGTGTTACTTACAAAATTGAACCAAACAGAACCACAAACACCCCTACTAAGATAAAAGGGCAAATATACATATGAACTTTCCTAAAATGTGCATATATAGAGGAAGAGAAGTAAATGGAATCATTGTAAATAATATGAGATGAAGTATACAAATAGCCTAGAAATCATGCAATTAAGTGCTGAATGAAATTCTTCTCTGGCTTCTCTTCCATGGATTCGGGCAATTCCTACGCCTATCCTTAATATCCCTAAATCGCAAACTAACATAAAACACATATGAAGGGAAAACAGTAAGTTAAAGGCCATTAGAAAATCTTTGGTAATAGGTATGTAAACCTACCGAATCCCCGTCCAGGTTTGCGTTTGCATATTTCGCAATGCCATATGTCCTGCAGCATGAGAAGAAGGTTTTAGAAGACCTGCAAACTTTGAACTAGAAGGTCTATGTAAATCTTAAATAAAGACACAACTTTAAGAAATATAATATTTGAAGAGAAAATTATATGAATTGACCAGTCAAAGATAGAACAAGTGCTGCAAGATAACATTTAGCTAGATTTATATGTCTCCATAGCAGACTAAACTCAGTGGCAACCCAGATGCAACAAACCTGAGGGAAAACTCCATTTGTCTGGCGGCCACTTCCATACATGGAAACACACCATTTCTTCTTCGCATTAGGTGTATAGTACTCAGCTACAAACTTTCTCCAAAATTCAATGTTGTTATCCTGCACAAAAGAAATGAGCTACCAATGTACACAATGGTTGACAATCCATGTCTAAAGATAACTGGGTTAGTTGATAAATCATGTTACCTCAGGTTTGCGTTGTTGTTGATACATGAAATGTGTCAACCGCTTGGCACACATCCCAGGTTCATAAGATGGCTTGGACTGGGACCTCAAAGGCATGTTTTGCGGCTGAAACTGAGGAGGTTGTATAGGGGGTCTTTGCATGGTAATACCCTTTATAGCTAGCTGTTGTTGCTGTTGTTGCATTTGCAAGAGTCTCTGCTGGTGCAAAATCTGAGCAGCAGCAACATTTACCTGGGGAGACTGTCGAGACATGTGGAGAAGTTGTTGTTGCTGTTGTTGATGCAGAAACAGTGGCTGATCTGAATGCTGGGGCTCCATCTTTACTGAACTAAAGCCTCTCATCGCCTGGACCTGTTGAGGTTCTAGTTTAACAGGACCAAGAGTCCTTACAGTGTGCAATTGTTGTGGAAGCTGAGCCTGTTGATCATTTATCACCTGAGATTCCAACTTCAGCGGCCCTTGTACACCTAACCCTCTCCGAATTTGTTGATATTGTTGTTGCTGCTGTATTTGTGGTTGATTATGCTGAAAGGTCTGCAGGTCTGGCTGTTGAGCTTGTGGTTGATCCGGCATTATGTGATTGCCAGAAGGGTTGGAAAACTGGTGTCCTTGAATTTGACCTGTCGATCCAGGGTTAAATCCAACTCCATTCCCAACACTTGAAAGTGGATCAGTCTCAGCTTCGGTATCCATAATTCCTCTCTGACTGCTTTCCAACCCAGAGATTCCAGAATCTGGAACCGCATTAGCAAAAGACTGCTGAAGAAGAGACGAGACGTTGGACACATTGCCCATCAAATTAACATTATTAAACAAAGAACGAGAAGATACAAGCGATGGGAAAGCTGCTTGAGAACCCCCTTGAGAACCCATGAGACCAGAATTTGATCGCAAAAGGGAGGGAGGAACAGACTGTGGACCACCAACAGGAGCAGGAGGCCCTGAAGGCACCATATTTTCCAAAGCAAAATTTACACACAATAATTACTCTTGCAAGCAGAACATGAATGTCATAAATTCATCACTTGGTGCTACAAAATTTAACTAAATTATTACAACAAAGAAAAAAAAGATTATTAATCGACTTTTGTCCTGAATGTTCTACAACTTCTATACCACTGCTTAAAATCAAACCTTTCCCCTGTCTGTCTCCTCATGAATCCAATCACCGTATATTCAGATTTGGTCAAATAATCTTTCAACTCTGCATTCTACAACATGAAGAGATATACAAGTAAAAATCGTTAATTTAGGCGAAATATCTGAGTTACACAAAACAAAACCGTGCTTAAACTAATGCGGAACCCTAGATGTTGATCGATAGGCTCTCAAGTAGTGAAAATAGCGAGAAACTTGAAATGGAAAAACGAAAGTGCGTAATATGAGAATAGAGATATGAATACAGAAAACTTACTTGAGTAAGGAGTTGATCAGCTATGCAAGTTACATGCGAGGAGCGATCGAATAGCGATAGAAAACATAAATTTGAAGAAAATCTAAGAGTACAAGTCTTATTCTCCTTCAATTCACATTGAATGTCTGAGCTTTTCTTCTTTATTTTACGGTCTAAAGCTGCTGCTGCTGCTGGACATTGGAAAGCAACTATACATATCGGCAAATTGCAATTAATCTGAGCTGTTTCCACTGGTTATCGTCGTTTGAAGTCCAAAACTGGCATATCAGTGTATCTTCGTGTCACAAATAGAGAGGGAGAGCATTTCCCTCTTTTCACTGTATTGAAAAGTAGAGAGAGAAAATCAATGAGAGATAGAGAGAGAAAGTTGCGGACGTCAAATTTTATTCGAACTAATTAAATTCAACTTCAATCCCTTTTCTTTTTTGTTTTCTTTTTTATTATATAATATAAGAGTTCTCATAATATAAAATAAAAAAGTGTTCATATTTTTTTTTATAAAAAATCATATTTACAAAGTTAAAAAAATTACATATTTTTTATTTTTTATTTTAAATATAGCGGAACAAACCCAACAAATTAATGTAAAATTAAATTATATCAAATATTATGAATCAATAAAAAATATAGCCTTTAGAAACAATAATGATAATTAATAATTATATATATAAATATTAATAATAGTAATAATGATAAAACAATAGCAAAAACAATTGAAAGTATAAATAATAAACTAATAAATAAAAATATTTTTAAAATTATAAAAATTGGAGACAAAAAATTGGATCAAATTAAACATTATCATTAGTGAACAAAATATAACATAAATTCGAAATTTATATAATAAAAAATAAAACATTTTATATTAGAAAAATTATCAAAACTCTATAATCTTAATAAAACAATTGTTCCCTTTATTAAATAATTTTTTTTACTTAAAAGAAAATAATATAAGAGTTAAAAAGTGTAAATTTGAAAATATATATATATATTATATATATATTAGTAAAATTTATAATTATATTATATTTTATAATATATGTATAACAAATATATAAATTTATGAACAATTTTTTAGTGGACAAATAAATTTTTCATAAAACAAATATGTGTAAATTTATTTTAGTTCAAACAAAATTAAAAAAGTTTTTCAAATATTGGCACATCGGCCCCACTGTGCATGGCCCACATTAGCATGTCATGGAAAATGCCATCATATATCTATTTAATTACCTATTTGCCTCGGTTTAAAATTTATTGATTCCATTAAAGAAGCAGAGAACTAATTACATGTGGCGCAACCTTACGCCATTTGTAATGGTAGTTGAAGATCCACCGTCCACTTGTTACAAACGCCAAATAATTTTTTAACTATTTTTATTATTGTATTAATTTTTATCTTTCAGGTTTTGAAAAAAAAAATACAATTTTATCATATTTCTTCTATTTCTTTTCTTACTATATTTAATAATGTTTATGTGCATTAAATGTAGTTAGTTGATAATTTTAGTGTTCTTACAAAATTATAACAATCAATATTTTATAAATTGAAAAATTTTGTTAAGAAAATTACAAATTATTATTCTCACCCATTTTTTTTTAGATTAGGTTAAAACCGACAAAAAAAAATAAATAAGAAGAAAATTTAAATTAAGTTATGCTTGGATCGAAATTAAGTAAAAAAAATTGAATTAACAATGTTTAATTTTTTTCTTATAGTATTTTTCTAATTAAATTATTTTGTGTTAAATGTTACCAATCACACAATGAAAATAGATTAAATATATATCTTGTTGAAATAGATCTATACTTTGAAATTGAGTCTATTATTTTAACTTAAAAATTATTATAAATTAATTATAATTCGTTTTTACATTAATGGTCAAATAGTGAAAATTAACCATTAACAAAGTAATATGTCAGTCAAGTGTACAGATTTCAAAGTTGAAAACCATATATTATTTTAGTTTGGTAAGGAATTTATTTTACTAATGCTGTTATTTTTTATATAATAGTATCATAAAAATATATATATACAAGCTATGAACTATTTAAAAATTTCAATCTTACAAATTCATATTCAAATAAAATTACAAATTGTGTTTACTAATGAAAAGTATAATGCAAACTTTTGAATTGATTTAAAAACAGTTATAAATCTACTGAGATTATAAAATTTTCTTAAATTTTAATTACATTTTAACGAAAACGAAAAAATCAGACCTGAACCGAACAAGAAACGTGTTAAAGTCCTCTAACTTTGGATTCAGGTCGAAATCCGATCATCCCATTTCGATCCATACACAATTGTGGAAGTATATATATATATATATATTTAGGAAGTAAAAAAATGAATATCTAACCTGAACTCATAATACTGAGTTAATGCATCATAAAAATATTTAAAATGTACCGAAAATCACATGAAAAAAAAACTTATAAATTAAAATAACTAAATGCTTAATAAATATTTTTATTCCCAAACAAATTAAAGAACAATTTAGGGCCACCAAATTATTGACAAACTAAAAGTTGGTCACCAAAGTTGCATAATTTTTTATTTTTTACTAAAATTTCATATTTCAATCAAAATCCTGTTCAACAACAATTTTTTTTTATAAAATAAATCCCCACAAATTAGTAAATTAAAATACAATACAAATTAGTAATTAGATTATCCTCCTTATAAATTCTTGAAAAATTTTTAAATAAAATAACCTGCCAGAGAAATCTAACTCTTTATCAAAGTCGTGATCTATATCTTATTATGTACAGTAATTAAATGAATCTTGCGAAAACTTCTGGATAAATATTAAAAATATGTTAATTTCTCATTCTCAACTGAATCATTTCCACTTATAAAAATTGAGTTTTTTTACCATAAAAAATATATTGTAGATGTTAAAAAAAGTCTACAGCAATAATAGATAGATGATGATTTATTATAACAACTATTTTCATTATAAAAACAAAAATATCAGCATATTTTTCATATTTTAACACTCTTTATGGTTGTTTGGTTAGAAAAGTCTTATTGAGATTGAGATTATATCATCAATCATCTAGCATATCTATGTATAATTTTATACACTTGTATTCTCAAGAATTTTAGAGTTACTTTTGATTTAACTTATTTCTAAATTATATTGAAGCCATAGGGACCTATTTAACATTTTATACAAGAATACAAAACAACCCTTCTTGCATACTGGCATGGGCTCCTTCCTTTAATTTTTAAGGTTAAGTTCATCACAAGAAACATAGTGCTTAAATCTAACCAAACAAAACAACAATAATTGAAAGGACAAAGGGAAGAAATTAAGGAAAGAAAACAACAACAATAATGAGAAAGAACCACAATCTTCTCCTCCCAAAATAACCATTAAATGTCTAATTTTGTAAAAGAGATCCAACACATTCCAAGGCAACTAACTATGTGTTAATTTTGATGTAGGTAATGGAGTTAAGAAGATTGTTTTTAATTATATGATTGATCTTCCTTTGTTATCGATCGATAATGCATCAACTTTCCGTAATGTAGTTTTAAGTAATAGTTGGATATATTTCCTTTCATTTGTCTTTATCCCTAACATTATCGTATTTTGCCCCCAATAATTAAAAAAAACATTTAACTATTAGATTCAATTGATCATTTTTTTATAAAACAAAAGTTTGAAATTGCATAGAATGAAAAAAGTTGTCAATTACCAACAAAAGAATATCCACTCTAAAGTTAAAAATGTTAATTTTGATTTTATGGTATGAGTTTACAATTTGTTTCAATCTATTACATAAATTGAATGTTGATGGGTTTCAAATTTAAAAATAAATAGAAAAGGAAAATGATAATTTACCTTCTATAGACATGAATGATTATATATTTAGTGAGATTTATTGGTTCCCTAAAATCATGTTTTGCACCCAATTTAAGGTATTCTTAGATGAAATATGAGATTTTTGATATTTTTAACAAAATCTAGTTTATTTAATTACTTTAGTGTATTAATTATCTTAAACAATACTATTTTTTATTGAGCTTGTATACATATTAATTATCTTTATTTGAGACTTAAAATAATATTTGAAAATAAATATGTTTTGTTTGTGTATTTTTTAATTTTAAATTATCTATAATAAGTATTAAAACTATCTATAATTATTATTTTCAAATTTAATTAAGACACTTATATATAAGAAAAAATACTTTAAAAAATATTTTATTTTTAAAATGGGTCCCATAAAAGGACTCAATAAAAATAAAGTTGTGAGTGATCAATTTCTTTAGAACCACTTCACTTCATTTGGGAAATTGGATGAAATATTGGCCCTTAGAGTCTAAATCCAAAAAAAGACCCGCCTGATAAACTTTGCAAAAATAGTTTTTTTTCTCTGTGAAATATCTGTATTGTCCCTCGCGCGTTCACTTTATCGCTCATTTACGTGAAATACCACTATCTCATTTTCATCTAAATCGAGTCTTTGAACTCACGCTATTTAGATGAAAGTGAGAGAGTGATATTTCGCGTCTTTCATCGTATATATACTATATTTGCCCCCTCATTTTAAAAAAACTCTTTCCTTTTTCGATTCTCGACTCTTTTACTTTCCATTCACAAATCTCCAACTTTCATCTTTGTATTTACAACTCTCATCATCATTCAACTTCGTTCAACATCATCGATCAACTATCATCATCGTTCGTCGTTCGTCTCTTCGATCATATATTCAGGTGAGTTTAGGGTTTAGGTTTAATCTGTAATGTTCTCATTATTCTACGGTTTATATTGATGGATATTGATGTATAATCCTTAACTTTTAGGGTTTATGTAGCTTTTAGAGTTTATATAGCTTTTAGGGATTATGTGTGTATATGATGTTGCTATCTAATGTTCTTCACTCACTAGTATTATATCAGTGTTCTTATTCTGCATACATGCATGGTTTAGGGTTTTTAATAACCGTGAATTGTTATTTCACGAGCATTGTACTTATATGTTGCTTTCCTCGTGTATTCTTTGATGTTGCTTACTTGAGTTGTTACGTTCTATAGTTTAGGTAATTATAATGTTCTGGAATTGCTTACTCCAATATTGTTCATTTTTTTGTAGATGGAGTCCACCATAATTCTTGAGTTTGCTGGTAGGGTCTCATGGAAAAATAATATCTCAAACATTTCCACCAAGTTTGCTACAATGAATCTAATGGAAAGGGTAGAACAAACACAATTCCAATTCTTATTCAAAAGACCCACGTTACTGCATTTTTCAGGAACGATAATACATCAAATGCTCCCCAGGAAGAGCAGCTCAAATTCTTTGGAGATGAAGTTCCTCGTGAATGGAGAGGAGTTGTTCTTCGAGATGAAGAAGTTTGTGTTGGTCACGGGCCTCAATTTTGGGAGATTCCCTACGGTGAAAACCATTTTCAATCAAGTTGAAGAATGTCCGCCTTTGGTTGTCAAATATTTTAAAAGTAACATGATTGTTAGAACAAGAGACCTTCACTCAAAATTTGTGTCCTGCTCTAATAAAGAAGATGCATAGAAATTGGGGTTGGTATACCTGGTTTGTCAATATCTCTTCGCCCTTGACCCAAAGAGGATAATAAATATCAAACTCCTCAACAAGGTCGAGGACATTGACACTTTCCTCCAATTTCCATGGGGAAAGTTGTCCTTTAGAGTAACCATAAAGGGTTTGAACAACGATCTGGAACACTACAGGTCGCTATATCTGAAGAAAATAATGGGGAAGAAGAACAAAGACAAGAATGTTGATATTTCTTATACCGTATATGGGTTCGCACTAGCCTTACAAGTGTGGACCTATGAGGTTATCAAAACGTTTGTCCTAAACTTGCAAGGAATATGATGCTTCAAGCACATGATTCTATCTGCCTAAAGATAGTACAATACAAATTCAACAGGAAGAGCACTACCTCTAATCTTCACACTGCCCTACAAGGAAAAATTGTCAAGAAGATGGAATTGTTTGAAGACGAGAAGATCTTATATGCTGGGATGACTTTGAAGATATGAGAGGTAATTTTTATGATTGTTTTTTTGAACTTGATTGCAGAAAAAGGAAATTTGGAGATATTGAAGATGTAGTTCCTTCTAAACCTGATATGAGGAAGAAAAGACAAATTACTCAATATGTTCTTGCCAAACCTTCCATGAGTAGAAGAACCCGCATCCCTACCCCCAACAACTCTTATTCTGTCAAGAGCGCCACGAGTAGAAAAGATGATAATTCCTCTCAAATGACTTCAGCATCAATAGATCCCCATGATGATGATGACCCTCAAATGACTCCAACAGCAACAACTCCCTAGGATAGATGTAGATTGGATCAACTAACGAAGGAACTAAATGAACTAAAAACTGAAATGAGAACTGAAATAAATCTCATAAAAGATATGTTAAACCAACTACAAGAACAATTTGACATATTATCAGCCACACTAGGGGAGGAACAAAGAATGAGAAGATTGAATGAGGAATATGTGGATGTGCTTGTGGAGAAAAAGAAGGTGAATGAGGAAGACAAGGATGAGGAAGATTTGGAGGAGATGAATGAGGAAGATTTGGAGAAGGTGAATGAGGAAGACCAGGATGAGGAAGATTTGGAGGAGATGAATGAGAAAGATTTGGAGAAGGTGAATGAGAAGACAACGATGAGAAAGATTTGGAGGAAATGAATGAGAAAATTTTGAGAAAGTGAATGTGTTGATTGAGGACCTGGTGAATGATAATATTGAGGTATGTCTAATTCGATCATTTAATGTATTTCGAGCATTTGATGTAATGCGAGCATTTGGTCTTTTTTTAGGATGGTCTTGTGGAGAAGAAGAATGAGGATGTGCTGGTGCAAAAGGAAGACAAGCAGAAGAATGAGGTGTGTCTATTTTGAGCATTTGGTCTATTTTGAGCAATTGATGTAATTTCAATCATTTTGTCTTTTTTTTAGGATGGGCTTGTGAAGGAGAAGAAGAATGAAAAAGACATTGATGGGCTTATGGAGGAGAAGTTAAATAAGTATGTGGTGGAGGATGATGTGCTGGTGAATGAGAATATTGAGGTATGTCTATTTCAAGCATTTGATGTATTTCGAGCATTTTGTCTTTTTTTTAGGATGAGCTTGTGGAGGAGAAGAAGAATAAAAAAGACATTGACGTGGTGGAGGATGATGTGCTTGTGAATGAGAATATTAAGGTAGGTCTATTTCGAGCATTTAATGTATTTGGAGCATTTGATGTATTTCGAGCATTTGATGTATTTCGAACATTTTTTCTTTTTTTTAGGATGAGCTTGTGGAGGAGAAGGAGAATGAAAAAGACATTGATGTGGTGGAGGATGATGTGCTAGTGAATGAGAATATTGATGTATGTCTATTTCGAGCATTTGATGTATTTCGAGCATTCTTTCTTATTTTAGGTTGAGCTTGTGGAGAAGAAGGAGAATGAAAAAGACATTGATGTGGTGGAGGATGATGTGTCAGTGAATGAGAATATTGAGGTATGTCTATTTTGAGAATTTGATGTATTTCAAGCATTCTGTCTTTTTTTTAGGATGAGCTTGTGTAGGAGAAGAATAATGAAAAAATAATGTGGTCAATGAGAAGAATGATGATGTGTTTGTACATAATTTGGAGAAGAAGGAAGACATGCAAAATGTGCAAAAGGTGGAGGAGGATTTGTTTGTGGAGAAGATTGAGAAGAATGAAGACAAGGTGCAAAATAAGAAGGTGGTGCAGAATAAGAAGATGATGCATAAGAAGAAGGTGAAGGTGGAAGATAATGTGTTTGTGGAAAAGAAGGAAGACAAGGTGGTGCAGAAGAAGAAGTTGGTGTAGAAGAAGTTGGTGTAGAAGAAATTAGTGCAGAAGAAGGTGGAGAATGATGTGTTTGTGGATGAGAAGGAAGACAAGGTGTAGAAGAAGGACAAGTAGAAGGTGGAGAAGGATGTGGTGCTATTGGACGATGCAACTCATGTCCAATTTTTAAGATAAAAAGGTTGAGGTCGAAAGTACTACTTAGTCCCTACATCGACCTTGGTCGAATAAAAATGAGGGTCAAAGATCCAATCATTGTCGATCCTTGGAAAAATTTGATCCGAAACTATAGAAAGAGTTGATGACAGAGTTGTGGAAAAAAAAGTAAATGTAAACTGGAGCTTTGTATTGGCACTGTAGACTTTAAATTCTTTGATACAATATTGAGGACAACTATGTGGCTAACTGATTTTGAGATCAATGTCGGATGTGCTCTACTAAGAAAAAGAGCAATCACCTACCCTAAGACGTACACGAAGATTTTCACCATAGCAGATTGTCATCTCGCCCCTATGTTTAAGTCACACTATAAAAAATTTGTTATTGATTCTGCTGATGCTGATGTTGATAAGCCAGGAGACCATGATTTTGATTGGGCATTTTATGAGTACTACTGGGGTAAGAAAAAGACATATGCTCACATAGAGCATTGTTGATGACATTTATTTCCCTCTCAACCTCGACTTGAAGCACTGGGTACTGTGTGTTCTACGAATGAAAGAATGGAGAGTTGACGTTTATGATTGCGATCAGTCTATTTTCAATGAAGACAATTTTGCAGAATTCATGATACCCATGTGTCAAATATTGTCGCTCTTTCTTCATAAAGCAATGTCTCTAGTTCAAATTTCCAAGTATCCTAACATGACAACAGAGACTTTAACATTTCGTAGAATCCCACATCTAGAAGTACCAAAAGTAACAATAAGTGGGGCTGTAGTGTTTTTGTATTAATGTATATATAATACCTGACTGCTAAACTTGGTCTAGAAAATTGCATATCAGATAAGATGAAATTTTATAGAGAAAAGTGGGCAGTCAGGTTGTTCCACCAAATTTTAGAGCCATGAAGTATTATTCTTGTAATATTTTAGAGCTATGTGATGATAGTTGTAATATGTTGAAACAAATCACATTATTTTTGTAACATGTTGTTCCTCACACAAATCTATTTTATGGTTTATCATCATTAATTATGTAATACTGAATATTATGGGTGTATTTCGAGCATTAGTTATGTAATACTGAATATTATGAGTCTAATTCGAGCATTTGATGTATTTCAAGCATATGGCCTAATTCGAGCATTTGATGTATTTCGAGCATTTGATGTTACTAGCAACCTAATCACTTCAGCTTGGTTGGAACCTAATCCTATGAACTCAAGCACTGCTTGGATTGGTACTAGCAACCCAAGAAGCACTACTAAATTGGGTAATAGGAATCCAATCATCATCCCCTCATTCAGACGCAAACATGGTTCATCTTTAATGTCATTTTCAGTTTCAAAGACAACCTCCCACTGCTTTGGGAATACGTCAAGATCATCAATTTCTGGAACCACTACACTTTCTTGAGTTTGGTTTGTTGGATTTCTAGGTAGTGAATTCTCTAATAAGGATACACACAATAGAGTGCGGTTGTGGACTAAAACTGGTTCATGTAAAAAGAAATTCACATCCACATCGTTTTTTATATCAGTTATATAAGAAAATTTGACATTTATGTTCGGAGTATATACTTGGCTTGAAGAAATAAATCATATCTAGATTTATCAACATCAGTAACAGAATAGATTAGATCAACTAATTAGGCATAAGTGAATTTCAGGGAACATTCAAACATCTGTTTGACTTTACAGAAAAATGAGTAACATCATCCGTAGTTTTCCACTCTCCATCAAAATAAAGAATTACTTGAGCTGCAATTGAAAACAGTTCAACAACATTACAAGAATTACGCGTATTGTAATGTTCTTTTGTTGCCTCACTCACGATTTTTACTTACTTCGGTTGTTGCTTTTTGAAGATGGTGTGAACCATAACCGATGATGAGTTTGCTGGTAGAGTTTCAGGAAATCCAATGCAACAACTTTTCCAGAAGTTTGTTGCAATGGATCTAATGGGATAGGAGCCCCCTATCCAATAGGTCCATTGAAAAAACTTGTGAACATTTCTTGGTACATTGTATTTCCATGAAACATACCAGCAAACTTCTCCTTAGTGAGTATTTCACGTGAGTGAGAAACAATACTCGTGAGTGAGCAAAATACGCGTGAGTCACATCTGTCTTTGTTCATACAACATAGTATTCATTCACATTCATTCAGGAGTCATCGAAGCACTAACTAAGAATACAATCTAGCTATATTATATTATAACCAACCTAGTGTTCATAATCACTACATAACATAAAATAAACATACCCATTTTGAGAACGAAGAGTAGTGGGTCTTCAAACGGAGAGGTCGTGGTCGTGGTCGTGGTCGTGGTCGTAGTCGTCGTCATCTGCTACTCGTAGTCGTCATCAACATAGTATTATATAAGGGAGTAGGGTTTGAGAGTAAAGTCGGAGAGAGAGTCGAGAGTCGTGAAATGAAATGTTTTTTTAATTAGGACAAAATAATATATATATATATATATATATACGATGAAAGATGCGAAATACCACTCTCTCACTTTCATCTAAATATCGTGAGTTCAAAAACTCGATTTAGATGAAAGTGAGAAAGTGGTATTTCGAGTCTTTCCATTAACGTGAAATACCACTCTCTCACTTTCATCTAAATCGCGTGAGTTCAAAGACTCAATTTAGATGAAAGTGAGATAATGATATTTCGCGTAAATAAGTGGGCGTGCAAGGAGTAATACGAACATTTCGCAGGACGAAAAAACCTTTTTTGCAAAATTTATAAGACGAGATCCTGTTTTAGATTTAGACCTCTTATGAAGCCATTTCATCAAATTTTCCATCCATTCTATTCATGTTGTCACTATATCATGTTTAGAATTTTTTTATATTTTTAACAAATTACCTTCCACTCTATATTTTTATTTAATAATTAATTTATATTAAAAAATATACATATAATTTTAATATTTAAATTGATAAAATAATATTAATAATTAATATAACAATTAAATTTAATATAAAAACTTAATTTTATTTCTTAAATTTATAATAATACTATTTTTTTTTCTCTTATCACATTTTCTTTTATCTTTTTTTATATATTAATTCTCTCAAATTTTCATTGTCTATTATTTTTTATTTTAATTAAAATTTTAAATTATATATATAATAAAAACTTATAAAAAAATAATATATTAATATAATTTATTTTAAAATAAATTATTTAATTTAAGTAATATTTATCAATATTTAAAATAAAATTAATGAAAAAATCATATTATTTTAAATAAAAATATTAAGTTTATAAATATATAATTAAATATAGAGTTATATATAATTCTTATTAAAAAATTAAAGTTATTAATATTATATATATATATATAACATATATATAATATTAATTATTATTATTATAAATAAATAAATAAATAAGTGTATGAATTTAATCAAACATACAAATTATTAAAATAAACTAATATTATTGATGAGTCAAGGTGAAAAGTAAATTTCTCTCTTCTCTTTTATTTTATTTTTATTGTTTTAATTTCAAAACTCTAATCCCAAAATCCAAAATTCCAATCCTTAAACCCAAAATATCCAAACTCAACTAGTCTAAAACTTAAAATCTAAACTATAAACCTTTCAAAACAAAAAATTATAGTCATAACAAAATAAAAAATAATAGTAATAAGTAAAAAAAAAGAATGGTGAAGAGAAAGAGAGGACTGAAAATTTTGAGAAACACTGGAGGAGAGAGGAGAGAAAAAGTAATAGTTTAATTAACCGTTTTTAAATACTAACTCAAACTACAAACTAAGGCTACTTTTATTGTGGGTTGACTAGATAAGTCCTTAGATTTTTAAGGTAACTAAAATAATTTATCATAAATTAAGCTAATTTTATTTGTTGACTAGTTATTTATATTACATTATATTAAAGCAGTAATATTGTTGCATCTGAATTCTCAAACATCTTATATTAATACACATGTATCAACACACCGTGGTTATATTCAGTCTCATAGAACATCAAAAAGTAAGTAAAGAATCCAAAAAGAATACAAAACTCACAATGCCGAAGCATCATCAGAACAAGAACAAAAAACGTAAGCCTCCTCCGGTCATCATTCATGAGTGTCCTCCCGAGGTTATTGAGGTCACTAAAGAGAATTTCGCAGATATGGTCCAAAAGTACACTGCTATGGAAAACAACACATCATTGGGATCAAAATCATTGGCTTTATCAAATCCTTCTTCTCATCCCATTCATGATGTGAGGTTATCTAATCGTAATGCGACGATATCAGGAGTTAGTTGTTCTACTAATGTAAACGGTAATTGGTTAGATATATTTGATTATTTAGTTTTATAATGATTTAACAATAACTTTTTTCATTTATCTTACTTTACATCGTCACCAGAAAAATCACAAGATTCGAGTCTTGTTGGGATGATATCAAGAGTTGTTGGTACCGGTCCTCCTCTACCACCCTCACACAAGACGACAATTTATGGTTCATCATCCAGCACTTCACACAAGACGACAGTTTATGGTTCATCATCCGGTACTTCACACAAGACGACAATTTGTGGTTCATCATCCAGCACTGCCAGAATTAATCCTCCAATAGAAGATAATTTTGATATGGAAATGCATGATTTTTTCAACTTTCAAACTCCAGAAGAAATAGCTAAACTTAATAGTATTTGAAAACTCTAAACCTTATTTATTATAGATACAAACAATTCTAGAACTTATTATCTTGCAAACACCCACCTTTTATCACTTTAATTCATTTTGATAATCTCACTTTTTGTTATTAAAATATTCCTATATTCATAATAAATATTTATTTTTTAGTTTTATCTTAGTCTTAAAAAAATCAAGAAAAACAAATATTTAATAACATGCATGTCATGACATGAACTAGACCAATTAAATTATTACCATTTTATGAATAACATTCCTTTCAATATATATATATGACTACATAGATGATCATTATGTATAGATCATCTTGGTAGTCTTTGATCAATTATCAATAATAATTATAATGGGGATTAAAAATAATTAAGTATTAATTAAAGGAATTACATTGCTTTCTTATCTCACCATTTAATCCAGTTTTGACTCCTAACTTCCCCATCTTAACAATGGCGGCTGTAAAATCTTCCATAAATGAAGACGAAGATCCATAAATCAAGCTCGAATACGAATCTATGACCTGTTTGGTTTCACTTTCATCGTATAATCGCGCGTCTGAGGCGATGACGGCGAACCCATTTTGTATGTTTCGAAGTATCTGATCATCCATCACGTGACTGCTCACCATGTCCAACGGGATCCGAGCGTTAACGTCGCCGTTAATTGGGCAGAGAAATTGGAGCTCCGAAAGAAATGCCTTGTTTATACTCGGATCCGGGTCGTTCTTGTTAGTGAAATTGTATAGACGTTTGGGCATGAAGAAACAAGCCGTGGTTCCAATAGAATGCGCACCTAATTAATTAATATATTAGTAATTAGTTTATGGAATCATTAAAAAAAATATATATCTAATTTATAGAAACGCGAATCTATGTTAGGGCTCCAATGGTTCAGCGACCATAAATATATTATTTTTAGATAAAGATTTAATATGACCCATCATTTAAAAAATTCAATTCAATTTAATTTACTATTTGGTTTTCTAATTATTAAAAAATGGACAAATGCCCCTGTCAGAAATAGGATTGAACCGAGGATTCGAGTCATATCATGTGGTTTTGATTATCTAAATCAAGCAGGTTTTTTTCATGAAAGAAGATTTGGCTCGACATGTTTTATAGCACATGATTTTGATTTTCACGATTTAAATCAAACAGGTTTTCATGAAAGAAGATTTGGCTTAACATGTTCTATTCAACCAGGTAAAAAAATAACCTAAATTGATAAAAAAAAAAAACGAAGAAAGCAGAACTAAGTCACGATGATACGAAAATCAAATGAGATCTTGAACGAGGGATATCTATATAGTAAACAAACAAAACCGAAACATTTATTCACTAGTTTTATCCTTCATTTTTTTTTCGTTAATTTTTAATCCCAACTCAAATTTCAATAATTAAACAATAAATAAATAGATGGGTTTAGTAAATTTAATTACCAGAGAGGATGACTAGTTCTTTAGCAGTGAAACCCTTACTGATGAACTTGGACTTGATGCTTTCAATAGATTCATCAACCTCCGGCATGATTCCAGCCAGAGATATATTTGAAACAAGCCCATCTCTTCTTCCCGTTGGAACATCATACCTTACTCCAAATTTACTCTACAAAGAAAAATCATCAAAAATACTAATTAAACTCTTATTTGATGAACTAATTTAATAACAATGTGACAAATTTACCAAGAACAGAGCATCTCTAGCAGCAAGAGCAACAATATCAGCACAAGAAACAATCCCAGGACATTCAGATTCAATCAGAGATTTGGCTATTTGAATCTCATTAAATCCTTCAACACCTTGATGGCCGAATGCATTTTTTTCAGAGTTTATCCCATTATCTATAAGAATTGACCCATCACAACCCTGCAATACATTTTCAATCAAAATCAATCCAATGTTATTATCTCTTATTCAACAAGATTACAATACAAACCTCAACAAAGCAGTCATGGAAATGAAGTCTGAGCAAGATGGCAGCGATTCTATGGTTAGAAATAGATGCATTTCGAACAACATTAGAGACAATGGATTCAGCCATTGGACATGTTGTAGAATAGAATCCCACCCTTAAATTAGTATCTTCTGATTCTGTATTGGAAGCTCCATAACAGTTGTTGATATGCATAGTCACCATTAATAATAACATTGAAGGGTAAATTCTTTTACCCCAACAATAACAATACATGATCATGTTGTTTTTGATTTTGATGATGATGATAATGATGATGCTCAACTCTCAAGAATTACTTAAGTAGTCCTAAGTCAGTAATTAAGTCAAATTGTTTACAGATTCATATAATATGATCTTTTACTTTTAAAGTGATATGGGTGGGTGAAAAAGAATTAGGTAGAAATTAATTAAGACAGATTGTATCAATCTGGATTCTTTATACATGTCAAACCATTTAAAGCAAAAAAAAAAATTTTGACTTGGTGGTTCATAAGTCAATCTTTGCTTTTTTTATTATATATATTGAAAAAGGACTACCTTTTAAATACATACTCAATTTTCAAAGTTATTTTTATTCTCTTGTTTCTGGTATATATAAATAAGCAAAAACTTCAACTTTTCATTAAAAAAAAGTAAAACTATAAATTCAAAGAAAAATATGAAAACAGAAAAATAATTAATCACCTAGAAACTAGAGAAGTTTTTATTATAAAAGAAATGAATGCATTGGAAATGTATATCATTAAAAAAAGAAAAAGAAAAGTGAGTACATATATATGTTCTATAGAGGAATATTAAAATTCCTAAGTTGGCTAATAATGATAGTATTTTGAGCTTTTATTTTACCTCTTCTTTTTCAATAATTTATCTCAAGATGGTAACTTTTATATTGATTTTGCCTCAATGTTGTCCTCTTTTAAAAATGTCATATAAACGGGTTTTATCTTAAAATAAAATAAAATAAACAAATAGCAATCACAAAAAATAATCAAATAACAAAAAAAAAAAAAAAAAAAAAAAAAAAAAAAAAAAAAAAATCACACTTGTATTATTAACTTGTAAGGATTTAAATATTCTGTAAACAACTTCCAGCTAATATAGAATATTAAGGAAATTAATTAATTCAACTAACTAACTAGTCATTAAATGCACATTGCATTAAATGAAATAAAAGTGTAAAAACAACTAATTAAAGACATAGCCTAAACCCTACACCAAATATTTTTCATTCAACACACTCAAGAAAAATTATGGATTGTATTATTTTTTATATAATTTTTTTTTTAGTTTTCACCATTTGATTATGATCTATCTTGATCTTTTATAAATATATTATGAATTGTAATTTTATTTTTATTTTAAATGTATGAATACTTTAATTTTATTATGAGAAATGATTAGGTGAGGGAATTTAGTGAGGGAATTTGGTGAGGGACGTGGCATAATCTTATTCGCTGAAAAAATCAAATAATTTCTCTTTTTTCTCTCTTTCCTCCCACTTTTACATTTTTCAACGAATGAAGGTGTCATTCCCTCACCAAATTTCCTCACTAAATTCTCTCTCTATCACTCCTCTTTTATTATTATTGTTAGGAAGTGAGAACTATCTTTCCCCACATTTTAATTTTATTATTAGAGATATTTTTACTTTTATAATATGATTAGTGAATGAGGTTTAAAGGTGATTATTACTTTATGACTAATTCAAAAAGTTTATTACTCTTCATTAATATTTTTTTCTATTTTCTCTCTATTAATAATTTTTCTCACTTTATCCATTAATTTGTAAATATATCAAATATTTTGTTTGGTTAAGCTACTTATTTATTTATATATTTTGTTATGAATATATAAATCAAATAGAGAAAATAATCTTTTATTAAACAAATTATGAAGTAAAAAAAGTTTGATTTACTATGTTTTAGTCAATTATTTTTAATATTAAATTATATTATTTTTATTGTTAATAATATTTGAGTATGAAAATAAAAAATTAATATTAAGTGATGATTAACTATAATTTGCTATTATATTAGGCTGTTTGATTTGGTAAAAGTACATATTTATCTTATGCATATCTGAACAATATATGAATGTATATTTTTATTTTTATTTTTTTTAATTGTACTCTTTAATTCAATTATATTAACCTAAAATAATAAAGTAATGAGTAAATATTTTAAATTATAATACAATTAATCATTATTTATTTTAATTTCAATCATTATTTTAAAAAGGTTCATTTATATATTAAAAACAATAGAAAATTGTTTGAGCACAACTAGGGATGTTCAACCGGTAATTAACCAGTTAACCGGTTCTGATTAAGTCCAGTTTTACCTTTTATTTTATAAACCAACAGATCAGTATTGGCAACCGGTATAGATTTGAACCGATAATTTTTTTTTTTAAATAAGTATTAAACTTATTAATTAATTATTTTTTCAAAATTCTTGTTTGCGTCGTATTCATCGTTCATTTTTTATTTATGTTATAATATATTATATTATTATTATTATAATATGATATATTATAATGATATTTCATAAATATATTTAAAAATATTATATATTACATAATATATTATAATTATATTTCATAGATATATTTAAAATTGCGTTATAATATATTATATTATTGTAACAATATAATATATTTCAAAAGTCTCTTTTTAAAATTAATAATCATATAAATTAGATTTTTTTTAAAATAATTCTATACAAATTTTAATTTAAAATTTAAAAATAATTATAATATATATATATATATTATTAAATATTATTTATAATATATCTAATATTTATGAAATAACTAATATAAATAATTATTACCAGTTTACTAGTTAAACCATTAAAAAAATAATTTAACCGAAAACTGAACCGTTAAACAGGTAAAAACCGATTAATTAGAACCGTTAGAATCGGTTAATCAATAAACTGGTAAAATTAAACTGGTAAACTATCGGTTTGATTAGGTTATCAGTTTTTCGATCTTTTTGAACAGCCCTAAACATAATTAAGGGTGTTCAACCGGTCGATTTTACCTCTTATTTTATAAACCGATTAACCGACCAATATTGGTATCAATTTGACCGATTTGGGTTCTACTAGTTCCGGTCAATTAACCGGTTTAGCCGTGAACCGATAATTCAATTTTTTAAATTAAGTATTAAACTTATTAAATTAATTTTATTTTCAAAATTTCTGTTTGTGTGTACTTTTATGTTATTCACCCTTTTTATTTATATTAAATTATAATATATTATATTATTGTAACAATATAATATATTTTAAAAGTCTCCATTTTTAAATTAATAATCATTTAAATTAATTTTTTTTAAACAATTATATATAAATTATAATTTAAAATTTAAAAATAACTAATATATACTATTAAATATTATTTATAATATATCTAACATTTACAAAAAAAAAAATAAATAAAAAAAATAACTAATATAAATATATATGATTAAATTATTACTGATTTACTAGTTAAACTGCTAAAAAAGATAGTTTAATCGATAATCGAATTGTTTAATAGGCAAAAAATAGTTAACCGAAACTGTTAGAATCGGGTAATCAATACATCGGCAAGCTAACGGTTCGGTTGGGTTATTGGTTTTTCGTTTTTTTGCACAGCTTTAAGCACAACGATAAAAACATGACATGAAGAAAAAATAAAAAAATAACAAACATAAAAAAATAAAAATAAATAAAAAAACAATTACTCAATAGGTTATCGAGCTCGTATGTCTTCGAGAAGAACAATATATCCCCGATGGACACTATCAGCTTTCCAGAATGAATATCAGAAAGTATCATAATAATAACATTATAAATGATACGCATCGGACATCTACGATCAGTGAAAGTTCGACAATTTCTCTCAAACCAAATAGTCCACCAAAAAATAATTGGAATGATAACCCAATTATGTAGGTCTACCTTATTAGCTGCATCAATCCAAATTTCGTAACAACTACCGAATGACTCAGACATCACCCAATGAATTACAGTGATACTCCATAAAAGACTTCAGATACAATTATCATCGACAATACAAAGGAAGTGAGTTGTCGATTCAACATTCTCGTGACACACACGACAACGACTAACCATAATACAATATTTTTCATGCACATATTATCCGTAAGAAATTTCATCGTGAATAACGTTTTATTCAAAAAATGAGATCTTGAATGGAATTTTTGACTCTTAAAATTCTCCAAACAAAAATTATATGGACCCATCTTAACAAACAACTTGTAACAATGCCCCACATTAAAACTATTCATGTCTTATTCAGACGTAGACACTTGTTTCTATTAAAAAGTAAAAATTCTATTATAAGACGAACTCTCAATCATGTTTAATCTCATTCTATCTAATTCGGCTATCGAAACAATTTGAATCATTTTTATTATTGAAAATATACTTTTCTAAAATTTAATAAATAAGAGAAATTAAATTATTGAGCACAACCATTAATAAATAATTAAAAAAGTTATATATATTTTCTTTACTTTTTTTTATATATATTAAATTACAAAAAATGTAGATATATTCGTTTAAAATTAAAAAAAAATTATATATATACATAAATAACAAACTTAATATATATAATAATAAATTTATTTATAGATCAAAAATATATATAATTTTAAAAACATATTAATATATTAATAATTTTGAAAAAAGTAGTTGTAATAATTTAATAACAAAAAAAATATGAGAAATAAATTACTAAAATATTTTTAACAATAAAAAATTTGATAGAGAATGATGACAATGTAAAATCTAAAATTGAAGAAAAATAATATATATATATATATATATATATATATATATATATATATATATATATATTAAGTAATTTTAAGAAAAATATATATATATATAGAAAATGATGACAATGATATATATATATATATATATTAAGTAATTTTAAGAAAAATAATAAACATAGATAAAATAAAAGAAAAAAATTAGTGGATAAATATGTACAAAATTGTTTCATTTAACCTATGAAATTAAATAAAGTTAAATATTTTTTAATTTTAAATATTTTTTAATTAAATATTTTTTCTCTTCTTACTTTTTTATTAATCATTTTTTTATTAATTAATTAATCAATTTTATTTTTTATTTTTCTCTTTTTTCGTTAATCTATTAATAGGTTAGGATTTGATATTTAATAATTTAAATTTTATTTATTCTTTCTTTATTAATATTGATTATCTTAAAATTGTTAGTCTGTTTTAAAGACTAATACTTGGATATTAGAATGATTTATCTTTTCAATAATAAAATAATAAAAAATCATTTAATTAGATAATAATAGATATTAATTCATCTAACAAAAAAAATATAATAATAAAAATAATACAAAAATAAATAAATAATAGTAGCTTAATGATTTTAACTATTAATTTTTATTTTTATTTATATTAAAAACAAAATATATTACACGTAAAACATAAGTGAACCAAGAACAAAATAGAAATTAATTAATTAATAAATAAAAAGAAAAGAAATTGATTAATTAATTAATAAAAAAATAAATATTTAATTAATAAATATATAATTTTTTTAAAAAAAAAATTGTTTATTAACTAAAGCTAAATGAGTCAATTTTTTTTATTTTTTATAATACATGCATTTAAATGAAGTTAATTAAACTTGTACATTTACATAGGTTAAACTACTATTTTCCTAAAATAAATTAACTAAATTCAACAATGCACATCTTATATGCAAACAAAGAAAATCGTGGGTCCAGGTCGGATCCAGTGGACAATAATAATATATTTGAAGTTAAAGATCCAATTTAATTAACTTTCAATTTTTTTAATTTAAAATATTCTTCCAATTACTAAAATTTTGATAATTCGAACTCATACTACACAATTCAAAAATCGAACCTAAAAAAAATAAGGTGTTGGACTGTCCTTTCAATAAGGGCTAAGACTTTCCCCGGTTTCGTCTCGGACTACATCCAAGTCCAATGTGTTTATAATCGTCTCATAAGTTAGCAGAGCCTCCTCCGTGATCATGTCTTCGACCAACACAACAAAAGTACTTGTCCGGTAATTTGGATGTTCTTTCTCGGAGTATCCGAACCTGATCCAAGAACTCGTCAAAGGGCAATGTCGGATGAGGTTTTCTGTGGGCTGAAGATATGCGGAAGTCGTTGATGGATACGGGTAGTGGGTCGGGTCAAATCGGGTTATGAAACGGTAGAGTAAGGAGCTAGCAAGAATGCTGAAGAATTCTTGGCTGTGGGTATGTTGTTCTGTCTTTTGAAAAGTTTATGTGGATTTATAAAGGTTTAGGGAATAATTGATCTCAATTACCAATTCTTCACTATGATAAAAAAATTTAAAAAAATGTATAAATTATTTGAAGTTGGTTATACTTGTAGGTTGGTTTGTTCATATATATATATTTATAATAAAAACTACTATTAATAAATTAGTTTATTAGATGCCCACAGCAAATTGCAAACCTCCTTAATCTTATGGGCAGATAAGTATTATTCCTTAATTCTATTGGACACATAAAAAGGAAATCATCAGTCACAATAAAAAGTTCATGGAGTAAAAAATCATATTTAATTTCAAACGTTAAAATGAAATCATCAGTAGTCACGACAAGAGAAAATCCATGGAGTAAACACCAAAAAATGAATATTTATGGTGCCTTAAAAACACTTTAATATTTTTAAAAATAATACATAGATGTATAATAGATCAATATAAAATTAACCTAACTTGTTCAAACATTAGTAAAAAAAATATATTTCAATTTGTTTTCAAGGAAATATGTTTTTGAAAGGGCTAGGCATAAAAAATGTTTTTAAGGGGAATGCACCCTAGTGACAAATTATTTAAAACAAAAATACCAAAATTAAGATGTTTTAGAAAAATAATGATAGTTCTAGCACATATAACTCTTCAAAACGACCCGAATTCTAACTCGATATATATATATATATATATATACATAAAACAGAATCGCCCTAAGGAAAACCCACTAAATATTAAATGACAGATAAATCAAACAATGAAACACCATCAATATTTTAATCCTCAGTGATATCTATCTACAAGTCAAGATAAAGAAAGATTCAGTCAAACAGTTTTAAAACTAAAGTACAAAATCTGAAAAACAAACAGAATGAATTGCAAAAATCTCTATATAATTCATCAACATCTTCTTCTATCTATATAGGGCTAAACAAGTCTAGCATAAAAAGCTCCCCTTTTCTTTGTCCAATCTGAAAACATGTAATAAGATAAACAAGACTACTACAGCTCCCTGTTTCAAGAACCCTTCTTTAATCGATCAGCATATGCCTGCGAAAGTCGTAAGATCTTTAGAACATTCCATAAGAAACTACTATTTATCAAAATGTATTTATGCTCATTAGGAAACAATTTATGTTCCTAGATAAGAAACTGTGAGTAAATTTATTTCAAAATACTTTCTACCAGCTATATCTCATCTGAAAACAGAACTTAGTTGAACACATAGGAATCTACATCCATTTCCAAAAACTTGCTGGGGGTTGCTTAGGCTCGAATGCATATATTTTTTCTAACAATGAATATCAGTAAAGTAGGAAAAAATATTACGAAAATTAATGTTTAATATAAACTGAAGCATCGCAGTCTGCAGTGCCATGTCATCAATGTGTGGCGCAATGTATCAGTATTATGGAAAACAGAAATCACATTCAGGGATATATTTCTTTTTGAGACCAGAATTTTTTTATTTGTAGGAGGTTAGCACAGCTTCCCACTGTCATGAATCAAGGTGCTGTGTAAATTGACTTAGAAACCTCAACCTCTTTAAGTTCAAATTGTTAACTGGTGTATGTCTATATCACTTTATGCTGACTGTTGCTTCAAATATAAATTTAATTGGTAAGTGTAAAACGGGCAACACAGAGAATAGAAACTCACCTCAGCCAGTTTTGAAATCTTAGTCTTGGAGTACGAAAGGTATTGCTCAATCTTCTGTGGTGTATTAGGGATATTATCCCCTTGAAGAGAGCCAGTGACTTTATCAACAACCTTTTTCACAATAGTCTTGTGACTGTCCCTACTCATATGACCTTCTTTCCATTTGGGTTTCAAGACCTCCTTAACCAATTCCACAAGTGAAACTTTGAACAGCTTAAGCGCCTTCTCATCTTTCTCATTAACAGTAGTTTCTTTACCTTTACCTTCCACATTTAAATTTCCCCTGCCATCCTTATCTTGCTCTTCCTTGCTAACTGGAACTACAGATTGATTTTTCTCCCCAGTCAATGTGTTTGCTATTACCACCTGATTCTCATCCTCATCACTACCATTATTCTTAACTTGGCTTAATAACTCAGACCGGATAGCAGAACCATCTTTTTGGTCACTCTCCAATTCACTATAATTTCTACGCAAGAGAGCTGTTGGAATTGGTTGAGCATCCATGGAGGTAATAGGAGGAAAAGAGGGCATCGGTGGAATAGAAGAGTTTGGGGGATTTAGAGCAGCGTACAGTTGAGGAAGTTGTTCTGGATCAAGTATATGGGTTATGGACGGTAGAAAATTGCTTACTTGCTCATTCTGCTCACTTTCCGCAACCTTCTTCTCAGTGTCTGGTTTTACTAGTGGGAAATTACGCGGCAAAGGAGATGGAATCACGCTGCTGTAAGATCCCAAGGCATTATTAACTGGATTTGCATAGTCTACTAATGGGGCTAATGGGGCATCAGGCCTTTTGTCTTCTACATGAGCAACCCTAGATATTCCATTACTAAAGGAAGACACACTTTCATTTCCATTGGCAGCTTTATCAAGCTTTTCAGCATTCACTGACAAATTTCCAGCAGGTAATCCTAACACATCAGATGGTCCTCCCCAATTGGAAACATCCGCTTTTACGTAATCCTCCCACGTACCATGAGTAAAAAGTCCAATAGTTGGGTCGGTATACAATCCTCCACGATCCATGTCCACCCAACCACCAGTTGAAAGTTTCGTATCAGATTCAGGTTGCGACCATCTGTCATCTTGTGGCTTTTTCTCGAAGCTATTGTGAATCGGCGCATCGTGGGAGAAACTGCAATTATCCTTGTGGCATTTACCCATCATGAAGTATTTGCATGGTTGTTTACTGTTTCTGCTTGGCTTCTCCCTATCATCCTGTTCATTAATATACGAACTTCTATGGCTTCTTCCCATGGTGGTCTCGCCAGAAGCATCATGGTGCGGGTACCGGCATGACGAACCCCTATGACACCTACCTTTCAGAAACTCGCGACAAGGAAGTGCTGAATTACTGCCACTATTCCTGAAAGGTGCATCCTTCTCTCCCTGATAATGACTATTTCCACCATCTTGTCTATTCCATCTTTCTGATCGGTCTTTCTCAATTCTTAGCCCACCTTGTTGAACAATGCTATTATCATCGTGAAGAAACCTGCATTGGTTTCCTCTCCTGCATTTGCCTGTAGAGGTAAAGTCTCTACAAGCCTGAGATGAAAATCCAGCCCCACCATGGGGTTCCTGCCTACGCTCAGGAAGTGGACTTCTACTCATGCTCCTCTGGTCTCTATTCCTGTACCTGCCTCTGCTCCTGCTCCTGCTCCGGCTCCTACTTCTACCTCTGCCTCTACTGTGGCTCCGGCTGCGACTCCTTTTATACCTGAATTCTTAGACAAATTCGAAGCACTTAGGTAGATACAAGAAAATAGTTCGTATCTCATATTAGAACAGGGACATATTAGATACATAGTCCTAGAACAATTGCATGCATATTCACCATCATCTCTGGGGCCTTGTGTGATGCGGGTTCTTTGAGATTAATTCTAAGATCCCAACAGTCTATTCAACAATCACATCGTTCAAATTATTAACCAAAATCTTAAAAAAATAATATATATTATATATTTTATACCCCTAATGTCCTTTTACTCAAAGAACCTACATCAAACAAGATTATTTGGAAATAACCACTTGGTTATTCAAATAACCCTACAGCAAACAAGGCCTTGATAGAAAATCTATTTCAAGAGCAATCAGATTTCATAGTAAAAATATTTAAATTCACAACCACACCTATTGGGAAGGATCCTGTTGTTTTCAGGAGAATGGCTAGAATTCATCACTCCTCCCCATCCATCAGAATTTTCTCCTTCCAAAGCCCTTCTGGAATGTGAATTTCGATCCAAGTTTCTAATCTCATCATTCTTGTTAATGTTTCCTTGCAAGTGTTCTCCTGATAGCCTCCTTGAATCTTTGGGTTTTGCTGAATTATTAGCATCTGAGTCAGACCATTTCAGGTTATGATCCATATGAACAGTTGTAAAACTGTCATGTTTGTCATCAACTGGAGCTGGTTGCGGAGTCTCCTCAATGCTATCCCACATAGATTTCTGTCTTCGGATGCTTTCACCCATTGTGTTTTTCTTTTGAGCAATATGCAACAGCCTACCTTCTCTCGGGGGAATGTAGTATGACCTACAGTGAAACATGAAAACATATTTTAAGACGATGATAAAGAAAAGACTATCCTTCCTTTGCAGATGTCTATATTAACCTAGATATAGAATCAACAGAAATGCATCTCTATCAAACAATATTATAATACCTTAATCATTAACTAGTTAAACAGTAAACACATTGTTTTGTCATACACAAGTAATGCATATAATAGGTCAGGTTTTATTTTCTTTATATTTTTCATCTTGAGATATATAGTATCTGCAGGTTGGGAGATCGATTTAAGGGTGAAAAGAATAAGAGCAGTTTAGGTTGGATGCTTTCTCCCCAATTGTAAAAGTTTAAGGACAAATTCCTTTTTTTCAGGAGGCTAGCACAGCATCCTAGATCCATGAACCCCGACTTTAATTAAGAGACTTTCAGTAGGAATCGAATATGAGACCTCAGCTACCTAGTTCAAGACTCTTACCACTTCAGTCACCACGATGGGTTTGATTGGAAATTTTCCTATAAACATGGTACACAAAATATATATGAATATATGTTCCTTGGATAGAAAGTTTAAGGACAAATTCCTTTTTTAAAGGAGGCTAGCACAGCATCCTACATCCATGAACCCCGACTTTAATTAAGGATCTTTCAGTAGGAATCGAATATGAGACCTCAGCTACCTAGTTCAAGACTCTTACCACTTCAGTCACCACGATGGGTTTGATTGGAAAATTTCCTATTAGCATGGTAAACAATATATATGAATATATGTTCCTTGGATAGAAATGTAGGGGCATATTTGATATATTTTTCATGTTTAACCTCTCAATAGTAAAAAGGAAAGTTTAACCATGTATAGTAGTCTCCTGCATCATTAACAACATTCCAATAATGCTAACTGCAAGAGTATCTTAATGTATATGCTAATATTATAGACAATAATATCAAGCAGCAAGTCTTCTTCACATTGCTCAAGAAATGGGGAGTGTAGCAGCTGAAAATATCCAAACTTGTCAAATAAATCATATTTATGCAATTGATACACTACATGGGAATTATAAACTGAGTTCACCCTATAAGTGGAATTGCTCGCATAGGGATGAGAATCCTAAATCAGAAAAGGTGCAAGTTCTGAGTTCCTAGACAAAAGTATGACCAACATTGATTTACAAATGTCCAAATTTGCAGTACAATTAGAACCCACCAGGCAGCTATGTTGCATGGATACGGATATTGTATCAAATACTCTACGGATACGACAAAATTTAAAGATATAGGCCACGATACGTTTAGGATACGTAAATAATTAAAAGCTATATAATTATTATTTGACAAATTAGGCTGAAATTTTCCATTACAAGCCTAAATAACTTAATTTGACAAGATTGACAAATATCCTAAAGCAAAAGAAATGGTTAAGGAACAGACTAACAAAATCATATAATAAATAGGAAACTAGAAATCTAGGAATATTAGACAGCAAGAACAGTTAGCAAAGCGAAAGATTAATCAGATATCCAAAAACGTGTCCAAGCCGTATTATTGGATTGGTCAACCCTACAGAAAGTCAACGATACCAAATTTGTCATATCCGATACCCATTTTGGCATATCCAATACTCCAAAAAAAAATAGTATCAGTGCTACTTAGCCAGGAAGCAATTCAGAATTCAATATTAGTTCATCTATTTCTATCTATGCATTTATATATGCTAAAATTAGCAAATTGTGATCACATTTAATTTCTTGAAAAACTGTGATGTAGCACCGATAAATTAAGTACTGTTCAGAGACCAGAATAAATTCCAAAAATTAATCTCATAAACTTATAATATTTCTCTAAAAGTTCACCATGGCATTTCTCAAGACCAACTTCGCATATAACCCCAATATATCGTTATACCATAACTATATACTAGAAAATTGTTTCCCTACAACAGAGGATTCGATCAGACATATTTTACAGTCTGAGAAAAGGGAAAGATACATAGTCTCACCCATTATGTCAAGAAACATCAATGTCTTGCGTTTTTGGGAAATCTTTATGTCTTAATTATTCAAGCATGATCCTATGGCTGTCTATGAAAGGTGCCTCAAATGTTATGGTTGTCAATGACATGCCTTGTTCAATTGTTCTGACTTCCTCTCTATTAACAAACCAGCCTTGAAAAGATTTTCTGGTCATGCAAAGCATCTAATTCTCATTACAGCATTGATTACAGCACTATTTTTGTTCACACATCAATGCTGTAAGATGACAGATTCAATGTTGTTGAGGTAGATAAATATGTCAGGGACGGCTCAAACCAGCATTTATTGGTCTGTGGCACTGAATCTCAATGTTAACACCCCACCCCAGCATTTGTCACTACTCACAGTTTCAATCACCTTCTATAATCCTAGGTTCCTGTGATTACTACTTTTGTGTCCAGTTTAAAGCTGCAAATCTCGGTCTTTGTATTAAACCTCTTCCATGGCCATTACATAATCATCTTTCATGACAAAGTCCAAGCAGCCACCTTTACTCCCTTTGTGACAAGCATTCTTCAAACAATGATCTGATTCTAGAAATATCAATAACATTATGCGCTGTATTACTACTTTGTGCAACTCCAAAGCATCTATAATGGTCATTGTTTCTTTTACGAATGCAAGGAATCGTGAGTTAGCATTCGGGCATGCATGGTAGTGCGACATCCTGAAACACGTTTAGATGGTCCATGAAGTTGATACCATCTACACGTGAAAGACCACAAAAAGGAAAATGGATCATACAACTATGATATGCAAGTATCTAGTAAGTAGATAACAATATTTAATCATTCTTTAGTTTAGACGTAACAGATCACTGAGCCTATAACCTAAAGGGATCACTAACTGCAGAAGAGAACATATCTAGAGAGAATCACATCTGGCTTGTGAAATATGCATTTGATGCAACAATCAAGGAAAAGGGCATTGTTATATTTAATAGATCCAATCTACAATACATGTGAATAGGATTATTCTTGCAAATCATGCATATACAGCACATTGATACCCAACTATCTATTGGGATACAATTTCCAATCAAAATATTTCTAGCCCTCTATTATATCATACATTTCATGTTATATCTCTCAAAGCCAAAACAATGATATTGCAGTTTATCTTCTTCTGCCCTCATTATTGTTTTGCTTGGCCAACTGGACTTGATTTTCCAGTAAGGTTCACTGGAAAGCATGTGTCACCTACGAGTGCGTAGGAAAAGATGCACAAACCAAGTAGGTAACTTGCAATTTGATTACATGTATACTATCTTAGTTCTTCCCTCAAATTTCTAGCAGTCCATGAGTTCCTTACTCAAGTATACCTATGGTCTGGAAACAAAACCCTCTGACCAAGTTAACTGTCAAGCAACTTGAACTCTTTAAAAACATGAAGCAAAACTTCTCATGTCTTAAACAATTTAGGATTATAGGTCCTCCTGAAAGTAGTTAACTCAAACTACTGCAATTCCTCCATCTGATTTCTATGTAGCATCTTAACTGTAAGCTTTAGTAAATTCCCTTCACATTTTTTTAAGACAGCATTGATGTGTTTCAATCCTACAAAACTAATGCATTGAATGCATGGTAAGCACCAAGCTACCAAAGCAATTGAACACTTCCAAAAGGCCTCGCCATGAGATAAAAAACATATTTCATTCCATTGCATGGCTGCATACAAGCAGTGGCAGCCCCAAATAATGGGCAGCCCTAGTTATATTAATTTTTTTATCTAGTTTAACAAATATCCCACATCAATAAGTTATTTTCATTTAATAGATATAAATTACTTTTTTTATTTGTAAATGACAACAAAATTAGGAAAGCAATTTGTCTTTGGCGTATTAAATTGGCTTCTTTTCGGCCTATGGATAGATTGATGATCTGCCCTAGCCCATGGGCTTACCTTAGGGGCAGCCCTGCATACAAGTTCATTTAAGTAATATATGTCAAGCTAGTAAAACCAAAACTTGTTGCTAACCTAACTTCATTCACATAATCATCATAATATCTCCTAACATTCATCATATGGTGATCTTTTTCCATGTCTTTCATACCAAGATCTCCATCTCTTACCATGTATAGCAACATAAAGTCTACAAAACATGCCCATAGTTTGTTCTCAACTAATACAATTTTATCTTTGAAGTTGCTAGAAAAATCTGTTTGCTTCTAGAGTTTTCCATTGCTAGTGAATTAGGTTTCCAGGTTAGGGCTTTGGGTTATTTTTTGTATAGGGTGTATATAAAACATGACTATTGTAACAGAATCTGGAAAACACAGACACAGACAGACAATAACCACTGACATTGAACAATCTCAATGACTAAGACTACCTATTTCAACAACAAGATTGTCCTACTTACTCGCCTTTCAGTAGCAGAACCACAGAGTACAGCTCATATCCATGAGGAATATAAAATCTAAAAGGTATCCAAGTCAAGAACTAAAGATACGCAGGATTTTCAACACCCAAAATGAATCAACAACAAAATCGTCTATCTTGACAATCTAAGCATCTTGAATCCAAAATCTAATGAAATACAAAAGGTATGTATGTAAAGAATTCAATACAGATCGATAAAGAAACGAGGTGATGTAAAACCCTAGCATTTTAGTAGTGCGAAAGAGTAAATTGAGCGATAAGATGAAACTAACCTCAAGAGTTCAGAGAGAGAGAGAGAAGAGAGAGAACGCGCGATAGCTTGAATTGAGAGAGCAAATCAATCGATGGATCGATCTTGGTAGAAACAGATATGAAAATGAAAGCTATCCTTGGAGCTCCATGGGACGCGCGACCGGGATTGACCACTCAGGCGTCAACCTTTCGTTGTTTGTATGGTAGTGATATAATATAATAATATCAGTGTCCTTGAGGAGGAGATAGATTTCTTGTATAGAAAGATTTCGGCCCATTCAAAACATTTTTTGGGCCTCAATTTGGATTCAAAATTCTTAATATTTTTTATAAAAATATTTTATTTTAACTTATTATTATTGAAAATCAATATACTTTAGATATATAATTTGCAACATAAAAATCTAAAAGTATAGTTAGATAGCGGTAACCCCGTTTAGTGAAAAATAGATATGAACTTAAAATTTTGACCGAGCTAATATTTATTTAATGATTTATCAAATTTTTTGATAAAATATAATATATTTTTTATTTATATTAATATTTAACCACCCTATCATATATTTCTGAATATGTTTTTATCTTTACAAATTTTATCACTTATTTATAAATATTTTTGAGCTTTTTATCACTCTATCACTAATTCATAATCACTTTTCATTTTCTTCGTTTTACTTTTTTATATTATTTCTTTTGAAAATCATTAAATCAATTTTTAAAATATATCTTTAGTTATGATATTTTCATTTTAAAAATAAATTTTGATTTAAGTTCGAGTTTAAAATTTAATTTTAGTTCAAACTTTTCAAGTCGAGTCAAACCAAAATTGTAGGTAAATAGTCGAATCGAGTTCGAACTCAAATTTATAAACTTGTTTGAACTGGGCTAATAAATATTTAATCGAGTTGAGTCCTATGTCAAATTGTTAAATCGGGCTCTTCTTTATTGCGGTCAATTAAAGTTTCGAATCTCTTTTTTCAAATCTCACAATTTGAGACTCATTGTTGTTAAAATTATACTAAACAATATTTTATCTCAACAGTTTTAAACGTCTTTAACTTATCATCTACATGACATTTATAAATAAATAATTAATTAGTTAATATAACTAATTTAATTATCGAATTTTAACGAATCGAGAGATTTAACTACCAAATCTTAGAGAACCGATATTCAAAACTCTCCCTTCACTAAAATTTGATAGTTAAATTAATGCCCTTAATCTTTTATTTATTTATATATGTCACATAGATAATAAATTAATGACATTTAAAATGGTAAACACAAAATCTCGTTTTGTATAACTTTAAAAATAAGAAACTAAAAATCATAAAATTTGAAAATAATAAGTCTGAAATCTTAATTATGTAGCTCTAATTTTGACAATTTTGGTCAAATATAATAGGTTATTATTTATATATAATTAAATATAAATTTAATATATACAACAATAATAAATAATTTATATTAAAAATAGATTATAATTACAAAATTAATTATATTTAAATAATTATCATATTTTTAAAATTTTATAAATATAAATCTACATATTTTTATAAAATCATAAATTCAAAATAATTTATAAACTCTTACATTTTAATATCATCAAAATTTTAAAGGTTTAAGTGATTAAGAGTGTATAAATAAAAAATCGTCAATCTTTTTAATAATTGTAAAATTATAAATTTTAACTATTTTAATTTTAAACATACCTAAATTTAAAATGAAAGAAAAAATTATATTTATAACTTTTCTTAAAAATATTTATCATATTAAAACCTGCCTAAGATTATGAGTTTGAACAACTTCCCTTCAAAAATTACTTATTCCACTTAAATATTTTCAATCTTATTTTACATGTTTTTAGTTTAACCAAATCAAACGTTTTTTAATTTTCTTATTTTCATTATTAATTACGAATTTCTTTCCGAACTTAATTATACTTTTTTTCACATTTCTTTCCTTTTTTCGATTAACTAATTAAATTTAGGAAAAACTGGAAGAGAACCCTACTTCCTGTCTTTCTCTGTTAGTGACAAATTATACATTAAAAAGAGTATTTTTCACGCCCAAAACAATTAAATATACTAGAGAATAAAAAAAAAATATTGATAGTTTTTTTGGTATGTTTTGATTATTGTTTTTATGTCTATTGTTTGTTGCTCATATTTGTAGCTTGTCATATTTTTCTTTGAATATAGACTTATAGTTCAATTTTAAATTGATCATTTGTTAGTTTATTTTTGTTCTAGGCTAAATGACACACTAAAATCATTTCGTGTAAATTAATTCATTTTTTCTTTTTGGTATTTCTACATAAAATAAACCCAACACAAAGAAAATAATATGTACAACATCATCCTCTTTCTTTCTGAGGATCAACCATGCATTTTCTCATTTGGACTTCAACTTATCCAAACCATACAACTCCTGCAAATCCAAAGAAAAATCAATTCATTAGAATATACAATATACACTTCGAAAAAATTGATATTATTAGCCGAAAATACAAGTTTATACCAAGACGGAGTGAATCTGTTCAAGAAACGGAGACAACAAGGAGATATAAGATTTCATCTCTTCCTTAAGCAAATCGCGATCTCCTCCCTTGGACGAGAGTATGTCTATCAATGTTTCGTTATCGGGCACAAGTTTTATCGCTATCCTATAAGCAGTTGAAGAAATCCATCCATGCCATGGCTTTAAAGTTAGAGTATATGCCTCTTCTACAGCCTCGTCAATGTTTGTTTTCATATCCTTCACTAGTAATTGTAATAGAGCTATTGAAAAGTCTAGTGACCTGCAAGATGATCATCATTCATTATATGATTTTGAATTTCATCAAATAATTATGATTAGGGTTGAACAATGATAAGGGCTTTTATGTATATATAATCATATAGCACCTGGTGAGCCATAAGAGAGCTCTACTACAACTTGTATTCTCCTTGGCAATTTTCTCAGTTGCTTCCATTTTCAGCAATTCAGTCAAATTTGAGTAGAGTAATGGCTCTGATTCGAGTTTCTTTTCCAATTTCTGATGATCAAAATTCAAAACAACATACCTTATTAGATAGATTAATAATCTAAACTTTCAAAATTTAATAACCCAATTAGGGTAAATCAAATGAAATGATAGTTTTGTCTATATCAAAAATTTTATATTCGATTCTTACTAAATATATTTTAAGTTGAAGTAGGAGAATATGACTATAACGTCGTGTTAGTTTAGCCTTCAGATAATAATTGTAACTATACAAAACAATTTAAATATAAATGGAATAATCATCTTAATTAATTACTAGCTATAAATTGCAAATTGACTTAAAAAATGGCCAAGTCTATTACTACAGTAGAAATAATATATAAAAAATAATGTGACATTAATAACACAATAGAAAACTGAATATATATATATATATATATATATATATATATATATATATATTGGTTAGATTCCAAATTTAATTTGACATTAATAATTAGCCGCATGAGACTGGTTGTGATATATGAGCAAATATGACTGATGCAGTGACGTGTTTTAATTAATTAGATTTTAATATTATTGGTATAAAATTTATAGAAAAGGTGGGCGAAATTTAAAAAAATAATAATGACATCTTTACATGTTAGAAATATATTAATTAAGTTCAACTCCTGCTAGCACATTGTTCGTCAGCATGCTAAGTAAGGTAAGAGCTTGTTTGATATGCTTCTATTTAAGTATTTTTTAAATGGTCCGGATATAAATATGCAATTTATTTACTTTCAACAAAATCTCTTTGGTTATCAAAAAGCTGGTTCTAATTGAGGTTATTTGAAAAACTTAAAGAGAAAAAAAAATAACGGCTATGTTTTTTTAGAAGGCAGTAATTATATTTTTATAAAAAGACTTAAAAAGATATTAATATATTTAAATAAAATAAAAAATAAAAATTTATAATATAAAGTATTTTAGTATTTTAATTAATAAATTGAGTAATGTGATAAATTAGAAGATAGTGAAATGACTGATTTTGTTTACCGAACAAAGTCATAGACAATTTTCCAATGTAATGTTTGATTCTCATGTAGTAAAAACCAAACAGAAACTTATACATTTAGATGAGTTTATTTTAAAATTATATATTTAAGGGTAAATGTTATCATCTCCTTATACCTTAAGGGCCATTATACTAGTTATCTCATAAATATTCATATGCTAAATTTAACTAATTCACTAATGATTAGTTATATTCAAAATATGCAACTCCAAGGTAGAGAAATTGTTGATAAAATTGTAAATGTTTTATCTCATAATATAAGTTAAATATTCAAAATTTTACAAATTTTCATAGTAGTGAAAATAAATATACACACATTTTCTTGAAATAATCAAGAACTAGTGTTAATACATGGAGGAAGAAACATTGATCAACATATAAAGAATTATGCAATTAATGGTGATTGAGTTGTTTAATTACATATTTCTTTTTTTAAATAATTTAATATATAACAAAGACACAAGAATGACATTAGAGAAAGTAAAAAACTACTCAACATTTCATAAGAATAAATATATAAACACCTAACTTAACCTATTATCAAGAAAAATCATCTAGACATATTTATAAGTATTATTATAAGTACATTTCAAACATCAATTCGGATCATATTATGGATTCCTTTCACAAGGATGGGGACAAAACAGTAAATATATATTTTTAAAATATTACTATTTTGTCCTTCTTTCCTTCTCCCTCTACGTAGGATCCTAATTGCTTCAAACCCACCCCCATTTAATGCATAATTTACTCAAGAGATATGATAGTATAATTAGATGAAAGAGATGAAAGAGGTGGGCAACAAAAAAAAACTTTTGGGGTTAATTTACATATGAGGTAGAAGATTAATCTTTTGAGGGTATTTTTGTAATGCAAAATGTCAAAAGCAAAGAGATAAGAAGGTGGGCCAATGGGCATTTGGGGCCCTTCCTTTAAGCGTGTGTCATACACGTAACATGAAAATGACTTATATAGATATAGACAAAAACATATAATAAAAAAAATTAAATAAAAAAACAACTATTGCCAATCCATTCTAAACTATTAACCTTCAAAGTTAAGTTATTGACCTCTGGAAATAGTTAAAACCTATAGTGGAAGTAGCAAAAAAAACAAAAAATATCATACCTGGATGTTCTGTTCCATGTCTAGCCTGAGAACCGCCATTGTTGGCCCAATCTTATCTGCAAAAACAAGATGAACCCTAATCGGTGATTCCATTTCTTGAGAGAGAAAGAGAAGAAATTAATATCTATAATTACCAAGAACTTGAAGGATTAAAGTGCAGACAGAGAGAAAAGGCTTGGTGGGGATGATCATGTCCGAAACAGAGCAGTGATCATCGGTGGATTGAACATGATCTTGATCTTGATCATGATCATGATCATGATCAAGATCAGATTTTGATACTTTGATCAAGATCATGGACAGTTCTCCAATGGCGTATCTTATTTCTGTATCATTCTCTGTATCTCTTCTTCTCTTCATTTCTATTAATTCCACTCTCACTCTTCTCTCTCTCTATATATGCCAATGTATATGTATTTATAATATGTTGGTTTAGTCATTGTTGTCTATCTGGATCTTAAATATTAATTATTACTAGGGTCTTCTAAAATGTGAAGTTATAAACAGTTGACATATTATTATAAATATATTTCAAAAATAAGATTCTTTTCATTGAATCAGTTCTATCTATCTACCTTGAGGAAAGCAATATTTATTTTAATACAATTTATTGAATCAGTTTTATCTAACTTATAACTTTTAATTTAGTCAAACTATTGCTATCAAAATTTTTAAAAATATGTTATAAAGAATACATCAAAGAAAAACAATACTAGTTTGATATAGCAGTTTTTTTGGTTACTAATACAAGCTTGTTTCTTCAATACTATTATATAAAGATTAAATATTGTAATATGAAATGATTAGTTAGAAATAATATAAAATATCAACATTCAAAAGATCCCTCATCTCCTAGACATGTTTGATCTTTATTGTAGTAGGAGCAATAATGAAATTGAAGAACTGTTTGTATATATAACACGATTTATTTAATTTAAACTATATAGAATGTGCTAATAGAGTAGAATTAAATCGATTTCTTCAACAAGTTGAACTATAATTTATTTTTGTCTGAGAAGTTCTAGTAACAATGTAAAACGTGTACTTGGTTTTGATTTTTTTTAGTTTTGTTTATACTTTATAAAATGTTATTAACTAAATCAATCTTTGTTCAAAGGAGAAATTAAAGAATTAATATTGGATTAAAGATTTTTGGGTCCACAATTACAAGAAAGGAAAGTGATATTATTAAGGTGGATTCAATTCTTTCAAAGAAATATATAAATAAAATAGTAAGATATGTATATCTTAAAAGACCTTAAATATGCCTATATAATCATTAGTAATGGATTATTATCTCAATAATTTTTTCTAAAGATTGAACTCATATATTTTATTAGTTAATAATTTAAAAAAATATTTTTTATTTTAACGGAGGAAGTTGGTAAGCCCAACAAACCTTCGGGCTAAGACAACTCACACCTTATGGTAGCCCATTTATTAAAATAGTATGTTATTTAGTTCAAATTTATTGTTCTTATAATTTATAAGCCTAAGATATTGTAGCTTAATGATTTAATATATTTTTGTAAATATTTTATTTGATTATGAGTTCAAATCTCTTCAAAAATAATTTATTTTTATTAATTTTTTTAAACTAGACTCAAGTAAAAAAAAATCCATATTTTATGGTCTATTTGGTATCACACTTATCAGGTCCACTCGATATACATAATAAGTTAATTCATATATAAAAAACAAAATTATAATAATTTAGAAAATGAGTTAAATAAAAAAAATTCCCAAATTTATATATGAATATTATTATTTCATATTTAAGAAATAACATTCGTGTCAAGAATACTAAATGTTAGAGGAACTACGAGATAAAAATAAATATTCTTATAATTATTTAAACATTATTCTCATTTACAAAAATCATTATATTAAATTTATGTCTCTCATAACTATTAAGACTAGTCACATTAAAATTAAATGAATTAATCATTGGTTTTCTTAATATTCATGGATGTTTTTTCATATTAATATTGTGATAGATAGAGATTTTGAAAGCAAAAAAAAAATGAAATTAATTAAAATATTTAAATTAATTGAAGATATGTGATACAAATTAACCTTGGACAGCTGAGCATACTGTCTAAACAATCAAATAAATTATTATACGTGGAAGGAGATAAGGAGACAAACCTTGGACAACTCGATCAATGCACAAGAAAAACTGCCAACTGTTTTATATAATTCTTTTTCTAACCTTTTTTTTATAAGTGTTCATGAACTTAAATTTGTTGATCATGTATAGCTGCTATATACAATCTCAAACTTGTTCTAACCTGTTTTATAATACTTTTTCTAACCAAATTTTCTCACTTTTATCTCTCTCCTTACTTTTTATCATTTTTTTCGGTCAATGATTGTAACACATCATTCTCCTTCCTTCTTCCAAATTCGCTTTCCTATTACTTCTCTTTTTAAAATTCAAAGCCGATATAAGACATTAAGAAAACGTTGATATTAAATCTCATGGTTTACTAGTGTTTTGAGTTTTAGTACTCTTTATCATTATATGATTATTTTTGAAATTTTTTATGTTATTTTTTATATCAAAAGTATAATATTGTTTCGAGAGGTCTTTCATCTTTTTTTTTTTTGCTAAGCTTGCAAAAATTATAAATAAATGAAAAAAAACTTTATCCTCTAAAACAAAAAGAAAAAACCAGAAATGGGTATGAAATAATTTTCAATTATATATATATATATATATATATATATATATATATATATATATATATTATAGATTAGGACCCTATTCCCACTTTCTAGATCTGATTAAGGATAACTATATTAATTAGAGTATATAATTAACCATGAATAGGGTACACATACAGTGTATCAATTGATTGAGATCGATGTACTCTTCTCACCAATAGTATTTTTTTTTATGAATTATTTTATGAGGAAGGTTGTGGCCCGATGCAAGTCAATACCACAAATACTTTTGTTTTTTACTTGGACATCTCTTAATTAGTATGAGATAAGTTCAAAAGAAAATTCCAATTAACTCAACTAACTATTTGTTTATACAAGGTAGATGTTGGGAGTCACGATAATTATTAGATCTTTGAGATGTAGTTATAAATTTAATATGAATATTTAACTAGGTCCATATATATATATGACCAATTTTTTTTAAAAAATGCGACTTCCGATCTAACAATCAAAAATAGGTCAAATATAATTTAATTTTGTACGTTTGAAATGTCTAACATTTTAAATTCTAACTTTTTATAATCAAATTGAAAATGTTATATTCTTTAACTCGATAGAGCAAATCTTAATTAGTTTTCGTTTTTCTTGTGATGGATCTGAAAGAGGCAGGGTCGTCCCGAGTTTTGGCTGCCACAGTCCCATTAGAAAAAATGTCGATACTTTTTGATACACTGAGTCTAGTTTAAAGTTTTGATAAAAAATGGTTTAGGATTATGTTTGAACCCATAACCAAATAAAAACTGTAAATTCTTATCTTCAACTATTACGCTACAATCGTTTTTTTTATTAAAAATACAATAAATTTGACTAAATATCTCACTAATCGAAATAAATGGGCTGCCCTAGCCGGAGGGTTTGTCGGACTTACCTTAGAGCCGGCCCTGGAGGCAAGGACAGATCCAGGAATTCGAATTGGGGTGTAATTTAAAAAATAACGAGAAATTATGGACAAAACGAGAGTGGATAAAGATAAGTTTGATTTTTTTTTTAAATTAGATAAACAGATAGTGTATTAAATTAAAAATTTAAGAAATTAGAGAATAATTTCACATTTTTACGGTTAAAATAATTTGGTTAAGTATATTTATATATATCAAAAGTAAAATAAGGTTCATATATATATTAAAAATTATAAAATTATTTAAATAAAACGACAAAACATTACATAAAAAAAGAGAATATAATACCACCATGATACCTAATAAATTATCGATCTCGTAGTCGAAAAAAACGATTAACTCCCGAATCCCGATCGATTGTATCGGATTTCTGGAGTGATCATGAACCTTGGAAAACGTCGTAATGACTACAATTTTTGAAAATTCATTGATTTCTCAGCTAATAAGGAGAAACATTATATTATTAAGTTAAAAAGCAATTATATATATGATAATTTGAAACCGCCCTAAACTGACTTGTCCGCTTAAGGCAGTTTTTCCCGGTTTGACCGTTAGTTGACTGGGGCGGAGATGGTATTTGTGTTCCCGCCCCAATTTCACCATGTTTATGCCCTGAATACTAAAAATACAATTAAATATATAAAATCACCAGTACATTTATTTTTTCGTTATATTTTATAAGAGTTTTAAATTTATTATTTATAATAATATAATTTTTTAATATATTACAATATATATTATAAAAAAAATGTTTATATAATTTGATTATATAAAAAATTATTTATTTTTGAGAAGATGGTATAAATGGTGCCCCGCGGGGAATTCCCAAAATCGAATGAGGCGGGAATGGTAGTAAAAAAATCCCCAAAATAAAAACAGGGCAAGAAGGTAAATGCAATTCCGCCCCCATTGTCACCCCTAATTATATATAGTTTTAGGGTAAGTTTTCCGCTTGCACTCAATTTATTAGCTAGCTATAGTTTATTCAATTGATAACTTTTTATTGTACTTAACTTATTTTATCGTTAACTCCGGTAGATTTGATTCAACTTTTACGATAATCTTATTTATTTTATATTTATATTCTTAATTTTTTATATTTCTAATAATATTTAATATTTAATATATATATAATTTTATATATTTGTAAGCACTAAAATTTCACTTATCCAATTTATAAAATTTAAAATAATTATTTTGAATAAATAAAATCAAAATAATTAAAATTTAGACTAAAAACACAATTAAATAATTAACTAAATTAATTATTGTAATAATTAAATTCTAATTAATTAAAATAATGGCCAAGAAAAAAAAAGATTAATTTGGGATAAATGTTCATTTTATTTCAAAATTAATTTTAAAAGGGGTAAAAAAAAATTAAAATAAATAATTTAAAATAAATATTGTATCCATTTTATTCAAATAAATTATTTATAAAATTCCAAAAATAGGCAAAATAAATGTCATATTTATTCAAAATTGAGTTTTTGTTCTTTAGTTATAGCTCAAGAACAGTGACCCTAAAACCTTTCTTACACGTTTATAAGAATGTTAAAGAGCATATCCAAACCAATTTCAAACTATCCCGTTCATGTATGATCAAAAACTAATTTTTTTATAAAAATAAAAATTTCAGTTCTTAAATTGGTTAAAACGAACAACCAATATTCATGTTTTGATTTCATTCGATCTTATAAAGTATAAGGAAGTTATTGACAAGCTCCTTCCACTTCATCAAACCTTAAAAATCAAAAACCTATTTTTTATTTCAAAACTATTTGAGTTGAATGAAACATCATCCTGATCGAACGATGCATCAGGATGTTGTTATAAATGATCTTGGGGATTAGGCGAAGTTCCTATGCCCTTGGATCAAAGGATTATAGCTCATCCGAAATCATCAAACCTTCATTTTGATGTTCTTGACAACCAACCGAGAACTTCACCTAGGTTCTATTTTGACCGAGAAAAATCGAACCCTCCCCTACACCCGACCGAGATTTTTTAACCCCGACTAAGGAATCTCGCACCCGACTGAGGATTCCCAACCTAAGACTAAAAGCTCCTCGCACCCGACCGAGGAATCTCGCACCCGATCAAGAATTCCTAGCCTAGGACCGGGAGCTCATCGCACTCCGACCGATTAAATCTATCTTAGGACAGACAACTCATCGCACCCCGATTAAGGAATCTGGCACCTGACCGAGGATTCCCTGCCCAGGACCCGAAGTTCCCCGCACCTCGATCAAGAATATTTACACCCGACAAAGGATCCTTAGCCTAGGACCGAGAGCCTCCTGCACCTTGACCGATGTTTCCTACACCCGACTAAGGGTTTCCTACCCCTTACCAAGGATTATATCCAAGACCTAGGGTTTCAGCCTAAGACCGAGGGATCAACACCCTATACCGAAGGGACCGATCCTAGGGTCGATTTTATTGGAATTTTGAATTAAAAAAATCATTTTTTAAATTTAAAGTCTCAAACCATTTTTAAAACAAATCTGAAAACAAAAATAAACAAATTCAAAATATTTTTAGAGCATTTTCAAAAAAATATTTTGATAAAGATTTGTTTGTGATTTATTTAGATCCTAATAACTCAAACTAATATTTTCAGGTATCTTTCTCAACAATCATCAACATGAATAAGAGGTACCAACATTTAAATATTAATCTATAATTTTAAATGTAGTAAAAATATATACATATCCAAGACTTGGAAAATAATTAGTTAAATAAAACGTTATAAAACCATTTTTTCAAAAGTCAAAATTTTATAGAGTAGAGATAGTTCTTTATTGGGTGCAGAGGATATAGTGCGAAAACACTTTCCTAAGTATTATTAAATACCGAATTCAAAAGAATCTTTGGTCATGTATTTGTATACATATGCAAAATATTTTTTTATTAATTTTAAAATTTAAATTAATTGACGACTCTTTCTTCCGATACATAATCTTTTAAATTAGTTATTTATAATTAATTTAAAATAAAAATTATTTTAATTAAACAACGATTTGATTATCCTAAATTCAAAGGATTATTTAAATTTTATCAAAAAATTATTATTATTATAATTAATTTTAAAATATCGGGACATATTTCTATAAATCTTTAAAAAATATATTTTATTAAAAATATTCTCGACACACAAACAAACCGATAGTAAAATTTCTTGAAACCTCTAGATTTTTTTGGAACGATGGATTTCCGGGGTTACAATATTTTTCATTGACTTAATTTTAAATATTAATAAATTATTTAAATTAAGAAATAATTTGTTTTAAAATAAATTATTTGAATATATTAATTTTTATAAGTTTTTAATAATATATAATTTTAAATTTTAATTATAATAAAATAAATAAATAAATAAAATCCTTATTAAATAAACTATTATGTTTAAAAATCATTCAATAAAATCAAAAAAATTACATCTGAAAATTTGTTTAGTGTTTTTGTTTAAGGTTAATATTTTATTTTGTGTTATCTAAATATAATATAATTAATCATATTTAAAAATAATATTATATTATTTGAAATAATAAAAAAATTAAGGTGAATATATATACATTTAAATTTATTATGTTAAGTTTTTGTGTGTAGAGGAGGAAAAAAATAGGTATATATATGTTTTATTATTATTATTATAATTTTTTTATACATAATTAATTTAATAAATATATATAAGTATTTAATTATTAAATAAAATTATATATTAAGAATGGAAAGAAGATGAATAAAAAAAAGAAAAAGTTACTATAGAAAAAGAAAGTTATAGTATGAGTTTAAAGAGAGAGGTTGAAAGAAAATTTTGAATTTAAATTCAAATTGTGTTATATTATAATTTTTTGCTTTAATTTATTAATTAAAATTAATTTTTTTCATCAATTTATTAAGTAAAAGTAAACGAGCCCCAACTTATAAACTAAATTAAACAAACCCTTATAACACCTTCCCCAGATACAACATGTTACAAAGCGAATCTACAAATTAATTTTCTATTTTTAAATTAATTATAGAGATGATATTTTTTATTGTTATATTTTATTTTTCATTCATAAAAAATAAAATAGAATTATATTAATAAAAATGATATTATTATTATTACAATTTCAATATTAAATATTTTAATGATAAAATTTATATAATTAATAATATAAAATAGTGATATTATTATTAATTATTACTATTATCATTAATATTATTATTTTGTTACTATTTTATTTTTATATATTTAATTAATATGATTCAAACTAATTAAAATAAATTTATATTTTAACAAAGTAAATATATATTATAGTTTTGTATATTAAATTAAATTCTAATTATCTATTCAAAATTTAATAAATAATGATAATAAAATAATATAATTAAAATATGTAAAATATATTTTAAATATGAAAAGATTTTTTTAATTAATTTTAAGTGATAAGATAATTTTTTTTATCATTATACTATATTGACATATCAAATATTAACATAAAATTATAAAAGTTTTATACTTTCAAACAAATAGTAATAAGTTATTAAATTTAATTGAACGAGTAAATTTAATTAAATTTATTAATATATACATAAGTTTAAAAAAATATAAAATTTTATTTTATTTAAATTAATACCTTAATAAGATATTAATATTTTTTTAAAAAAATTGCCCAAACCTATCTCCAGATATTCCAAACATGACCACTATTATGTAACCATTGTAAAGTTCAAAGTCATAACAAATCAGTCATATAAGTTATTGTAACTATCATTGAAGAGTATGAATATAATCAACTAAATATATATTTGATATTTAGAATTCTAAAACTCATGCTAATTAATATCAGCTTCCTAATCACACAACTGTCTCATTTTTTATTAAGTTTATAAACTTTTATTTTGTTCGCGATTTTCTGATTTTTTTTTTTATCATAGATGTTTTTTCATCTTTTGTATGCGTTTTACTTGTTTATCAGCATATTTTTTTAAGGATATTCAAATATAAACTAATAATCAAGTTTTTACGAGTATTATCATAATGCTTAATGGTTAAAGGTATATATTACCCATTTACCCTTTATTACCTTTTGAGGTCAAAACCTCCATAAATTGAAGAATTTGATATTTTATTTTAGAATTAAAGGAGAACTACCATTACACAACATACCCGACTTTGGTCTTAATTATTTTGTGTTTGAAATATCAATCTTAATATTAACTATTTTTTACTTTTTATATTTTTGTACATGTCCGGACTCCAGAGTTTTTCAACTGGTCTGCATTTAATTAATTATATATTTGTCCTATATATAAGTTCTTAACTTTCTATAATTAATTAAACATATTAACTGTTTAAGAAATTAGGTTTGTTATATATAAAACAAACTAATAATGTTGACAAAAAAATTAGAACAAACTAATTAATATATTACCCATGTACTCCAATCATTGAGGCATCATGCATTTTGTAAAAAATAAATAAATAAATATAAATAAAAGGAACTTTATATATAACGTCAAATGATTCGTATGGATGGACTATGGAGTGCCACGATGCCTATATTTGTTGTTGTTCATTATAAATTAAAAGAAATAGTCAAATTCATGAATATTTGAATTTGATATATAACCGCCCCTATACAATTAATCACAAATCTAACTAGTATATATTATACACCATTTCGCTTTCTTCTTTATTCAAAATATCTATAATAATAATAACCGGTAGAATATATTCATTTATATATTTATATATATATGCTTACTTAATAATGAAACTTAAACAAGATCCAAACTTATTTAAAACCTATTTAAATCTTACTAATTTCCATTTTAGTTTTGAATAGATAAAACATATCATCATGAAACTCTACATATTAGAAGATTTTAAAATTGCAAAAAAATACCTAACAAAAATAATACAATCCAAGTTATGATATTAAATGTCACAAATGACTCAAATATACTAAAAAAAGGAGTACAATATATATATATAAAAAAAAAAAGGTTGGATGAATTGAGATTCCTAGCTCTTTTAGTGGCACCCGAAGGTCCCGAACCAAGTCTAGAAAGATCTAAACTATAATTATAGTTAGGGTTTTGAACTTATTATAAGAACTTTTTTTTTTAAACTAAATGCACTTAGAAAAAATTGAACTCAAAACAAAGGATATGTAATTTATTTTACTAATTAATTACTATTATTATATTTTTTGCTAAAACATTTCAAAATATTCACCTATTTAAAATTGAAATTAAATAGTATAACTTCATGAGATAGAGCTCTTATCGGTCTCTTAATTGAAATTCTGAACTATTTCGACACAAATATATAAAATTGGCAAGAGAAATTCAAAATTTCTAGATTATATAAAATGTCAAATTATATAACAATTTAAGAGATTGATGAGAGAATACAATTATGTAAAATCCGAGCTCGGGAACACTGATAAACGACAGTCAAACCAACATTCAAAATCCTCCTTGATTAGTCTTAGTGTAACACATGTCACATACCAATATTGAACCGTTACCACATGGCAAGAGCTATTGTCGTCTGATCACGACATCTATAGGACGCTTTTAAATCGCGATCATCAAGCTTCTCATTCACCCCCCAATGGTAAGGCAATGCGAGGAAGATGCAATCCACTAAGATATGGATATGAGAAGATATCAACTCTCTATAAGCATATTTGTTATATATTTGCTATTTTGTTAATTTAGTTTAGAACTACATTATAAATATTTTTGAAAATAGAAGTGTATCATTATATATAAGCAGTATTAATGTAACTCAATCTTTTCAATTGAATCAGAATAATACAATTTTAATTTTATTCTTCTCTAAAACTTTGAGACATGCAAATACTAAAGAAGGCAGATCCACCAAAATAAAATTATGTTCATTTAAGCCCTTTTACATTCAATTCATTTACTTTTCATCTCAAACTCAATCGATTTAAATATACTAAAAATAAACCCAAACTAATTTACTTTATTTGACAAGTTCATCCCTTCTGAATTATGTTGGGATAGGTTGTAAGAAGCTAGCTAGGGTCCTTATCGAAAATCTCATTTTTCGAATTCAAGGGGAGATATTTTTATAAACAATAGATCATGAATGAGAAATTTTATCTTGATGGCTAGTTATACATGTTACAATCGGGTTGAGTCGACTTCTCATTTGTTCTTATATTGTCATGTGGCCATTATCTAGGGTCTTCTTTAGAGTTTATCTCATATTTGTTGGGTTATGTCGAATTTGATCGGCGGTTGTTATAAAATTTGGATCAAGAGAGAATAATGAGTTTGTTTTATTTTTATTGATATTCATGCTTATATATTAATCTTATTTGATTAGAAACATTTTATCTACTTTTGTTTTTTACTTAGATTTTTATTATATGTTTATAGTTCAAATTAAACATATGCCTTTCATTTATCTCATGACCTTTTAAAACAAAAAGGACAATAGTTGGTTAACAACAAAGCATTAATGAGAAATCTTAAAAATATTATTAATGAAGAGCTAAATTGTTCCCTCAATCAATACTCAATAGAAGTTAGATTCCTTAGTATCTAATAAATTATCTATAATATATATCAAACATTAGTTCTAATATTAATAATGATATTATTAATAATGATTATTAATAATATTGATTCTGTTTTCATTATAGTTACCCACAGTTTTGGAGTTACCCACAGTTTTGCAAACATTTGTTTGCACTTACATCATGATTAATGCTTCTGCGATCTTAAAGTCAACAAATCGATGAACATTCAATATTAATATTAATGGTTTAATTAATATATATTTAACGATATATTCTGTTATTATATAGTTTTTTTTGAAGGGAATGAATGTTAAACAAAAAATGAAGACTAATATATATAAAAGAAAATAATGAATGAGAAAATTTTCAGATGTTAGACTGAGATTTTTTATTTTTTTCACTAAATAAATCATAAAATATATTTGAAATGTTATATATTTACAAATGAAATTAATAATTCAGTGTTAATAAGACACAAATAATTTGAAAACTAATATTTTGTCATGATCACATTACAAATTCACAATCACATTAAAAATTGTAAAAGTAAAAATATTAGATTTTGTTTTCATTATATATGAAAAATAAGATGGGATTTTTAATTAGATGAAATAATTTTAAATGAAAAATTGATAAAAGAAAGTGATTTTTTGATAAATGTTTAATAAAGTACGACCATGTTTTGGATCAAATTTAAAAATAAAATAAAAATTGGTTTGTTTTATTTTTTGACAAAATGTTTATTTTAGCAAATAAGCTAAATTGTGATTGAATAATATTGTATGAGGTTATTTTCAAGGTTTTCCGGGTTGATTTAACTATCCATATATAGTCTGATAATTTTTTAGGTTATTTTTCATTTAAACAAATACATGGACTTGAAAAAAAATTGAACCCCAATTCAAGATATATCTAATTTTAACTTATTAACCACTTGATCATTAATATAAAATTATTAATAATTTTAAGAAATTGGGATACATACATATTTGGTAAGTAATAAATTATTTTTAACTTAATTAGTTTAAGCATAAAGGTTAATAAATTTGATTCAAACAACCAAAAATTATAAACCAAAATGAGATGAGACAATTTTCTTAAAAGATAATTAAAATAAAGAAGTCAACTTAAATAATTATTAGGGTTAGGGATTTATGTATGATTATAGAGAAAATGGATAAGCCTAGTAGTTAAGGTACGTATCTAACAACGTAGGAATCACTTGTGTTCACACATTAATATTTAATTTACTAATATCCATATTCTCTAGGTAATCTAACGAGCTTTTTCTTTCTTATATATTTTAGATTAACAATAAAAAATATTTCATAATCAAACAAAAATTAATCATTTTTTAATGTCATTTTTATCGGACATTGTAGTTCCAACCAAGACGGTCAAAATTGAAAGTTTGCATAGAATCGTTAGCCAGTTATAAACTCGTAAAATCTAGAATTTACGTGAAATCGTAAGAATTTAATTTGAAAAAATAATAGTTATATATTATTATTTTTTAGATATATAATTAAGTATGTGGTATTTAGTCAATTTTAAGAAATTATATATTTTAATATAAAATTAATTAAAAAGTAATAATAAGTAAATAACACTATAAAAATTATATTTATAAAATTAATTATTATTAATTAATTTAAATAAATAATAACTTGAATTTTTAATTTAATTAATATAAATTTGTTTTTTTAAATAAAATCGTAAAATTGAAATTATTTATAAAATCGTAAAATCTTATTATCGTAAATTTAAAATCGTAAGAGTTTATCTATTTAAGAGTTACTTAAAATCAGACTCGTTAATCATATGTGAAATCATAAAATCGTAAGATTTTAAGAGTCAACTCGAGATTTTAACCGCCTTAGTTCTAAAGCAATGAATGAATTAGCAAATGAAACAAACTTACTAGGAATAATTACTGGGATTTGAAATCAGCAATTTTTTTTTTCCACAAAAACTAATATAATACATGTTATATAAAATAATAGACAACGTACATGTTTATTTTAGTCACAAAAATTTATTGTAAAATTCAAAATTTTGATAATATAACCATTTATCTCCAAAATCCTGTAAAATATTTTGAGTTAAATAAAATTAGCATCTCTAAACTCATGAATAACTCAGTTCTAATGATTAAATATTTCTTAACTAAAAGATATAAAGACGATTAGTGTAGGCATATATTTATTATTATTATTGAAGCTAAGATTTAAGATTTTTTTGAAGCATAATATTCATAAATAATAAAATTTGATTTTATACTTCAAGCAAATCTACTCTCAATGTAGATTATCATAAAATTTGTTAGAAAATCCTTTCCCATCTCATAACGGAAAACTTTTTTTAACATGTTTCATAACTAAAAATGATCGTTCTATATTTGTTATTGAAACATATAAAGTTAAAACTAAACGGATTAACTTGCTTATAAAATGATTATTCCAATATATTTTGTTATAGTTAAAACAAAAATGACAATCACATCATCTGTTTCACCCAAAATCACTAGATAAAAACTCTAATACTAGACTCAACAAACTAAAAACTGATCGTAAACTCTCAATTGATGGAAATAGAAAATACAACAAACTAGATCAACTTATAAGTAATTTCATTTGGGACTTAGGGGCGTGGTTGAAAAAAAGTCAAATAGACGGACACGTGCAAGCCCAAAGACAAAGAAGGAATCGACATCAAGGAAATGTCTCATGGAACAAAACTCTCACTTACATACACTTCTGGGCGTTGGAAAAGAAACAAGACTCACTCTGAGTCAGATGGGTACACTCGAGGTTCATTAAAAAAGACATCAGCATCTGGACATGCAAGATCAGAATGGAGATATCGTGGTCCCTTAAAAAGATTATAAAGCTTAGAGATAGTGCGAGCAAGATGATCAACATTTAAATTGGAAACAGTAATGACACTCTGTTCTGGCATGACCCCTGATTCGACAACAGACCCATCATTTATAACAGTGTCTTTTCTATCACTCAAATCAGGCGAGAATGTCAATTGACCACAGTTCAGCAAATCAAGAGCGACTATTAGAACAACCTTCTGAGGACTATTCCAGAAGGTGCGAGAATCATTGACGCACTTTCATCCAATCATTTGAATAACTACGAGGATTCCCGTGTTTGGAATGTTGAGAACAATGGTGGGTTCGTCTCGGGGTCTGCTTATGATTGTGTTCGTGATCATGGGGACATTGTCCCATGGTCCCACTTAGTGTTGTCTACCAAAGTGATCCCCATACACCAATTCATTTTATGGTTCGCCTTCCGCGAGAGACTCAATACCCGTGATCGGATAAAGAAGTACATGAGCATCCCATACCCTAATTGCCTCATTTGTTTGGGAAATGAGGAGTCCATTGAACACCTCTTTGGGAACGACCCTTTCACCTCCTTGCTTTGGCGCAGATTTTCTGCATCAACGGGCCTCCTCAGCTTCCCAAAAGAATGGACCGACATCAAGGACCTCGCCATCATTAAGATCAACGACAACGACTTCAGCTCCAATACCTTTAAGTGTTTCTTCGTCAACATTGTTTATCACATTTGGATAGAGAGGAACGCTAGAACCTTCTCATGAGTCCTCAATAATGGGAATATAATATAGAACACTATTATAACCGACGACAACTCCCTCATCCGATTGTGGAGGCGTATTCCCACGAGCGAGAAGAATTGGTTAATCTGTTAAAATTGGAATATCGCTTATGAGAAAGTTACCATCACTACTGATTTCATTATACTTTAATTCTCATTTATCATTTGTTATCTCTCTTTTTTCATTATTGTCCTTCATTCAGTTTGTTTTTACTCCGATTTTCTTTGAACTCATGTAACTCCTTTGCCCCTTTATGACTTTTGTGAGTTTAAGCATTGATTGTCATAAAATTGAAAGTTGTAGGACGTCTTTATTATCTTTTATACAATTAAAGTTTATTTAATTATTATTGGATTTAAACTTGTATGTATAAGTAATTTAGAGTTTCTAGGCTAATTACTCATATATATAAGAGTTATTATAAAGGTTGATAATACAACATCTAAGATTCTTAAGACTTTTTAAAATCCAACACTCAAAGCCACAACTTTTTATTTAATTGACGCTTTATAGTCTTTCAAAATATATATATCAAAAACTAATTTGGCTTCACTCATTTTAAAATTATTTGAAATCAGTAGTAGCTGCCACCTCCTCCTCCTTATCATTCAATCGTGGCTCTCTGTTTTCATTTCAGTTTTCGATGAACAGGGGGAACAATTATAATCCGGCTGAGAAGCAAAGCTTCCAAGGCCAACAACAGCAGTTCATAGGCCAAGTTCTTGATCCTAAAGATTCCAACAACAACAACCCATCAACAGCAGCAGCAGCAATCCAAGTTCTTGATCCTACAGATTCCAACAACAACCCTATTGATGGGAATGTAATTAGTGCATTTCATGAAGAATCCCGCAAGAAAAGATTGGAAAGAAATCAACTTCATACAAGTAATTTAGAATCATCCCAAAGGAATAGGAAACTCCCAATGTCGTCCAAGCAGAAGCATCATCAGAACAGTCCTCCTCCTTTCATCATTCACGATTCTCCCAATATTATCCAAGTTTCTGAAGAAAACTTTGAGGAAATGGTTCTTGATTCTCCCACCAAAATTATCCAAGTTTCTAAAGAAAACTTTGAGGAAATGGTTCATGATTCTCCCACCAAAATTATCCAAGTTTCTAAAGAAAACTTTGAGGAAATGGTTCTTGATTCTCCCAATTATATCCAAGACTTTGATGAATTGGTCGAACTATTCATCCGATATGCAACAATCGATGAGCCGCCAACAGAGGACAAGCATGAAAACAGTAGAGTTATCTAATCTTATTAATGATAGTTTAATTTCTCAACTCATATATCTTATTAAATTCTTTACTTCTCCATATATTCAGAACTTGTTGAATTTATCAAACTGGCCGTCTGAACTTGTTGCAGGTCCTACTTTAGTGCCTTCACACACTCCTTTGACGAATTATGATTCATTTGGCCCTAATCCTTTAGAAGAGAAGATTGATACTCAAGAGGATTTAGCTACATTTCCTACTATTTACAAACCCTAAACCTAATTCTTGGAGACTTTATTTCTACATCCAATATATAATCATAATAAGTTACTCTAAGTGTACGTAGCCTTATAAGTCCATGTTCAGAAACTTCTTATTTATCATTGTTGTTTGAATTCTTGAAAATATAATTCTAACAATTTAACACTCCTTTCTCAAATGTTTGTTTGAGAGAATGTTTTAAATTGTGATAATTCGAGTCTAATATGACACAATTGAAAATTTGAGTCTTATTTGAAAAAAATACTTAAATTCGAGCCCTAAATAGAAAATTGGCCTTTAGAAAATATATAAGAAATGTGTTAGGACAAAACTATGATGCAAGTCTCTTAGTAGATGTTAGGAGGCTTGGATCGATGCAACATATTTGCAGGTCTGAATCGTTGAGTTAGTATCCTATTATCTTTTGATGGACTATTTGGCTAGAAAAGAATAGATGTACGTTCAATTATTGTATTCGACTGATACATATAATTTATAACGTCATTATTAAAATACTATATGAAATCGTTCTGAAACGTCGTGGAGTCGGTTAGGGAGATTATCGCCCTTTTTGAAGACTTTCGTACACGTTATTTATTTTGTTGTACATGGCCTAATGATTTTTTATATTTTTTAATGTCATGCTTTGTTTCGTTGTATTATAAATGAATCATATTTTTAATTTATCATCAGTCTTTTTTCAAAATATAAAAAAGTTTGTACCTAAATACAGTTGTTAAAAGTCTGGTATCAACTTTATAATTGTTTTTGTTAGTTTTTAAAATCATATTAGCGACAATTTTGCATATACGTTGTTAAAAGTCTAGTATCAATGGGATAAATAACATTAGTGGCGTTTTTTCTCATCGTTAAATATCAGTTTTCAAGTATCTAAATCTATTCAGGAATTTTCTCGGTTCGTGTGAAATTCAAATAAGATTTTTATCTCCCTTAAATGTGAATTTTATCTAGAGACCAATTCATCAGAGATAATCGATTTCACTTGGTTTACAAAATTGTTGGTAAAAACACACATCATGCTAACATGAATAGCCATGAATTAATTTAAATTAAGATGAGGAAATTCCAGTAGTTAAATGTAATAAAATAAATTAAAAATGTTATTTATAAATGTACCTCAAACTAAAAAATTTACAATAACTTCAAGTTAAGTTATGAAAGTGCCTTAACATTTAAGGACAAAATTGCACAAGTAAAAATAGATCATATTGATATATCCTCTATAGGATTATCTTTTATTTACAATATATAAGAAATATGCGTGGACCATTAACAAAGAATAACTAAACAGCATGGTTAAAAGGTTAGTGTCAACTACAATAATTTATTATATTTGTCGTCGTTAATTTTTTAAATAGTAATATCAACAATTTTTTATATAGCGTTGTTACAAGTTTAGTATGAATGGGATAAATAACATTAGCGAGGTTTATCTACTTGTTAAATGTCGATTTTTATTGTTGTTTGAAGAAATGATTCATTGTTCATTAGTATAGAAAGTTTAAATATCTAAATCTATTCCATAATTAGTTAGACCATAAAATCCAAATAAGATATACTTTCCCATAAATGTGAACTTTATATAGAATAACGATTTCATTTGGCTTACAAAAATGGTGGCATCAACAACCCGTCATGTTTTTGCCAAATTATCTTATCGTCGATTAGACCCCACTGGCATAAAAGAGCCCAATATTGACGACAATTGAATTATTGGTCATTGTTGGACAAAATAAATGAAATATTAAGGTAAGGAGGAAACAACAACGGAAACAAATTCGATATTACTTAAATTACTGTCGCTAAAGATCAACTATGGTAATTGCACCCGTCGCTAGTCACTGTTATAGCCTTCCTCCCCAATTCTTGCTAGCTGGTCCTTATTTTTTAAGCTCTCATTATATTTATTAAAATACTTTTTCTTAGAATAATAAGGACGCAAAAGAAAAATATGTGCTAATTTTGGTACCCTAACATAGAGTGAGTTAAAGAAAAAAATTTCCATTTAAATTAATAAAGAAAAAGTAAATATACATTTATATTTTGATTTTTTGATTTTATAGTTCAAACGATATGATTTTGTCCGCCAACACAACCTTCTAATCGAGAAAAAAATAAAAAAAATAATAATAATAATTTCGTCTAACTTTGAAAGGATCGTAGAACACATCTCGTTAAACTTAACAATATTCGTAAAAATAGTTGATTTATCTACAAACATATATAATACCCTGAATCGATATTTCAAAAATATTGAAAGAGGGTGTGTTTGGTAAGCCTAAAATTGACATTGAAAATGAAATTGGAGGGTACAATTCATTTCTAAGTTTAGTAGACCTTTTAATAATAAGAATTGTAATTAGAATTTCAATAGAATTCAATATAGCGTAATTTTATAGTTTTCAATCATTCCACATAAAGAAAGTCTAAAACAAGAGGGATTAAATTTAAACTTTTCATATGTTTCTCTCTCGGTTGATGGGGACGTAAAGGAGAATTCTCCGTACATCAAATGAGGACCATTACCGTTACATATAACCAACATTAAGTTAGTTATTATAGTTATGTCATTTCTAATTTAGCCCCTTCATAAAATTAGAAATGTCACTTAGGTATCTCACTTTATATTAATGACAAATACACTCTTAAACCATAAACTTAATTTCACGTTAAATCACATTATTTTGACTTATATTAATTATAATATTTAAAAATTTATTTATTATACTAGTGACCTTATAAATTACCACTCTTAAACAATAAATATTCATGTCGGAAATACCCAAAACTTCGAATTTTTTTTCTTTAAGTTTATGTTGGTGGTTTAAAATAAATTGAAATCAAAATCTTATTTATGAAAAAAGGAAACTTTTATTTAAAATGATTTGAGTTGAAAAAGGTGGGTAATTTAAAATATAATTTTTTTTTAAAATGAACCGAAAAGATGAGATCAAAGAAGCTCCAAATCATATTTAAATAGTTGCAAGAAATAAGTTGGCTCTACTCATTATAAAATTATTTGAAACCACCTCCTCTTCCTCCTTATCATTGATCAATCGTGGTTTTCATTTGAGTTTTCGATGAACAGGGGGAACAATAAAATTCCGGCTGAGAAGCAAAGCTTCGAAGGCCAACAACAGCAGTTCATAGGCCAAGTTCTTGATCCTAAAGATTCCAACAACAACAACCCATCAACAGCAGCAGCAGCAATCCAAGTTCTTGATCCTAAAGATTCCAAAAACCCATCAGTCGGCAAGAAAAGAAAACAACGTCGTCCTCCTTGTATGATTGATGATCATTCTATAATGATCCATGCCTCTCCAGAAAACTTTGCGGAAATCGTCCAACGGTACACAGGCATGCAAGAATCAAATGATCAGCCGCCAACAGACAAGCTTGAAATCGGTATATATAGAGTTATCTAATCTTATTAATCATAATTTAATTTCTAAATTCATACACCTCGTTAAATTCTTAATTACTTCTCCATATATTCAGAACTAATGAATTTATCTGATTCTAACCATGTTGATGTTGTGATGATACAAGGTGTTGCAGGTCCCACTCCTTCGACAAATTATGTTGACATAGTATCAAGATTGTCTTCATACACTCTTTCGACAAATTCTGATTCATCCGTCGACCCTCATCCTATAAAAGAGAAGATTGGCACTGAAAAGGATTCAGACAAATTTCCTACTACTTACAAACCCTAAAGCTAGTTCTTGGAGAGACTTTATTTCTACTTCCAATATATAATAGTAGTATTAAGCATTACTCTAAGTGTAGACTTATAAGTCCATGTTCAGAAACTCCTTATATTTTCTTTGGTTGTTTGAACTTTTTGAATATATAAATTCTTACAATTTCATTTCACGCTGATTTCTCGGATTTTTGTTTGTTTGGTAAAAGTTTTAAATAGTTAAAATTGTGATAATTCGAGTTTCATATGTCATAATTCAAAGTTCAAACTTTATTTGTTGAAAACGACACAATTCCAGCCCTAATTCGGCCTTTAAAAAAATATAAAATAAAATAGTACCTTTATACCGTTGTTAAAAGTCTGGCATCAAATTTATATTTGTTTTGTTAGTCTTTTAAATCATAATTTCAACAATTTTGCATACAATGTTATTAAAAGTTTAGTACCAATCTCTCTTAGAATTTAAACTAAGTGACAACTCTACAAGTGAGTTTAACACGCGTGGAGCTACTCTTTCAAACTTATAGAAAATTATTAGGATAAGATTTCTCTTAAACATATTCACATTCTCCTAAACATGTATTGATCTCGTATTCACAGCTTCAATGAGACGCGTGCTTTGAAAAGAGAAAGATCACCCCAAGTTAAGAAAAAGAACGAAACTAAGAAGGATCAAATGGAAAACACCCCACCATTTATCCCATAGTTGTTTAGGGAATGTGGCATAGAAGAAACACGCAGGGCCACATAAAAAATCGACCGACCCTCAATAAGGCGCCTTAAACCTGTCTCAATCAAAGAAACTGAACACTTTGCAATAGGCATAATAAGTCGTTTTGAAATCATTCCATAAAGCGACATATCTCTCGTTAGAGTTGTAACAATTCAAGAATACGCATCGAAGAGGGCCAAGATGTATCCGAACTCTCTTCCATTCAGCCGCTTAAAGAGTTTGACAAATTAACTTAAGATGAGACTACCTTGTATCGATCATACAAAGTTTACCATTATTTATTTCCGAGACATTTACCACACCGGGACGAGACACCAACGATTTGATTGTCACTAAAGAAAATAACCAGAGTTAATTAAATAAATTTTGTTTGTTTGATATTATTATTAATGTAGTCGGATAAATTTTCTGAATTTGTTTTTAGTCCGGGTAGATTCCAAATCTTAATTCCACCCTTGTCCCATATCCCAGTACCATTGCAGCATAAGATGGATTGTTGGCCTCACAAGGATCCGGTTGCACAACATCGGACCCAATAGTGTGAGGCTGCCTTAAACGTGCACAAAACCGAAGACCTCTCCCTTCTTTGGTTGCGAGAAAGGCGATCGACGATCCGACCCCTATCTCGAGCTCCGTCTACCACCTTGAAAGACCGCGTTGTGACAGCCTCTCCGGACTCGGACGTGTGAGGCATCCTTAGGGACTACTTATAAAGCATGTTGAAGGCCGATAGACGCAAACCATCTAAATCTTTCACTCCACGAGATGAAACCTAATGTCCGCCAAAATCCTATAGTCCCTTCGATTTGAAGATGGCCTCCCATGTTTGATCTCCTTTTTACCCGTTCATACATATTTTATGTGTTAATTCTCTTTTTAATTTATTAATGAAAATTTATTAGTTTGTTAATCTGTATTTAATATTCTATTTTAAAATAATAAGTTAAGAAAATATTTTTTTAATTTTTAAATAAATTTACTAGTTTTAATTTATTAATATTTAATAAAATATTTTTAATGATTAATTTTATTTTGAAATTTGTAGTAAAATTAAAAATTCCTTATATATATATTACATTTTATTTGGAATAATTATTAAAATATTTAAATACTAATCAAACCAATTCATATAATTTATATATATTAAACCTCGACAATCTTGCCTTAAGAATAGTGAATGTTGTTATATTTGAAGAAAATGGAGAAATATCAATATTTAGAGTGGCTGAATTTTAGAATTTATTAAAAAATTAAGATCGACTGGAAAAAATATCTTTTACATGACGCATATAATTAGTTATAATCCGGGCGCCACAACCTTTTTTTGTGGGTTGACTAGTTAAAAATAATGAACCCTAAACCAAGTCATATTTAAATACTTGCAAGTAATTAAGTTAGCTGTAGATTTTATAAAATTATTTGAAATCATCCCCCACCAGGTTACAAGATAATGCAAGAAGAAGAATTCCAAGTTCTTGATCCTGAAGATTCCAACAATGACCACCCTTTTTCTGGCGAAGTAATTAATGAATTTCATGAAGAATCCTGCAAGAAAAGAATGGAAGTGAATCAATTTCATAGAAGTAATTCAGAATCGCACAAGAAGAATAGGAAACTCCCAATCTCGTCGATGATCATTTATGAATCTCCCAAACAAATTATCCGAGTTTCTAAAGAAAATTTTAAGGAACTTGTCCAACTTCTTACTGGCATGCAACCATCATCCTCACAACCATTTATGTTATCTAATTCTGTGCTTCCACATGAAAATGGTAAAGTTTGTCTAATTTAATTTCTCAATTCATATATCTCATTAAACTATTCTTTCTATGTATATTCAGAACTAATGAATTTATCAAACGGGCCGCTTGATTTGAACAATGTTGCGATGATACCAGAAGATTCAAGTCCTTCGTCGACGATTTATGATTCATTTGTCCCTAATCCTGATCAGTTGGAAGAGGAGATTGATAGCGAAGTGGATTCAGCCACATTTTCTACTATTTACAAACCTTAAACCCTAATTCTTTGAGAGAAACTTAATTTTTACATCCAATAATAAGCATTACTCTAAGATTTTCTATGGTTTGAATTTCTTGAATATGTAATATCTGACAGATTTCATGTTTCTGCTATTTGATTTGAATTTTCTTTTATTTAATTACATAATAAGAGTTTATATTTTTCTTAAGAAAAATATAGGCTTCATGGTTATAGCTTATTTTGAATTGTTTTAAAAATCTTGATTAGGGTTGATTAATTTTGAGAAAGTAAGTTTTTCTAACTTAAAAATTATTAATGTATATTTTTTTGAATATAGGAAGTAACTTATAATTTGAATATGGAATGATAAAAAAATATCCAATGTGACTATATAAGAAATTTTATTAAAAAAGCTCTAATGTTTGTTTAATCTCATAATTTTGAAGTATTTAAATATAATTATTTGTTTATATTTAATTCATAAATTTTATAAAAATCTAAAGTAAAATAAGTTGGTTAGCTAGGAATGTCCCTCAAACTAAAAATTTAAAATAGCAGGTTAAGAAAGTGCAGTATATAATCTAAAGGCCAAAATTGCACAAGTAAAATAAGGTTATTATTAAATATAAAAGATATATGTCATGACCATTGAATTAGTTTGAAAAAATGAAGAAATTAGAGAGTAATTTATCATTATTTTATTAAAAAAATAAAAATTGAACTTGAGTCCATTAAACGCATTATCTCACACTCTCTCAAATCTCATCAAAATAATTATAAATTTATAATAAAAAACTTTAACGAAATAAATAAATAAATAATAAATATATCTTAATTATTAATTAGGATATTAATCAACAACTTATATAACTCTCTTTCTTTTTAAAATTCATCTATCTCTCTCCTTTAATAATAAATCTTTTTTTTTAAATATTTATTGGCTTTAAAGACTATGTACATATAAATAAAATTTTAGTTTGACTGGCTCATCTTAATTTTTTCTCCCTTTAAAATATATTTGACTTAAAATATATTTGACTGTTAGACTAGGTATATATATAATATATTATAAAACAAAATTTTAATTTGAAGTTTAGTAAATTTAAAATCTCACATTTATGTAACTTACTATATATAAGTATAATATATATATATATATAGCAGCACAAGGGTCCGTTACACAACATTGGACCCAGCAGCTTGAGGCTGCCTTTGACGTGCTCAAACCGAAGATCTCTCCCGTTTTTGGTTGACAGATCGACGATCAATGATCCACCCTATCATGAGCCTTCATTCTACCATCTTGACCAACCGTGTTGCGACAAACTGTCACACACAGCCTCTCCAGACCCGGACGTGTGATTTGTCCTTGGGGCTACATAGAAAGTAGGTTGAAGACCGATAACCGACGACTCGAGCTCTCATTAAAAACTCACCTAAAACTTCCCTTCCACGAGATGAAACCAACTCGTGTACACCAAAATTCAATAGTCCCTTATATTAGAAGATCCTCCCATGTTTGATCTGTTTTTTACTATTTTTTACCATTTCATGCATATTTTATGTTGTAATTCTTTTTTTTATTTATCAATGAAAAAGTATTAGTTTGTTAATATATTTAATATTTTATTTTAGAATAATAAATAATTTAAATTTTAAATAAGATTAATAATTTTAATTTATTAATTTTGAATAAAATACTTTTATTTTGAAATATGATTAAGTAAATACTAATCAAACCAATCAATATAATTTATATATATTACATTTTATTCAACCTCGATAATATTGCCTTAGAGATCGTGAATGTGGTTATATTTGAAAGGATGTGAGAAATTAATGAGTAGCTAAGAAATTGCCCTTCTAACCTTTAGAATATTTCTTCAATTAAAGCTTATCAAAATTATTTGAAATCAGTAATCTTGAGCCGCACTCTATTTTCATTTCATTTTCCAGTTAGTAGAATCCAATGAACTGGGGGAGCAATAATAATATTCCGGCGGCTGAGAATCAGATGAACAATGTAAGTCAAGAAAAAGAAATCCAAGTTCTTGATCCTAAATATTCCAACAACCCTTTTGATAAGAATGTAATCAATGAAGAATTGAACATGAAAAGATTGGAAAGAAATCAATTTCATGCAAGTAATTCAGAACCCCACAAGAAGAAGAGGAAAATCCCAATACCACCAAAGCAGAAGCAAAACAGACCTCCTATCATCATTTTTGAATCTCCCACCAAAATTATCAATGTTAGTAAAGAAAACTTTGCAGAAATGGTCCAACAGTATACCGGCATGAAAGAATCAGATGAGCCACAAACAAATGAAAATGGTATCAATTTCTCAATTCTTTACTTGTTCATATATTTAAAACTATTGAATTTATCAAAACATGTTGTTGTGATGATACAAGGAGTTGCAGGTCCTGCTCTAGTGCATTCACATACTCCTTCGACGAGTTATGATGGCATGGTATCAAGAATGCATCCACACAATTCTTCGAGAAATGGAAAAGGTAAGGTTATCTAATCTAGTTGATTTAATCATAATTTAATTTCTCAATTCATACTTAGTTTTCTATTTATTTAGAACTAATTAACTTATCAAACTTCATCTCATTCCATTAATGTTGTGATGATACAAGGAGTTGCAGGTCCCTCTTTAGTGCCTCCTTCAAAGAAATATAATGACATGTTTTCAAGAATGCCTTTTCAAACTCCTTTTTTCACGAACTATAATGCCACGGTATCAAGAATGCCTTCGCACACTCCTTCAATGAATGTAAATGGTAAAGTTATCTAATTTAATTAATGATCTAATCATAATCTAATTTAATTAATGATCTAATCATAATTTAATTCCTCAATTCATAGGTATTCTTAAATTATTATTTTTCCATTTATCAAACCTCGTCTCATTCTAAAATTGTTGCAATGATACAAGGTGTTGCAGGTGTGCCTCAATACACTCCTTCGACAAATTATGATGCCATGGTATCAAGAATGCCTTCGCACACTCCTTCAACGAATGTAAATGGTAAGGTTATCTAATTTAATTAATGATCTAATCATAATTTAATTCTTCAATTCATACGATATTATTAAATTATTATTTTTCCATTTATCAAACCTAATTCCAAAATTGTTGCAATGATACAAGGTGTTGCAGGTGTGCCTCAATACACTCCTTCGACAAATTATGGTGCCATGGTATCAAAAATGCCTTCACACACTCCTTCGATGAATTATGATGCTATAGTATCAAAAATGCCTTCACACACTTCTTTTTTCACTAATTATGATGGCACGGTATCAAGAATGCCTTCACACAATCCTTCGACAAGTTATGATGCTATGGTATCGAAAATGCCTTCACACGCTCCTTTTTTCTCTAATAATGATGACATGGTATCAAGAATGCCTTCACACACTCCTTCGACGAATTATGATGCCATGGTATCAAGAATGCCTTCACACACTCCTTCGACGAATTATGATGCTATGGTATCAAGAATGCCTTCACACAATCCTTCAACGAATTATGATGCCATGGTATCAAGAATGCCTTCACACACTCCTTTTTCCAATAATTTTGATGCCATGGTATCAAGAATTCCTTCACACACTCCTTCAATGAATTATGATGCCATGGAATCAAGAATGCCTTCGTACACTCCTTTGACGAATTATGATGCCATGGAATCAAGAATGCCTTCACACACTCCTTCGACGAGTTATGATGCCATGGAATCAAGAATGCCTTCATACACTCCATTGACGAATTATGATGTCATGGAATCAAGAATGCCTTCATACACTCCTTCAACGAATTATGATGCCATGGAATCAAGAATGCCTTCACACACTCCTTTAACGAATTATGATGCCATGGTATCAAGAATGCATTCACACACTCCTTCCATGAATTATGATGGCATGGCATCAAGAATGCCTCCACACACTCTTTCGTCGAATGTTAACGGTAAAATTATCTAATTTAATTAGTGATCTAATCATACTTTAATTTCTCAATTCATACATCTCATTAAATTATTCTTTCTTCAGAATTAATGAATTTATCAAACCGGCAGCCTCATTCCAACAATGGTGCGATGATACAAGAGGTTGCAGGTCCACACACTCCTTTGCCAAACTACGTTTCCATGGAATCAAGAATGCCTTTACACACTCCTTCGCAGAATGGACACGGTAAAGTTATCTAATTTAATCATAATTTAATTTCTCAATTCATACGTCTCATTAAATTATTATTTCTCCGTAAATTCAGAACAAATGAATTTATCAAATTCGCTGCTTGATTCCAACCATATTGGGATGATCCAAGGAGTTGCTCCTTCGCAGATTTATGATTCATTTGACCCTATTCCTACGTTAGAAGAGAATGACATGCATGGACTTTTAGGTTTTTTCTTTGATGATGATATAGCCACATTTCCTACTATTTAAAAACCATAACACTAATTCATGGAGACAAACTTTATTACTCTTATTAAGAATTCTAGTCTTTTAACTAGTTCATGTTCAAACACTCTTGTATTTGTCTAAGTTTGTTTGAAAATATAATTTCTAACTGTTTCATTTCATATTTCTGTTATTTGATTTTATTTCTTTTATTTATTTAATAATAGTTTATCTTTTTCTAAGAATAAATAACATTTGAAATCTATTCGAGAATTAGATGGACTTGAAATCAAAATAAGATCTCCTCTCCCATAAATGTGAATTTTATCTAGAGGTATTGATTTCACTTACTTACAAAAATGTTGGTAACAACGACACCACGTCATGTTTTCGCCAAATATCAGACTAGGGGTAAATATCAGACTAGGGGTGAGTAAACGGGTAAATCCAATCCGTTTTATTCGATCCATATTATATCCAAATTATATTAATCCAATCCGTAATATTGATTAATACGGATTAGATTTTGATTGGATTAAGTATGGTTTGGATAATTCAATTTAACATTTTTCTATCAAATTATTTAATAAATTTTATTTATTTTACTTTTTTATTTTGTTAATTTATTTAAATTATTCAAAAAAAATTAATATTTAATTTTTTAATAATATATTATAATATTTTATCTATCCAATAGATACCGGAGAAAATAAATATATATATATTTGATTACTGGAAAAAAAAAAATGATACATGTTGTGAAAATAAACTAAAAAATAATAATATATTGAGGTGAAATAAGTAAAATTAAAATATATATATAATTTATTTAGATATTTGAATAATCCTAATCTAATCTGTATTTAATTAAATTCGAATTCAATCCAATTCGAATTAGGATTTTGGATTTGATTGAATTGAATTTTGAATTAATTCGTGTAATGTTCTATATTAGACCGCACTAGCATTAAAAAGAGACTAACAATGAATGAAGAAATTGCCGACGGTTGCATTATTTGTAGCTGGTAGGCAAAATATATGGAATATTAATGTAAGAGGAAAATAGAGAATAATTCAATATTGTTCAATTAATGTCGCTAAAGTTCAACGACAGTAATTGAACCATCAGTTGCTGTTATTATTGCTAGTAATGCGTTTGACACTTTCATGAATATTTATTAAAATAGTGTTTTTTAATAGCAGTGACAGAAAATAAATATTCGTGATAATTTATATATATATATATAATAATGTTTAATTTTCAAAGTTTTTGGATGGTCAAAGTCGAGAGTTTTGCTTAATTTGGATATATATGTGAAAGTAAATGAATATTTGGGTCGGATTGTGGGTTTACTTGTCCATAAAACTGTTAAAAATTAAAAAATACTATAAGTATGTTTCGAACTTCCAATCTAACAAAATAAGTATAACTCTTTAATCAACTAGGCTAATAAGACTTTATATTTTAAATTCAAAACAAAATTTGATGAACGTTGGACGTTTTAACCATATGAGTTCAACTTTATAACTAACTAATCTATATATATAATAATGTTTAATTTTTAAAGTGTTCGGATTGACGGATCGAGAGATGTGGTTAATTTGGATATATATGTGAGAGTAAATAGATATTTGGGTCGAATTGTGGGTTGACCCGCCAATAAAACGGTTAAAAATGATATAGGTATGTTTCGAAGTTACAACCTAACAAAATAAGTACAACTCCTTAACCAAGTAGGCTAATAAAACTTCATATTTTAAATTTAACACCAAATTTAATAAACACGGGACGTTTTAACAATATAAGTTCAACTTTTTAACTAACTAATCTATATATATAATGACGCTTAATTTTCAAAGTGTTCGGATGTCGGGTCGAGAGCTATGGTTAATTTGGATATAGATGTGAGAGTAAATTAATATTTTGATCGAATTGTGGGTTGACCCGTCCATAAAACGGTTAAAAATAAAATTAAAAATTCTATAGGTATGTTTTGAATTTGCAACCTAACAAAACCAAGTATAACCATTTAACCAACTAGGCTAATAAGACTTTATATTTTAAATTCAACATCAAATTTGATAAATGCAGGACGTTTAAACAATATAAGTTCAATTTTTTAACTAACTAATCTATATATATAATGATGCTTGATTTTCAAATGTTCGAATTGTTGGGTTAAGAGTTGAGATTAATTTAGATATATATGTGAAAGTAAATTAAAAATGTTATCACATTCGTAATTTTTTTTCGATTTTTATACCATTACTCTTGTAAATGCATGTTTACCTCCTAGGTTTTTACAATGTTGCAAAGAGTACAAAGTAAGTTAAGGGAAACATTAAATTACAATTTTATGGGTGGAAAAGGTCTTATGAGTGCATCTCATTTGTGAACAATACTATTATTTTATTTGTATCTTACATAATTCACTTTCTAATCAAATAAAAAAATGAAAATATTATTTTTAAATAATAATGAAGATATAAAATTTTAATTTTGATTAAAAATATGTTGTTTTAATTTATTTATTTTTTAAGTTACATTATTAAAAAAATGTTTTTTTTTGTGTTTAAAATTAATAAAGAAAAAGTTTTAAAGAAGATGAAGATATAAAATTTAAATTTTCATGAAATATGTTATTTTAGAGATTTGAAGTTCAATTATTAAAAATATGTTTTTTTGTGTTTAAAATTAATAATGAAAAAATAAAAATAATTTATTTATTTGATAGTTCAAACAATACATGATGATGAATTATATAATCAACCCGATATCCAATAAGCTCCAAATGGATTATTCAACTTATATGTTCGAACTTATTTGGTAAATATTAATAGTAAGCAAATATAAATAACCTTATATATTATATAATTGGTTTGTTTTAATAGGTAAAGTTGTACAAATATTCATCCAAATTAAGGGTATATACATATTAAAAAAATAATAATTTCAACACTATTAATCTTTATCTATTAATCTTTATCTGATTAATTTTATAAAATAGTTTGAAATTTTTCTATGATTAAAATTATAAAACAAAATAATAAAGTGTCTTCTAATTTCAAATTATAGAGGACTTAAACAAATCACACATTTATCCAAAAGACATTGCATCCGAAGTCTCTACCAAATTATGTGCACATAATAAAATTGACTTTTATTCCAAAATTATAGATTATTTAAGCAAATTAGACAATTACGTATTGACGTCGCTATCGAGGACCTTACATCAACATTAAGAAACAATCCTTCTTAGTTCTCAGCAAGAGAGAAGGCAGTTGTCACTACATTTCAAACTATTAATTGGGATTCGAACTCTAGTCTCAAATATAATATGTGAATATTTTAACTGAGAGTGTTGATTTCAATTTATAATTATTTATATATATTTGTGTTAGTTGTCATTATGGTATATTATATTTATTTAATTCCAACTTATTATTTAATTATGAGATGTTTTTAATAAAATTTAGTTATTTTAGTACTAACCTGGAGGGGAAATTTGACGAAATAACCCTCATAAAAGGGTTATTTCCAAATTTAGCATAGGCTAGATAATTTTTTCAAACTTAACCTTTTGTCAATGGAAAAAGACCTTTTTGCCCCTAAATTAAAAAAATAACCTTTTCTCTTTTCTCTTTCCTTTCCTTTCCGTTTTCTCTCCCGGAGCCCCCTCTCCTCTTTTCATATTTTCGAAACAGGAAACAACAAACGACCATCATCATCATCTTCTTCTCCTCTCCTCCGACGACGAAGCCGAAGGAACCAACTAAGCAACGAACGAACGAAGCAACAGTAAAAACACAATAATCTTGTTTAAAGTTATTATTGAGGTTGAGGGAGAGTTTTCTCCGAGGCAACGAAGGTTGAAATGGAAGAATGGTTTAGGGTTTTAGTGTTTAGTGTTTGGGTTTAGGTTGAGGTTTATTGGATGACTGAATCGTTTTGGGTTTAAAATGCATCTGTCGAAGGCTGTTGCAGGTTGTCGAAAGCGAATTCGCATTCGTCTGCGACAGATGCAATTGCCTTTTCCACCTGCCTTGGAAAATTTGAGAGATATTAGCAGTAGTAGTAGTTGATTATAGCAGCTTATTTCAGGCGTGTAAGAGTGAGATGGTAAACTTTCGCATCATTAAATATTGGATAGCCAGTTACATCTATTCCATCCAGCACAAGTGACCCTACACAACTTTTAGTAACACTTTCAAACAAAGGCAATCAATCCCTATATAGATAGATAAAGTAAGAATTGCAAGAAAAAAGAAAAACTCACCAAGTAAGATTTTGAGCTTATCTCAGGTTTTGGCCACGGGAAAAACTCACATTTACGGTTGCTTCGTTCGTTCGTTGCTTAGTTGGTTCCTTCAGCTTCGTCGTCGGAGGAGAGGAGAAGAAGAAGATGATGATGATGGTCGTTTGTTGCTTCCTGTTTCGAAAATATGAAAAGAGGAGAGGGGGCTCCGGGAGAGAAAACGGAAAGGGAAGGAAAGAGAAGGAAAGAGGAAAGAGAAAAGAGAAAAGGTTATTTTTTTAATTTAGGGGCAAAAGGGTATTTTCCCATTGACAAAAAGTTAAATTTGAAAAAATTATCTAGCCTATGCTAAATTTGGAAATAATCCTTTTACGAGGGTTATTTCGTCAAATTTCCCACCTGGAGACTTAGAAGCACGTACTTCGATTAGCTCAAAATTCTAACAATTTATTTATAATCCAACCTTTAAATAATGATCCAAATAATGAAACTCCTACTTGAAATCTCTACTCTCACAAACTTGAACTTATGAAGAAAAGCAAATGAAATAAAAAAAATGTTGGTAAGGAAGAGTTCCGCTAGATGAAGAAAATGTCATCTTTTTTAGTCGTCGGAACGGAACGTGAAGAGGGGATTTGGGAGTAGTCAATCCTAGGTGACTCCTCTTGTTTACTATTTCAACTCAAGATCTAGACAAAAAAAAAAAAAAATTGTTTAATTTCAAAGGCTTCACATACCAATTTTTTTCTTTTTTTTTATTAATGAAAATTTATTAGCTTATTAGGATATATACTTAGTATTTTAAATTCAAAATTGTGTGTATAGCTGCCTATCAAATAAGCTCTTGAAATGAATTCATGCCAATTTCATTAATATCTAGGTGTTTGCTTGAGTTTAAATGATTTCAATTACTCCTTTAACTTTATTTATTTTATTTATGTCAATTCCTTAATATCTAGGCGTTTGCTTCAGTTTAATAGCAACTACTTATTTATTCAAATTATTTAATAACTTCTATCAAAATAAATAAAATTAAAGGAGTAATTGAAATCATTCCAACTTACTAACTAATTATGAGATGTTTTTAATAAAATTCAGTCATTTAGTCCAACTTATAACTTATTGAGAATATTAGCTCAAACTCAAACAATTTATTTGTAATTCATCTTTAAATACTAATACAAGTAATTAAGTTCCTTACTATTTAAAACTACTTGAAATTTGGACTTTCACAAACTTTAACTTGTGAAGAAAAGACAATTTGAAATCAAAATTTGTTGATACTAAAAATAAGGAAGAATTCAGAAAGATCAAGAAACCGGCGCCATCTACCTCGTACTTAAAATGAACTGTTTTGACTGATTTTCACCAATATTTTGATCTTTCGGAAAAAAAAAATAGTCTTATCTAAAAGACCAAATTATGATTTTATCAGAAATGTACAATAACAACCCCCACAACATTTTTTTTACATCACTTATCCCTGTTAAGCAAGGAGAAAACAAAACATGTTTGAACTTTGAAGGACTAAGGATGCAACCTACCTTATGATACAAAAAATCATTAAATTACAGAAACTGATTTCATAATGTTAATAATCCAACACCACAAGCTCAACAACCAAGAAGAATGTGTGTACATGTATTCATTCATATATGTATGTCCTCTGTAAATTGCTTTTTCTGCTCCTCTATACCACTATAACTACATTCTGCTCCGAGTATAACTGTACCATCCTCAGATTTTATGAACATCATCTACCATTTGGTGCTTCTGAATTTACCTTGATTTATAAGTAAGAAAAAGAGAGAATGAGACGGGGAAGGTCTGCTCGGTTTGATGGAAAATTTATTATACCTGCAACTCCTGAAGAAGAGATTCGAGCTCGGTTCTTATTTCAGAGAATGGCGGTCGAACCACTGGATCAGCCTCCCAACATCGAATCATTAACTCCACTAACTTAGGGTGTGTATTGGATGGAATCTCGGGTCGAAGTCCCTGTAATGTATCATCATAAATTTCTGAATTTTGATCTATATTTTGTTCCTCAGTTCACCTAACTTCAAACGTCTACAAGAATCATATATACCTGTCTCACTCCTAGGGCAGCTTGTAAAGGAGTCATAGTATCATATGGAAGCTACAACCAAAACAAAGAAGAATAAATCATATACACAAAATAATAATAACTTATCCAATTTTTCAAAAACTGACCAGCTTTAAAATGTGGAACAATTCATATTACCTTGGAAGTAACGAGTTCCCATAAAACGATGGCGAAACTAAAGACATCTGCCTTCTGGTCATATGGTTGATGATTTATAACCTGATCAAGAAGAATGGTTTTAATTTTTATGCCAAAAAACATAAGCTAGGAGGCAAATATGTTTTATTTACCTAGTGACACTTTAATCTTGAACCTAATGATGACACAATAGGAAACAACATAAAGAAAGACACATGTTCACATCAATAAATGGGAAGAGATAAATGGGAAGAGACCGCTATTTTAGCAGCAAACACTGGCTATCATACTTTGTTAAAGGTAATTTGGTTGACATAGAGACTTCAATATGCTTTATATAGGGTATGAAAGAAACCACAAACGACTACAATATTTTTTGATGTAGACTCAACATAGAGATGTTTTAAACTCTTAAACTTAGAATCTTTAGCATGAATCATGCAGCAGTTACACCTATTGTAGTTTTTCCCAAAGGACCATGTTCATAGTATAATAATTAAGGAAAACATGAAAAACCAATTATCGACTCTACCTTACTTAAAAGGGATTATAAATTGTATCACTTGTTTATCACATAAATTATCTATTTTTCACACAAAAAATCAAGTTTTGACTGAGAAGCTGCAGAGAGACATGCGAAAGAGCAAATTTAAGAACATCGGAGTAGAAGGTACGAGGAAAATGGATTATATAGACCTCGGGGGCCATCCATCTATATGTTCCAGTCTCTGCTGTCATGACCCCACTTTGGTTTTGAAACCGGGCAACACCAAAATCTGCAACCTTCACAACCTAGAACAATATTCAAGGACATAGATTAGAAAGTGATATATATAGAGTGCGAGTTACTACCTTGATAATAAATGCTTGAATTTTACCAACATTCCTAGTAACAGAATAAAAATAATAAAAAAAATGGACCATTTTCGAAACAGATTAAAAGAATAATCTAAGAACAACATTTTTCGAACTTACAACTGAACTGTGTATGAGATCACAGATAATCTCATAAAAGCTAGCCTAACATACAGGAAACAAATCCTACTGTTTTACACATTAGGCAAAAAGTGATTGTTAAAAATTAAATTGAAAAGAGTATAAGTTACATGAAGCTTTCATCATACTTAGAACTAGCAATGGGATATTTTGGATTCTTACTCCGTTATAATCCATGAGCAGGTTTGCTGTCTTAAGATCCCTATGAATGATGTTATTTTGATGCAAGTACTCCATTCCTCTGCACACGTCTATTGCAAACTTAACCAACTGAGGAAGCTTCAAAATAATGTGATTCTTGTGCAAATATTCATAAAGACTCCCTCCAGACGTGTATTCTACAAAGGAAACGACAAATCAGAAAATATTGTCAAGGAGATTTTATTCTGAGATATAAGCATGCACAGAAAGTGTAGAAGAAGATTGTGCAAACATTCTTCCTTTTTGTGTTTCTTGGATATATGTATTTCATTTATTTATCTTTGCTCTTTCATGTATGTATATTGATCTCCTCTTGTACAATAAGCATTATTCAGAAATATACAAGCCTTTGGTTTTCTCTACTTTTACAATAAGTATTATATATATAATACAATTGAATCAGATAGAATAAGCAAACCATTCAAAGTCAATCAAGAAGGAAGTTTTACATGTATCAATACATAAGTGGAGCTGAAATTCTGCAACGACAAATATACAAAATCGAATAATCACAGTACTAAACCAAACCTAGATATGTATTGAGTGACTAGAAATGTATGGGGATATTTTTCACACCCATATTATGTATTTCTGTAACAATACATATTTACTTGTTATTTAATAAACTGTATAAATATAAAATAAATAATTAAAGTTGAGTTGTTAGTTATAAGCGGTTAAAAGTAGAATCTTCATCCAGACCATTTACAAAATAGCGGTTAAAAGTAGTTAGAGGTAGTTATGTTAGAAGTTATTATAATTAGTTATTTATTAGTAGTTATTTTCAGTTATTAATCTAGTACTATAAATATTAGCAACTACCATGTACTAGATATGTTGAATCAGCACTTTTTGATTGTTTTTTAATCGTAGATTCATCGCTCAAGCCGACCTTGTTGGGCATTTTTCCTTTTCAACAAAGTATTGCTGTTGTTGAACTTCCGGACCCTATTTTTTTTTGTTCAGCACTTTTTTAGATTGAATTAAAAGTAGAGGAGTGATAGAGGAAGGGAATGATATGTCACTACATCACTGGTTGGAAAAAGAATAAAAGGTGAGGAGAGAGAGAAGAGAGAGAAATTTTGTTATTTTTTTGGCTAATCAAATTGCGCCACATCATTCCCTCCCCATTCCCTCCCTCAAATTCCCTCCCCCTATCATTTCTCTTAAAAGTATTACTAAAAAAACTTGAATATTTTGGTTTCTCTTCTTATCTAGGCCTTTCTTCAGAGCCTCTCATCCCCATTCTTCTATCTTTCATCTATGGTTTATGCCATTGTATCTATTATATTTTGGTATTGTATCAAGTGGTATCAAATTCCATTTGATCTTTGGGCACCCTATGATATATCTCACTTAAGGTGGCCTCGTCAGGATTTATTGGCTTAAGAAAAGTTAAAGAATTGAAAGGCTTTCACTTTTGGTATAGTTCAGTTACCTGTTACTATGAAAAACTTAGGAGACTGTGTGCAAGCACCGATAAAACGAACAACATTGTTGTGCTGGACCTTCCTGCATCAAAATCAAATTTAAATAAAACCACTCAATGTAAAGTATATCAAGAAGTTTAAAAGAGATAAAACATCAATAATATGGTGAGAACAATTCGGATCCCAACTTGGACCCATTGGGAATAAAATAAGCAAAAGACTACCATCCAAACAGAATAACAAGAATAAATAGGGATAGCTTTAGATAAATATTACCTAAGAATGGCTACTTCTTGAGCAAACTCATCCTCCAAGGAATCATTAAGCTGTTCTGATCTTAGGATCTTCACAGCAACATCCTGACCAAGGTAAACTCCGCGAATCCTTTCAATTGTAACAGCAGTAGTCAATAATTTTCACATCCTGGATTCCTTCCCTAAAATAAACAAACAGCTACAATAATGCACTCCTAACTCACAAATCTCCACAAGATCCAGATGCAATTCTCTCTCCCATCTTCAACAACCGTTCATCAATTACCCAATCTCCAGGGTTTGTTCGTGCAACCAGATCTTTCTCCACTGCTGATTGACTGTGTGAAGAGCCCGACCACGATCCCTATACATTTGTTAGCAAGAACATTGCACATTATTTCAAACAGAAAATAATTGTGGCACGAACAAGTGTGTGATTGGATATACAATAATGGAGAGGATTAAGTTACAAAGGAACTTGATGTCTACGTAGGAGCAACTCCTCAGACATAAATATGATGTTCAAACTTACCATGAACAGCAATAAATGTATTTTTTACTTGCAGCAAGCAAAATCACTAGTCCACCATAGAATGTATGGAAACGAGAAAGTCAAAAGCAGGCTAAAAGAAATGTCAATGAAGATTTATAAGTAATGATCTTTGCAAATCATCCTTGAAACACATATAAGATCAGATGATTGATTATATGCAAGAGACTCATATTATATCATATTGTTTCAATCCCTAAGAAACATTTCTTGTTCCCCAAATCTCTGGTTTTATGAATTGTCATCCACAAATGCACTCATACAGATATTTCAAAAGCTTTGGTGCATGAAAATCTTATATGCAGCACGTGGATCACGAAATGTTACTATGAGTTTACATTGAAGTTACTGAAAAGTTGGAAGCATAGACATTATATATTGACTTTGGTAGAGGTCTGTAAAGGCAAGATACTGAAAGGTAAGAAATATAGTTCACATAGACTTCATATAAATTACCTCACTTCTAGCGATTGTCTTTTCCATTGCTTGGTATAAGCCCTCCGAATCCTGACCACAAGATTCCAAAGTCAGCAATACTTGGACATCACAGATCCCTGTCATAAGGAAATATAATCACAATGCTCCTTTTTACAAGGTAACACTGCCAAAGTTCACTTAATGACCAACCTGAGGAGACTTTCCTGTTTACATGACAAAATTTATTGTTTTGGTGTCCTACTCGGTGCGAAGCCAATTGATCATATTTTCCCTATAAAATAGCTTAACTATCCCTTTGTTTATAATTAATTTTTTCCAGAAAACTGGCTTTAGCTTCATTTGGGAGATTTTTGAAAGATGTAAACAAAGAGAAAAAATATAGAGGATTCTGATATAAGTTAAGGGTTAAATATGGGGTAGTTGGGTTGTTAGTGGGACTTGGTTAATATTGTTAGTTGGTCCAATTATACTATAAAGAATGATCTATGCTTCATTTGTAGGTATGAATATGTTGACATAATTCTGCTTCTCGTCTTAATGGACTTTCTCTTCTCATCTTTAATAGCTTCTTCTATCTTCTCAAACCTAATTTATAGTTATCTAGTAACACATTCATGTCCAAGACGCATGAAAAAACAAATATTTCCGATTAATGGGATCAAGGGAATGGTACTAATGACAAAGACATTTATATGAAGTTCTGCTAAGGAAATACCCAAGTACCTCATCAGGCCAGCCATCCACTACAAATACATCCAATGAATAACCATCATTTGTTGAGAATACATGCGCTTCACGGATGTTAAGTCCTGTGTCAGAAAGTAAAGCAGAAAGCTACAAGAAAAATGGAATCAGTTAGGCGGCAACACAAGAACGGAAAAAGGTTTGATATAGATGCCAAAATTAAACAACTCAGTGAGAATGGGAAACCAATTTACTATTTAATTAAAATGAAAATAGCACCATTTAACATAAATTTTATTTCCTTGGAAAGGACTGAAAACTTCTTTTAGCAAAAAGATGAACTTCTAAGTATCCAAGGAGCGTCTTCATATTTTCCTTTTAACAAAGAATGGGAGAAGTAAGAAGTCTAAGGCTGATAGAGAAGCCTACCTAATCCACATAGGAATCAACTATGACAGAAAGAGGAAGGCCAAACTTGGCCATTCGGGGAGCTACGATCACATTTAATCTTTGAGCTTTATCTATTTGATTGACATCTTTTGAGTTTTACCTTTGGTCACTTGGATTCATAACTTATGGAAACTCTTTTCATAACATGTATTCTTTGTTTTCTCGCAATTAAATGGTTTCTTTCTTTCAAAAAATAAATATTTTAACATGTATCCATTTAATGCCGGATCAATCATAATCAGTAAAAATGTCAAGAACATCATTTCCATTTCCTTGGAAAAGTGGTAATGATAACATCACATCACCTGCTCCTGTTTGAAATGATGATATGCATTCTAAAATTGGAAAGACATTGTGCCAACCTAATGAAGAGAAATGTTAAATTTTACCTGGCTAAGCAACTTGGGCTTGTCAGTTGTAGAAAACAGTACTTCATGTATTTGAATAAGTGAATTATCTTTCCTGCATTTGTCTCTCCAACTGTCAACTTATTAAATATACATAACAATGAAGGTAAACTCAAAAATATTTAAGAAGTACGGAAGCAAAAACTATGCATGTAGAACTTTCTTGGGAGAAAGAATAGAACTGTCTTTTCATGTATCAGGAAGAAAAAATATGCATCCAGAATGTATTATGAGTAAATTTACTAAGATACCTCACTGAGAAATTTTTCATGTCACGTCTTCCATCATCATGAGTGGAATTCTTCTTGACATCCAAATTCAGATCTTCAAGCTTAGAGCAGGCTTCAAATTGACCTTCGTGTACTCCTTTTCTCCTAAAATATATCAAATAAGTGAGCATAAAGGAACAAGCTTTATGAGTATTATTAAACCAGAAAGAAACCATGTTAGTAGCAAGAAAAAGAAGCAACAGAAATCCAAGTACCTAAGGGAACCAGCTGAGGATATCATGAAAACGGTTGATAAAAAATACCCATGAATAAGATAGGAATTTTGGAGATGTAAACATATTCACTATAGTACCTGTCCTTTGACTGCATAATTTCTTGAATATCAGTCGCAAAAGATGACTTGGAAGTAGAAGGAACACTAGTAACATGTTTCATTGTAGCATCATCTCCTCTGGTTCGGAGATTCTACGTAAAAAACAAAAAGAATATATAAGCACAAGTAAAAGGAGTGACATAACTTGCTACCGAAAATGCAAAATCTTCATCTATGTACAATAAATATCCTTTCCACATTATACTTTAATGCTCTAAACTCACTAGGAGGATCTACAAAGTTATTTTGTGCTTCCCTGGAATTCAAATGAAAGACCGCCATTTTGTATATGGCGCCATTAAACAGGACAGACAAGCAAATTCTAGTATTCGGCAAGATAACTGATGTACCTCCAAGAAACGGACATGAAAAACAGGTCTTTTTTCAGGATCCTTAGCCTTTGCAAGAAGTTTTATATGTAAGACTACATCCTCTACTCTATCCATGTTAATATCCAGCACATAACTGAAACCAAAACCAAACAAAAATTAATAAAAATACAACTTTATATCATTGGATAGGCAGTTATGCAATGAAAAAATCAAATCTATTCCAACACCATAAATAAAGTAAATTCCAGCTTCAAACTAAGAACTGTGACCCAACAAATTCTTCTTTCTTAGATCAGGTTAGCCTAACATCACGTGAGACCTTAGCCTCTTAGTTCAATACTTTACCATATGTACTGTTTGAAAAGATGAACTTGGAAGACCGATAAATCTAACCTGAACCTGCACAAATTGACTAGCGATCGGAGAATCTATGCAGATCAATGACAAACAAGTTTATGCTCATCTTACAAAACGAATACTTACCCAAATTTCCTTACCTGAAAATCCTTATTTCAGCTTAAGTTACAGTCTACACAATGAAAATTTAGCACTCACCTAAGAAACTCCATAACTATTTAAATGGCAATTCGAAATAGCCTCATTGAAAATGGAAATGAACAAAGAAGAGACATAGCTGATGAGACTAATATACCTAGATGGCAAGCGATCGAAGTGAACATCCAACTGTTGACGAAACCCAGGATCAGATAATGCTTCCTCATGTCCAATATCCAACAACCGATTGTAAACATCGGTTCTTATGTCATACCCATTGATACTAACAAAACTCCTAGATGGTGACGAGCTTTCTCCGATTCCTTCAGACAAATCCATGATCACTCTAACACACATCAAACCTATGTACACGTACGTAGAGATGAAACCCAAAACCCAACAAGTAAATGAAATGAATTTGTAGAAAAAATAATGCAGAAAGCAACAAAACTGTAGATAACATGAGACAGGAATCTTTGACGGTTGATAGAATCTGCAAATAGAAGTTAGAGATTTCATATTCGATATATTAATTGAAGGGCAACCATTTATGTACCTTGTTGAAAGGAATACTACTACAATCCTCCTCTCCTAACTGCAGTTTTTGCGAGAGATAGAGAGAAGAAGAAAGAAAGAAAGAAAGAAAGAAAGAAAGAAAGAAAAAGGTTTCGAAAGCTGTCAGTTTTGGAGTTGGGTTTGGTCTATTAAGAGAAAGGGGAGGTGTGTTTGTCCCCTGGACTGGACTGGGATGGACTCCCGAGTCTCAGCAAGAAGGATGATGACTTGGCTCACTGACATTGAAGAAGGATTCTTCTAACATTTCGGATTTACTATTTAAAGATTGGATTTTTATGTTAATTCTTTCTATATATAATCTTTCATTATTCACATAACCTAAAAAGCAATAAATTACACCTTAGACCTAGTTTTCCATTTACATAATATTTTACAAACATAGTTAATATATACTTTTTAATAAATTTAAATTCGGTCCTACTAAATCGGTTATACTTATAGAGACCTTACCTTTGGACTTATATACGACCGATTAAATATATTAGATATTGGTTGTTCCAACGTTTTTATGTTTAGTTCGACGTCTACTCTTCTATGATAATTAATTCAAACAAAATTGTATTAAACAAATACATGCAAAAATCAACATGGTATATCGATAAAAACAAATATATTATTAATCATAAAACTAATTAATATATTCGAACGGATCAAAACTTTAAATTCAACTTATAACCTAATTGTTTAAATTTTATCGGTACAATAGATAATAGATCAGCATTTTGAATCAATTTGAATATTCACATTATAATTGATTTGTATTGTTTTATCAATTTGGTGAGACTCATTTTTATCTTATTGTAAATTTGAAAAATAAAATGAGATGGAAAAATTGTTTAAAAGGTGTAAAAACATAAATCAATGTAAAATAAGTTATTATCATTAATTCGATTACATTCTCGAACAAAAATAAAATTAAAATTAAGTATGAACAAAACATGTTGTAACAAAAAATTAAGAAGAAATAAAGCTTTGAGACAATTATAATAATTTTTCTTACCCTAATTTTAATAAATTAAAAAAGGGGAAATAAGATTCTTTCCAAAAATAAACATTTTAGTTTAGCTTATATAATCTTGACTAGGCTATTTTACACCCAAAAACAATGCTCTCATTGTCTTGGCAAATACTCCACAATTACAAGTGGAGTCTGACGTCTGGAAGGGTTTATTTGTCATTTAGAAGTTTATTTAATAATTAATTCATATTTGACATATTATATTCACTTAATTATTATAATAAGTGTATGGATGCAAGTTGGAGTTGCTTTATTATTAATTTTATTTTATTGCTCTAACTTTATTATTTTTTAAACTTACATATGAATAAAATACTACTAGGAGTTGGTTCAAACGAGTATTGTAATAATTATGATGGATAAGGATTAAATTTAGTGAGTATAGACATTGGACAAAGTAATTTTAAAATTTAAAATTTAAATTTTAAAATATAGATGGTAAGATACATCACCCCTAAAAAAGTATTAACACCCACATAAATTAGAAAGATATGATGGTGTTCCATAAAACAATTATTCTAAATAGTATATAATATTGCTTATGGGTTAAAAGGATTTGTGACAAGTATAAAATTAATTAATCTAAATGGTTCATTCACTAAATATATTCATTACTCATACAGTATTAAAGTATAAAAAGAGATCAATGTTAGATTGATATAACGAGAATTTCACTTCAGAATTGAGGTTTAACCATAGGGAGAATGAGCTCATGGCCGGTTAGCCTTTGTACACGACTCTTGGGATGGAAATTGAGCCCAAATATCGGGGACTCTCTTAGGTGAAAGAAAACACGTTCTTTTACTTTTATGTTGGACAATGATCTCATGTGTTGACCCCTAGGGATTATGTGGTGCTAAGTGTTCGTGAAACTCTCAAACATTGATCTTTCTTCGAAAGGTGTGTTATTCGAAATAGAGTCTTGGTTGTTATATTCTCAACAATTATAATTGACTAAATTAAAAAATTATTAAAACCACCTATATATATCATTAGATATTTTAGCAAAAGGCTATCAATTTATTGTTGTTAATCTAGAAAACCCATTAAGCAATCAACTCTAGGACTTAAAATCAATATTTTTCTAGTGGCATTCCAATGTGACAAGCTGTAATCACGGTTATTGTTGGACAAAGGTATCTTTAAAAAAATAATTAATATTAGACATTTAATAGATGTGTGGTGATACAAATAGAAAAATGATTTTAAAAAATGTGTATTATTTTTGTTGATATTAATTATACAAAATTAAAGTGAATAAGTGGAATATTTTAGAGACTGTGTTTTAAAAAAATTGAAAATATTAAATGGGGAATCATATGATAAAATGAGACAAATAAGTGTAGGAGAAGTTGGACAAATCCGCCCAATTTTAGAGGTTTATAAATATTTTAGGTTATCTGATTAATAATTGAATAGGACAAAGGGCCCTTCATCATAAAAGTCAAACCGACTGCTTCCAATAATAAGTTTAAAATTAGTGTGGAAGGAATCTCCTCATATATGGGGATGGATAAAATTCTATTATAATAAATATATATAGCTACAAGTACAAAATCTTTTGTTTTTTAAATTTCATTTTATTAATTATATTTTATTTTTCATCCAAATCTAATCTTTAAGGCATCTAAGATGTTCAAGGCCGCCGAAAGTTCAAAATATTTTCTATATATAACAATAACAATTGAAAAATATTGTCGTTAGTACTAACTAAAGTAGAATAGCTATAACCACAATAAATATTTTATTTTCTTTGTTTGCTTGATATTATTATATTCTAGTTCGGATAAATTTTGTGAAAAACTTTTAACCTGATAGATTTTAAATCATATTCTCAACACATTTGTATAAAAATTTTTTTTTCTAAATTCTAACCTATATTGTCTTGGTTGACTGGATTGTTAAAATTTGAGTATTAGAGGCTTAGAGCAATGACTCCTAATTGAAAACATTTAGACGTATCATTAAGTTGCATAGTCAAATCAAGAGGATAAAAAAAAATTATTGATCATCCTCTAAAAACATAATATAATGTAAATCTTGTATAATATTTTTTATTTTTTACAACAACTGATGAGTTTACATAATAGTAATATTTAACTCAATTTAATACAACAAATGAAGCCGAAAAAATTATGATTCAAGATTTGTATTGTATGTATTTATAAAAAATCATAACATAATTGATAATAATAAAAAGTCTCTCGATTTTATCAGGAATTTTGAGACAATTATTTTATATCTTAAATTTGATGTTTCTTATTTTTTTTATCATTTTTTATTTATTTTTGATGGGTGTAATGTTTATTTTATTATAATTTGAGTCTAAAATCATGTCATAATTTGAATGATTGTTTTTGGATGGATCTTAACTATATTTATGAGATTTGAAAAAAAAAAAAAAAGACAACTTTCAACAAAAAAAAATATATATATAATTGAATTTTAATATTATCATAATTGGAGGAGTAAAATATAGTTTTATTTTTCTTTTCACATAAATAAATAAATAATTTGACACTAAATAATTGATAAAAGAACAAAGTATATATAATGGTTAGAAAAAAATAAACTTTGAATCACTCAACAATTAATTATGCCATGGAAAACTACTTATATATGTGAGGACATAAGTATTTATTTTTTATTTGCAGTTAGATTGAGAATTATATCACTTATTTAATTCTTTCCACTTAAATGGTTCTAAGTAAAAAATGAATCTGTAACAATTGATTTTTAGAAATCACTTTTATATTTGTATGAGAATTAAAGAAGAACTAGTGTGACCGCTTAGAAATTACTTTTATCACTTAAACTACGTTAATCTATTAAACAAAAATGAATTTGTTTAACAGAGGAAAAAAAAAAAAAAAAGACAACTCAACTAAATATCTTCTTCAAAAACATTAAAATCATTTTTCCCCTATATAGTTACTTGCTAATTCATCCCTTACATTTGGGAGATCAGATTCCCCACTAGAGATAATAGCAACATGGTATTAAGACATCTATATCAAAAAGGGGGTTTGTCATTTGTTCTTAGCAAAAAGGTACACACGAAATTAAAGTATGTCACGCCCCACTATCCATATTATAATAATATATTTAAAGGCCTAAAATAACTTAAATGAAATTCAATATTTATTTATTTATTTAACATGCAATTTGTACCATGATGCATATTTTATACCATGATGCATATATATCTATATATATATATTTTAAATTATTTCTTGTATTGAAAAAGCTAAGATTTTCATTTATGATAATTATGTTCTTAATTTCATTTCATATAAATCATTTTATTCCTGCCCAGTGCCTGTCCACCGTATTTGGCTGCTCTAGATCTATTTTTTTAACCCACATAAATAATATAATTATCCATAAATGTTTTATATATAATCATAACTGAAAAAAAAAAAAATTAAAGAAAGAAAAAAGCTAATTTGTTTTTTTAATAAGGATTGGGCTGATCCATTGGATTACCAAGCTTGTCCTGGGCCGTCTTTTTCCTGTTAATTCTAGTAAGTTAATTCATATATTTGAAACATATGTAATTTGTATTTTGATAAATCAATATGTTAAAATTTCGAGTTAATTTTTTAAATGTTACGATTTTACAATTTTATATTAGGTTAACGAGTTTTATTTTAAATCAACTTTTAAATAAATAAATTCTTACGATTTTAAATTTACAATAATAAGATTTTACGAGTTTATAAATAATTTTGATTTTACGATTTTACGTTTTAAAAAATAAATTTATATTTCAAAATTAAAAATAAATTTATTATTTATATTCAAATAAATTAATTAATATAATTAATTTTTTAAGTATAATTTTTTTTATAATGTTTTATTTATTAATTAATTTATATTTAAATATATAAAATTTTAAAATTGACTAAGTAATATTTAATTATATATATAAATAATAATATATAATTATTATTTTTTCAAATTAAACTTTTATGATGTAAGATAAAATTTAGATTTTACTAGTTTACAACTGGCCAATAATTTTCCTTAACTCTCAATTTTGACCGCTTGATCTTGATAATATATTTAATTATTTTAAAATGCAATTAATTTTCAATAATTGAGTGAATTTATAGTACAGATCAATTTAATATTTAATTAATTGTTATAAATATATTTATATATAAAAGCTATTTTTTTCCCTCTTCATCCATATTTAGTTTGTGAATACATATTAATAAAAAATATAAAAAATTCTCAAGTGAGGCAATCTCCAAATGGTAGATGATTATTTTGGGCCCAGATACAAAAAAAAATACTGATCTCAAGAGGATTGGGACTTTGGCCCGTTAGTGTCAGGATTATAAATTCATAACGATAGGAAAATAAATGTTCTATTATTACCCATAACCAAGCGTGTAGGGTCGGCCCCTACCTCCTCGAAAGTTAGATATTTATGAGAGGCCTTATCTAACTTTTTATTTCTTTTAATTTTTTAATACTTTTAAATACATATAGGACATATAAAATTAATAAAATCAGCATAACTTAATTAGTTAGTTAACCAATTTATTGTTATGCAAATGCATAGGTTAGGTACTTAGGTTGTCTTACTCATGTAGATCCGAATATATTAAGAGTCTTGATATGATTCAATCCACCCTGGAAAAAAAAAATCCTCAAGAATGTGGCATACCCTAATTTCTTATTTTTTCAATTTAATTTATTATTTACTTCTCTAATTAAAAAAAATAACAAAACTCATATTTTCCACTAGTTAAGCCCACTCCCAAAAAAAAATAAAAAATTCAAACTACCAAAATTCTTGTTCCATTGGAGAACTGCCCTAGTATGATATTAATCCATTAATGTAAGTAGGTTTTGCACCTTGATATAGTCTTATGTTTATTAAATATACATAAAATTGTAAAAAAATCTAATTCATTTTTAGTTGGAGGCCTAAATTTTCTTTTAAGTTAAAAGAAAGAAGGCAATCGACTAGTTAACATTGTTAACTTAACAAGTAGCTCTCACAAAAAAAATTGAAACTTAATCTCGACTATATTTACAAATTACAATCTATATGATCATATTAAGTTTGTCTAAAAAAAATATTTATCCAAAAAAAATATTATTCTGAAAACTAAAATAAATATGATATAAATGTATTATGATAATTCAAGTAATAAAAGTATTACCTAAATTCTTAAAAAATTTTAGGACATGTTAACTTTCTAAATAAATAAATAAAAATAAATATGATATAATTTTACAAAAATTAAATTAAACTTAAAAAACAATTAATTCTTATCGCCAACCCGCAAAATAAATAAAATATATATATATTTACTGTAAAAATACGACATCACTCCTTAATTTCTTAATTTTTTTTAATATATCTCATTGTTTATTTATCTAATTATTAAACTTTAAATTAAACTTTATAACCTAATTGTTCAAATTTTATTAGTACAATAGATAGTAGATAAGCATTTCGAATCAATTTGAATATTCACATTATAATTGATTTGTTTTGTTTTATTAATTTGGTGAGACTCATTTTTATCTTATTGTAAATTTAAAAAAACAAAATGAGATGCAAAGATTGCTTAGAAGGTGTAAAAATATAAATTAATATAAAATAAGTTATTATGATTAATTCGATTACATTCTCGAACAAAAATAAAATTAAAATTAAGTATGAATAAAACATGTTGTAACAAAAATTAAGAAGAAATAAAGCTTACTAAAAATTGAGAAAACAATAATAATTTTTCTTACCCTAATTTTAATAAATTAAAAAAGGGAAAATAAGATTCTTTCCAAAAATAAACATTTTAGTTTAGCTTATATAATCTTGACTAGGCTATTTTACACCCAAAAACAAGGCTCTCATTTTCTTGGCAAATACTCCACAATTACAAGTGGAGTCTGACGTCTTGAAGGGTTTATTTGTCATTTAGAAGTTTATTTAATAATTAATTCATATTTGACATATTATATTCACTTAATTATTATAATAAGTGTATGGATGCAAGTTGGAGTTGCTTTATTATTAATTTTATTTTATTGCTCTAACTTTATTATTTTTTAAACTTACATATGAATAAAATACTACTAGGAGTTGGTCCAAACGAGTATTGTAATAATTATGATGGATAAGGATTAAATTTAGTGAGTATAGACATTGGACAAAGTAATTTTAAAATTTAAATTTTAAAATATAGATGGCAAGATACATCACCCCTAAAAAAGTATTAACACCCACATAAATTAGAAAGATATGATGGTGTTCCATAAAAAAATTATTCTAAATAGTATATAATATTGCTTATGGGTTAAAAGGATTTGTGACAAGTATAAAATTGATTAATCTAAATGGTTCATTCACTAAATATATTCATTACTCATACAGTATTAAAGTGTAAAAAGAGATCAATGTTAGTTTGATATAAGGAGAACTTCACTTCAGAATTGAGGTTTAACCATATGGAGAATGAGCTCATGGCCGGTTAGCCTTTGTGCACGACTCATGGGATGGAATTGAGCCCAAATATCGGGGACTCTCTTAGGTGAAAGAGAACACGTTCTTTTACTTTTATGTAGGACAATGATCTCATGTGCTGACCCCTAGGGATTATGTGGTGTTAAGTGTTCGTGAAACTCTCAAGCATTGATCTTTCTTCGAAAGGTGTGTTATTCGAAAGAGAGTCTTGGTTGTTATCAACAATTATAATTGACTAAATTAAAAAATTATTAAAACCACCTATATATATCATTAGATATTTTAGCAAAAGGCTATCAATTTATTGTTGTTAATCTAGAAAACCCATTAAGCAATCAACTCTAGGACTTAAAATCAATATTTTTCTAGTGGCATTCCAATGTGACAAGCTGTAATCACGGTTATTGTTGGACAAAGGCATCTTTAAAAAAATAATTAATATTAGACATTTAATAGATGTGTGGTGATATAATTAGAAAAATGATTAAAAAAATGTGTATTAATTTTAATAATATTAATTAAAGATAATGTAATTTTTATTACAAAATTGAAAATATTAAATGGGGAATCATATAAAATGAGACAAATATGTATGAAGGAGAAGTTGGACAAATCCGCCCAATTTTAGAGGTTTATAAATATTTTAGGTTATCTGATTAATAATTGAATATATAGGACAAGGGCCCTTTATCATAAAAGTCAAACCGACTGCTTCCAATAATAAGTTTAAAATTAGTGTGGAAGGAATCTCCTCATATATGGGGATGGATAAAATTCTATTATAAATATATAGCTACAAGTACAAAATCTTTTTGTTTTTTAAATTTTATTTTATTAATTATATTTTATTTTTCATCCAAATCTAATCTTAAGGTATATAAGAGGGCGGATTTATGTATTGGACTGATCATCTGTAACTCGGGTAACCCAAAATATATGTTATATATATATATATATATATATATATATATATTATATATAACAATAACGACGGAAAAATATAGTCGTTATGTGATATATTTAACATGTGAAAAATATAGTCGTTATGTGATATATTTAACATGTTTATTTTCTTTGTTTACTTGATATTATTATATTCTAGTTTGAGTAAATTTTGTCCCGAGTAGATTTTAAATCTTAAATCTGTTTTAAACATTTTTATAAATTTTCTTTTCTAAATTCTAACCTATATTGTTATCAGTTGACGGATTGTTGAAATTTGAGTATTATTAGAGCAATGACTCCCAACTGAAAGAATTTAGACGTATCATTAAGTTGCATAGTCAAATCAAGAGGATAAGAAATTTTTTTATTGATCATCCTCTAAAAACATAATATAAGGTAAATCTTTGTAAAATATTTTTTTATTTTCTACAACACAAATTGATGTGTTTACATATTAGTAATATTTAAGTAATTTAACTCAATTCAATGAAACAACGAATGAAGTCGGAAGAATTATGATCCAAGATTTGTATGTATTTATAAAAAGTCATAATTAACATAATTGATATTAAAAAAAAAAATCTCCTGAATTGATCAGAATTTTTGAGACACAATTATTTTATATTTGAATTTGATGTTTCTTATTTTCTTTAACATTTTTTATTTATTTTTAATGGGGTGTAATGATTATTTTATTATAATTTGAGTCTAATTTCTATAATGAACTATTTATGACAAATTATGTCATAATTTGAAGAAATTGTTTTTGGATTAATTTTAACTATATTTATGAAATTTGAAAAACAAGACAATTTTCAACAAAAAAATGATAAATTAAAATATAATTGAATTTTAATATTATCATAATTGGAGGAGTAAAATATAGTTTTATTTTTTCTTTTCACAACCAAAAAAAAATTCAAAAATTTGACACTAAATAATTGATAAAAAGAACAAAGTATATATAATTGTTAGAAAAAAATAAACTTTGAATCACTTATTTTATATTTCACAAAAACATCAACCAACACCCAACTATTAATTATGCCATGGAAAACCCCTTTTATTTATATATCACTCAAAAACATCAACCAAAAACACTAAAGAGTATTTTTTAGTTTTACTTCCAGTTAGATTTAGAATTATATCACTTATTTAATTCTTTCAACTTAAATGGTTCTAAATAAAAAATAAATCTGTAACAATTGACCATTAAAAATTACTTTTATCACTTAAATTAGTTAATATGTTAAACAAAAATTAACTTGTTTACGAGAGAAAAAGACAATTCAACTAAGTATCTTCTTCGAAAACATTTTATCATCCCAAAACAAAATCAATTTTCCCCTATATAGTTTCTTGCTTCATCCATTACATTTGGGAGATCAGATTCCCCACTAGAGATAATAGCAACATGGTATTAAGACATCTATGTCAAAAAGGGGGTTTGTCATTTGTTCTTAGCAAAAAGGTAAACACAAAATTCAAGTATGTCACGCCCCACTATCCATATTATATTAATATATTTAAAGGCCTAAAATGAAATTCAATATTTATTTATTTAAGATGCATGTGTACCATGATGCATATTTTGTACCATGATACATATATATCTATCTATAATTATATATATATATATATATATATATATATATATATATATATTTTTTTTTTTAAATTATTTCTTGTATTGAAAAAGCTAAGAAATTTTCATTTATGATAATTATGTTCTTAATTTCAATTCACATAAATCACTTTATTCCTGGCCAGTGACTGTTCACCGTATTAGGCTACTCTAGATTTATTTATTTTTAACCCATTAGCCATAAATGTTATATATATAATCATAACTTTAAAAAAAACAAAGAAAAAAAAGCTAACTGTTTTTATTAAATAAGGATTGGGCTGATCCATTGGATTGCCAGGCTTATCCCTGGGCCGCCCTCTTTTTGTTAATTCTAGTAAGTTATTCATATATTTGAAAGAATTACATTTGTGTAATTTGTATCTGCATAATTTATATATATAACGATGCTTAATTTTTAAAGTGTCCGAATTGTCGGGTCGAGAGCTGTGGTTAATTTGGATACTTAGGTTGGATTGTGGGTTGACCCGTCTTTAAATTTAAAACGGTTAAAAATAAAATTAAAAATGTTAGAGGTATGTTTCGAACTTGCAACCTAACAAAATAAATATAACTCTTTAACCAACTAGGCTACAAAGACTTTATATTTTAAATTTAACACTAAATTTGATAAACGCGGGACGTTTTAATATTAATATAAATTTAACTTTTTAATTAACTAATATATATATATATATATATATATATATATATATATATATATATATATATGATGTTGAGTAATGGATATTTGGGTCGGATTGTGGGTTGACCCACCCATAAACTTAAAACGGTTAAAAATAAAATTAAAAATGTTATTCGTAATTTTTTTTATTGTTTTTTATATTATTAATCGTGCAAATGCACCGGCTAAATGTTAGTTCATATTAATTTAATTATTTTAAAATGCAGTTAATTTTCAATAATTTTGTGATTTATAGTACAGATCAATTTAATATTTAATTAATTGTTATAAATGAATGTATATAAGCTATTTTTTCTCTTCATGCATACGTAGTTCGGGAATAAAAAAATATTCCAAATGGTAGATGATTATATTGGGCCCAAAACCAAAAAAAATACTGATCTCAAGAGGATTGGGACTTTAGCCCGTTAGTATCAGGATTATAAATTCATAACGATAGGAAAATAAAGGTTTTCCAAATTTTGACAATAGGAAAATAGAGGTTCTATTATTACCCATAACCAAGCGTGTAGGGTCGGTCCTACCTCCAATGTTAGATATTTATGAGAGCCTAATCTTACTTTTTATTTGTTTTAGGTAGGAATGGCAACGAATGCGGTTCGGGGTGGGGATGTATTTATCATCTTCGTCCCATTTTAATTTTGAGGATTTTTTTAATACCATCCCTATCCCGTTTGTTTTTTTTGTTTGAAGAATCCCGCGGGACACTATTAATAATATTTTTTTTTTAAAAATAAATAAAATTATATAAACAATTTTTTTAATATAATATATATATAGTAATATATTAAAATTTTATATTATTATAAAGAAATAACTTTAATTATTGGTGATTTAATATATTTAATTATGTTTGTGGTGTTCAGGACAGAATCAGGATAAAATTGGGGCGGGACGGGTCGGGGCGGGAGACAGAAATACCATCCCCGCTCTATTTCCGTTCGGTTTCGGGGGAAAACCGTCCCAAACGGAACAATTCGGTTCGATTTTCGCGAGGCGGTTTTAAATTGCCATCCATAATTTTAGTTTTTTAATACTTTTATGGAGATATATAATAAATTAATATAAAATTAATAAAATCAATTTAGCTTAATTGGTTAGTTAACCAATTTATTGCTATGCAAATGCATATATTGCATTATATTAAAGGTCTCCATAGGATTCAGTCCACGTTGAAACAAATATAACTTTTTTAAGTAGGAATGTGGCATAAATATAATCCATAATTTCTTATTTTTTTCAATTTAATTTATTATTTGCTTCTGTAATTAAAAAAAAAAATAATAACAAAACTCATATCCTCTTCTAGTTTTATAATTTTATCTATAATTTTTCTTTTATTCTTTTAAATCCACTCCAAACCACCAAAATTGAAGTTCCATCCGGAGAACTGCCATGGTATGATTTTCATGTAAGTTTTGCACCTTTATATAGTCTGATGTTATAAAATTGTAAAAAATTCTGATTAATTTTAGTTGGAGGCCTAATTTTTCTTTTAAGTTAGAAAGAAAGCAATTGACTAGTTAACAAGTAGCTCTCACAAAATAAAATTGAAACTTAATCTCGACTGAATTTACAAATTACAATCTATATGATCATATTAATTGTCTAAAAAAAGATATTAATCCAATAATTTATTATTCTGAAAACTAAAATAAATATGATAAAAATTTATTATAATAATTCAAGTAATAAAAATATTACCTAAACTCTTATTAGCTCTAGCTAACTTCTAAAATTTTCTCATTATTTTTATTTTTTTGGAATTAAATGAGAACGGCATGACACCCAATAGCCATGATTAAAATGTGTTACACAATTATCAAACTTACAACCTAATAATAATAATAATATAAGTTCTCATTATTATTTTAAGTTTACTTAAAAAAATTCAAGGTGCAAAACTTACATGAAAATCTATGGTACCAACTTCCTTCTAATGGATTAACATCATACTATCATTTGTATATTTATTTCTTTTTAAATTTTTCATGTTCAAGAATAAAAATAAGACTCCCACTATCATTTAAATAATAATTAAACATAACAACTAATCAATGTATTTTTAAAAGTATAAATAGAGTGAAATTTCCATATTTTTTCTTCAAGGAGAGACTAACATTAAATCCAACTAAATCCACAATATATAGATTTGACTATGTAACAATCCCTAGAAGTATTTAGAAGTTAGAGAATTTTTGTATGGGCTTCATTTAGATCAATAAGTCTATGTCCTTCAAATTATAAGATCATAGGATCCATGTAATTTAAGAATATGATTTCCTTTTAATTGAATCTAGACACAAAAGCAAATGTGATTATATTGTGTGTGATCTTCGCGCTTACTTTTGCTTTAACTAAAGTTTTTTTTTTAAAAAAAAGTAAAGAAATTAAAATAATACATACAAAAAAACACTATATATATATATATATATATATATATATATATAATCAATACAATATATAAAAAAAATAGTTTAAAAAACAATTTAAAAACAAAAAGAAAATCCATCAACCCTCAATAAACAATTGTTGGAGAGAGCAAATATATTAACACTCAAAATGAGTAGTTCCACTAAACATTCATGTAAAAGAAAAGTGTACACACCTTGTCATTCACATTTTAACGTTTCGATGTCTGTTGAGGCGTTTGAAAAGTTATCTTGTGGTCGACCAATAAGGTATCACTTTGAACTTCTTTGTAGAGGTTGGATCCATCAAACAAACCTTATATTTTCATTATATATTTTGTTAACTCATGAACAATAAGTGTGGCTGAAAATTTTGAATATTTTATTTCTTTATTATTTAAAAACAAAAATCGTGTTATTAAAAAAAATTAAAAAATTGGGACTCTCAATGAGTGTGTTTTTGTCGGTTTAGGCAGCGCGAAATCCAATAAGGATAACTTAATAAACAAACAAGCCATTATTCACTAAAAACAAAACACACATGGTTTGTACCTGATTTTGCTATCAACATGAATCTCTGTAGGCCCCGTCACAGAAGATTCCTTCCCTACACCAATAGACGAATCCCATTTGTTCTTTCTCACTCAAATAAAATAAAATAAATAAAAAATCTTTCTTTGGGCAACTACTGTTTGTTATAACGCCCCCTCATTCTTTAACTTGACCTTCAATTTATGACCCCCATCAAACTCTCATAAATAAGCCATCTCCTCTCAAGAATATGTATGTATTTTTTAAAAATAATATTATTCATATATATTACTAGTTAGTTTATTATAATGTATATATGGTATCACTATGGTCGACAATTTTGATCCCGACACAAAAACACAACATACACCAAATACAAAAAAAAAAAAAACAGATTAAAGCCATGTATTTTTTTCGTTCGGATCAAAATCAAGTCGACATGTTTAACCTGATTAATAAACATGAAAAATTGGGTCACCCAAAATGACTCAAAGTAGACCCGATAACCTATTTATAAGTTTATTTTGTTGAGTTTTGTGTTATTCTTTTATATTCACTCACTCATTTCTTCTTAATTTTTTATAAACGAATTTGTGATTTAACTTTATTTTGGTTTTGTGTTATGTTATTTTAATTTGTAATAGAGAAATGTGAATTAATTACCATAGGTTTATTCGAATTGAGTTAGGTAAATCAGGTTAAACGAGTCAGATTCGGGTTCAATCACAAATAAAAGGTCAAGTTCAGTAGAGATTTTAACACAAATTATTAAACATGTTAGGTTCAAGTTAATATCGTTCAACACGTTAATCTGTCGACCCGAACCTTCTAACTTAAAATTAACTCAAATTGCCGCCCTAATTATGAGGTTCAATTCTTTTACATAAATGTAAGCTCCTAATCTTTTTCATATTAAGTTTACACCCTTAAATTTTAATTTTTACATTCATTATCGTCCTGGGTATTTTAGTTTTAAAGAGAAATTGTGTATTCATAAAATAATTTTTTATATTATTTAATATCATAATCAGTTTTATATTCATTTTGAAAAATAATTATTAAAAAAAAACTAAAAATTAATTATAAACTTAATTTATTGAAGTATAAGAATGTAGTATTTTAATTATTCATGCATTTTTTCCCTCTAAATTTTTTAAAAACTCCCATCCGAATGAGGCCTATATTAAAAAAGTTGATGTAAAAAAAAATAGTATAAAATAAAGTAATACGTGACTAATGTATGTAGTTAAATGAATATGTTTAATTAGGACACATATTTTGGACTTAGTTATTGGTCGTAACGATGCCTTTAGTATGTAATTTGACCAGTTTTATTTTTAATGTTCAAATTATTACCTAAATTTCATATCATACTTTTTTTTTAAATGTCATTAATTAAAAAGTTGTGTAAAACTCCACTTTATTTAGTTTTTCGATTATCTTCTTTCATTCAAAAGTTCCGCAGATCACATTATAATATTATGTAGCTTAATAGAAAGTAAAATTAATTTACTTTTAGTTGTATATTGATACAATTTAAATTTGTCAATTTATTTTCAAAATTAAAATACATTTTGTTAGATTAAAAAATGTGTTTGCATCATATCACAAATAATTTGACAAATGAATTTCCAATTAAAGTTTGATTTTATATTATTTTTTTAATTATAATTTAGTTGGTTTAAAATTAAGTTGTATAACAAGTTAAACTTTTTATTAGATCATAAATGGAATAAAAAAAATTAGGTCAATTTGAAAATAACTCACTTACTTTTACATTATCGATGAGTGACTAATATCTGAAGTCTTTTGTGAAGTATTATTATGATTTACTGCGTAGTGTCCGAGTCTTTAGATAGTTGTTAAGAAATTTGGATTTGGATTGATGCATTTAATATTACATATCTACATATTTGAGTTATAATCATAATTATTTTTTTAAGTGAACTATCTGTTGAAAGAGAAATCGTTGAACATTTAATGATTGTAGGTGTCCGATGTAGGGATACGATCCTTTGCTCTTAAATGTCCCATGTTGTTCCCTCTCACGAAGAGGGGTAAAACAATCATTTAAAAAAATTACACTTTTGCCCCTCTTTGTGAGAGAAAACAAGAAGAGCAAATAACTCCAAGTGTCCAATGCACATCATTCATAAGTTTATTATTATGATCATTTTTAATATTCGTTCTAGAAAGTCGGTTAAAACGGTCATAGGTTAATCAGTCTTACAGAAGTCTTTTGAGCTAATATCTTATTGAGTATCGTTGTTTAATTATATATATAGAGAGAGTAAGGGTAGAGAACGAAAATTTGATGTTATTTATAATAAAGATAGAGAACGAAAATTTGATGTCATAAATGATATGAAAACACATGATTAAATTTAAAAAATGAAAAATTTTCTCTTCTAGATTTAAGTTCAATCACGTATTGCCACCTTCTTGACACCACAAAACCCCCCTTAGGTTGGGTGCTAGTGCTTACTGAGATTGGTTAATGCGTTTAATGATGCCAATTTGGATCTCTTTCATTAAACGGTTTTGATCATTTTAATTAATATTTTTTAACAAGATAAGATTGATTTAGCTATTTGATTAAATCTTATCTCCTTGAAACCGAATGAAGAATAAGGTTGTATTTAAACATATATGTAAACTTGAGTTTCCATTTGAAACTTGTAATATTTTGACCAACCGTGTTAAATAAATGAATACAGAGTAGGCAAAGTGTTGATTCCTCACCATTAGCCCTATTTCACTCTCTCTCTCTCTTTCTCTGTTAGCGAGCGATTCTGCTGTCTGGTCGGGCTACTTCATCGCGCGTCCTGAAGTTTCCACCGTTCAAGGTTCATTCTCTTTCTACTGTTGTTCCCAATTATTCAATTTTTGCCATGTCATTTTTGAATCTGTGGTTGCAGATCTGTCAAGTTCGAGGATATACATAATTGAATAGCTCTTGTTAACTATGGTTGGTACCATAGGAACTGAAATGGAGTCAGTGTCGTCCAATGGAGGAGAACTCAAGGTTTTACTGGAAACCTTCGATCCGACAATTGTTACCGAACCGGTGCCTCCTGTAGTGGCCTCGAATGGCAAGATCGGCAATACCATCTCTAAAACAGGCGCAGAAGAGGAAGAGAGAATTGAAAAGAGAGAGATTGTGTTGGGGAAGAATGTGCATACTTCGTGTTTCGCTGTCACGGAACCGGATATCGACGATGAGGATACAGGCGACAGAGAAGCTTACATGGCCGGTGTCTTGGCTAGGTATAGGAAGACTCTTGTTGAAAGGACTAAACATCACTTGGGTAAGCATAAATTATATACCTTTGTCAATCTTCATTACCAATTGATTTAGATCTTAAATATTATATGATACAATTGATGGCAATTATTCTAACTCACACTGTTCTATCATTACATTTTGATGAAAACCCTTTTATAAAGTAAAGTTAGTTTCCTATTTCAATCAATGTGTAGTACTTAGATTTGTCAACTCCATATGTTCAGTTGACAGTTCTTTACCACCATCTTGAGTTTCCTTAAGGAGGAAGATATTTGCAGATTGTTATACAGAATCAACATCTAGTTCTTGGTACAATATACAAACTGGACATATTCTCCCTGTTTGTTGCAGGATATCCATATAATCTGGACTTTGATTATGGAGCTCTAGCACAGTTGCAGCATTTCTCCATAAATAACTTAGGGGACCCATTCATTGAAAGCAACTATGGAGTTCATTCACGACAATTTGAAGTAGGTGTTTTGGATTGGTTTGCCCGTCTTTGGGATATTGAGAAGAGCGATTATTGGGGATACATCACAAACTGTGGCACAGAAGGAAATCTTCATGGTATTCTAGTTGGGTAAGTCTGTTTTGAAGCTTTCGTCTTTTGGGATTTTTTTGTTTTAATTTTTTATATAACCAAACTTTTTTGTGATTCAGGAGAGAAGTTTTTCCAAATGGAATACTATACGCATCAAGGGAGTCACATTACTCTGTTTTCAAAGCAGCAAGAATGTATAGAATGGAGTGTTTCAAGGTTGCTACTTTAATGACCGGTGAGATTGATTGTGAAGATTTCAAAGCCAAGCTTCTTCCAAATAAAGAAAAGCCAGCCATTATTAACGTTAACATAGGTACACTTTTTGATATAGTCTCATTCTATGTCTGATCCCACAAATGACCAGCTTTTGACGGACCTCCATTTCGATTGCATTGCAGGAACAACTGTTAAAGGAGCTGTTGATGATCTTGACCTTGTCATACAGACTTTAGAAGAATGTGGATACTCGCATGATAGATTCTATATTCACTGCGACGGAGCTTTATTTGGGCTTATGATGCCTTTTGTCAAACGCGTAAGATTATTTTCCCCTTCCAATCATTATAGGCTTTGTATCAAAATGAGTCTGCTTGCACTTTGTTTGATGTTGGTTATTAGAGTAATTCCAAATAACTCACTTACCAGTTACCAATCAACAATCTACTCATCAAGCACATCCTTCAATTTATCAACCACAATACCAATTTTTTTCTAAAGAAGATTTTTCATTATATATTTATACTCCTAATGTCTTTTTACCCATATAATTCCAACTAATCTAATTTTCAACAACCTATATCAAACAAGGTTGTTTGAAAATAACCGCCACTATTCAAATAACCCTAGTTTAAACAAGGCTCTTGTCACAATCTAGACCTACAAAGTTGCCAAGGTAAAAAACTGAAATTTATTTCTTTTCCTTTGGTATAAGATAGTTGTTTGGGATCATGATCCAAATTATTTTCTAGATCATGATTATAGTGTTAATTGTTGCTCCATTTGGTCTAGAGTTTTCTTTCTAGACCATGGTTCATATTATTTTTGTATCATGATCAAGATTACATTCTAGATCATTATGAGTTTTGGAAAACACAAGGAAATGCAGATTTTTCTGGATAGTAATCTAGATGAAAAACTAATACTCCCCTTTATCTAACTTTTAATGATTAATTTGGAACAGGCACCCAAAGTTTCATTCAAGAAACCAATCGGAAGTGTGAGTGTTTCTGGCCATAAATTTGTAGGATGCCCAATGCCATGCGGTGTCCAGATAACAAGGATGGAACACATAAACGCTCTGTCAAGAAACGTAGAGTACCTCGCCTCTCGTGATGCGACCATTATGGGAAGCAGGAACGGACACGCTCCAATCTTCCTATGGTACACCTTAAACAGAAAAGGTTATAAGGGTTTCCAGAAAGAAGTCCAAAAATGTCTGAGAAATGCTCACTACTTGAAAGACCGGCTTGTGGAAGCAGGGATTAGTGCCATGCTCAATGAACTGAGCAGCACTGTAGTGTTTGAGCGGCCTCAGGACGAAGACTTTGTCCGTCGTTGGCAACTTGCTTGTGAGAGAAACATGGCTCATGTTATTGTCATGCCTAATGTCACTATCGAGAAGCTCGATTACTTTTTGAACGAGTTATTCCAGAAACGGGCAGAATGGTATAAAGAGGGAGGTGCTCAACCGCCTTGTCTTGGAACCGACATTGGGACTGAGAATTGTCTTTGCCCTCTTCACAAGTAAGTTGCAGATTCTTTTTTCTTCTTCTTATTCCCAGAGAGATGTTGGTTTCGGTTTGTGCTTGTTTTCCTGTTGTGGGTTTGGAAAACTTTCGTTTTAATCTTAAGTGGTTTTTGTAGTTGACTGATAAGTTTTTCTTCTTCAATAAGTGGTTTCTGTTACCATTTAAAATCTTTTTCAGAGCACAGATAACTTTGCAACTATACTTCTTAAGAGTATATCTAAAAGTCATTCTATTGTTAGCATTTAGACATTGGGTTAAAAGTCCACAAAACTAGAAAAATGGGTAAACACTAAAAGAGTCTAAAACAATAGTTATCCTTTCTTAATTTCATCATGGTAGGTTCTTGGGAGAGATCATCTTATCTAAAACTAGAAGACTTAGGACATAGACTTTGATACCAATTCATATTGTCCCTCATGGGATGGTGTTGTTGGATGCATATGTAGTCCACAATGATATATTTATTTGGGTTACAATTATATGACTAAGGTTATTATCCTAGGCCTCTTGTTGTTGTCTCATGGTTTGAAAGGTTGAGTAATTGACTGACCCACATAGATGTTGAGTTAACAGTTGAGCCCATATTAAGAGCTCAATTCATTATGAGAAAAGGATCCCAAAATTTGGGATTGACAAAGGAAGTGCCTTATATGGGGGCAAGCTCAACTATGATCTGGACAGAATTGATAATTTTAATTTAAACGTAACCACTTTAATTTAGAGTGTTTTTTTTAGTGAGAATCAAAATCTAAAATTATAATTTCTTAAGTAAGACTTTCATATTTGAAAGTGAAAAAACAGATGTGAGGCCCAATAAAGCCTGTGCATAATAGAAGTCTTAGCTTGTTGATATCAGTAAAATGAAAAAAAAGGTTTGTAGTTATTGAGAAAGTAATTTTTTTTGCTTAAATATATCATACAAAAACAAGATAATAAATAAGTGGGGATGTAATGATAATTCTCTTTAATTAAAAAAAATTTAAAAAGATTTTTGGGAGTAACAAGTTAAATCGTGGTTCACAATTAATTGAATAAACAAAAATTAAAATAAACTAAATTTAAAATAATTTTGAACACAAATAAAATTTATTTAATTAAATTTAACATTCAAAAAAGATTTCTATTTGTGGAGACTCATAACTCGGTGTTAAAATAAACAAATTCATGTCGTCTATGGATTTGAGTTTTCACATTCAAACAATATCAAATTTTGTATTCATGACTTTGTCATACTCTTTAGTCCTTAAAATTCTAATAAATTATGGTAACAAAATTACATAATTATAAAGATTTGAAGCAAATGATTATTTGTTATGTGATTTGACAACTTAACCTTTGATATCCTTTTATCTTTACATGAAGTCAAAGAAACCCTAAAATCAATTAAATCCTAAGCCCAAAAAAAAGAAGACAAATGAGTCTTCTTGTTGGTGAGAAATGGGCAACTGGTGTCTCATTTATGGGAGAGCTATGTAAAACACTTCACCAAACTCAAATCGATCCCAATATGATCAACACTTCAACCAAACTCAAAATCAATACCAAATTGAATAGTTTGTGTGAGTTGAGTTGATTCAGTTCGGGTTGGTTTGGGTTGATGTCACTATCTCCGCTCTTTTATCGCAAATAAAATGAATTTTTAATACAAATTTATAGAATAAAACAAACTTATACTTCTCAGCATATCTAACCAAAAAGCTTCCATATATATATATATATTGGTTCATTTAGAAAAAGGAAGCATAGGTCTGAATAACTTTTGAGATGAGCTGAATGTTTAGCTATGCATGGCAACCTTACCAATTGTTTCTTCATTAGATATAATTTGACCTACTTTATTCAATGAAAGTTATGCTGGAAAACCCTTAATTGGATAACCTAACCGTCCCTTAAAGTACATATGATACATATTTATTCTTTCTTCACATGCCCTTTAATACAGTACCCATGTCCTGTGTAGACATATTTAATAATATATCACATCATCCCAACTTGCTCAAAGAAGTTCTAAGAAAATCAAACACCCTTAAAGCAGCACTCATTTGAATAATGCTCTCGCAACAACCAGAACAAAATCACTCAATTTTGTTGTATATTTTAGCCTAACAATTTAGTCTTTATATTCATTTATATATTAGATATATTTTCGGTTGGATTGAATACTTTTAGTTTCGCTGAACCAATCAATCGTTGTGATCGGTTCTATAGAAAAAAAATATAACGAATTCTTTTTGAACGGTTTAATTTGATATTTGGTTTAGTTTTAAAAAGTTTCGATCTGAATTGAAATATCTTTAATCTTAACCCAAGATACAAGTGAACGAACTTCATCATTTTTGCAGGGTATTTCCTTGCACCTTTTCGAGCGGAGTTAACTATGTTTTCTTAGTCTCTCCAATTCATTTTTTAAATTGTTTTACAGTGACTATACAAAACTCCGAGGACATGGAAGACATGATTAATGTGTTTTAGTACTATCAAATCTAAAACTACAATTAAAATAAAATTAATACAATATTCAAACAATAAAGTTCAAATATGCGAAAACTAGAACCTGTATATAAACCTGAAAAAAAAGTAACTTACTTATAAAACAACTCCTATGCCTCTTCTAGTAGTGGCAAAAAAATGTTGATATTCTTCTAGTCTAGTTACAAATATACGTGGATATCCTCTTAGGTCCGACCCGTCAATGATTTAGTGTTTACGGACTACTGTTCACAAAATAAAAAACACCTTAATGCTGCAAAGAAATATCTTAGAATATTGAAATTTATAAAGACATGTTTTTACAAAAAAAATCTTTCTGGTTTGGGGTGGGTGATTCAGATGGCGCCACTTTTGAATACTACAAATGAGAGAATTTATAAAAAGAAAATATTCTAAAGAAATTGTGGATCTTTTTGAAATTGTTAAAAAAATCAAACATAAATAAAATAATGCATTTAGAAAAAATTATTCATCGTATTTTATTTTATGGATAATCCAGAAATTGAGAGCACGACCGAGACAATAAAGAACTTTTCCGAACGAATGGTTCACTTACCTGGAGAGCTTATTAATAATTTAGGTCCCGTAGATACTAGCACAACATTGCCTATTCAAAATTATACATTATACGTCGACAAATAGTCTGATATTTTCGTTTGACTTATGATTGGTTTGTAAGTCTAAATATAAAGATTCTCGCAAAGAGATATTACCAACTAAATTAAATAATTGAATTACATCACTTAGTTGATTTTTTAATCGAAAAACTTATTAAGAAAACAACAAGTTGACAATGTTGATGAGCAATTGCAAATTTTAATATTTATGTTGTCAAAAAAAAACTATTAATATTCATGATATTTATAAAAAAAATGGTTTAATACTTAAGAAGCCAAAATATATAAGCTACCAATAAAAGGTGGGCAAGTTAACCGACCTATTTATTTGCTCAATTTGTGCAGCTTTATGTGACATCTTTTGACAAGAAATTGCACTCAAATGCCTTTCTATTAAGATTTTTTCAATACAAATTGGGATAGAGAAAGACCATAAATAAATTAACTATTCATGACTTCCATTATTAACTTCAATATTGACAAAATAGACTGAAATCATACACACTTTTTCTTCCATCATATATATATATATAAATCTCACTTTCTTTTTACACTTTAAAAAAAAATAATTATTAATAGAAGCCCTAATTGTTATTATGTTGAGTCTATTTACAAATTAATTATTAACATTTTTTGAAATATAAGAACAACCATCTCAAGTTTGAATTCAATACACATTTATTTGACAAATAACCTATAAATTTATTTATGTAAATATTCAACTAGTAACTTCAATAATTAAGTAGACAATACATAAAGTAGTTGATTCCTCAAGTTTTTCTTTTTTAATTGTGGGGTTTGAATTTCTTTTTTAAACTATATATTGTATTGAATGACGTAACAAAGGACCTCCTATGGGTCGCAATAGTGAACTAGAGAGCACACTCGACTTACTTATGTTTTGCGCAAAACTTCGTTCACACGTTTCAATCCTCTTTTTGTTTGCACAAACTTTCTTATATAAGAACTTTTATATAATTAAGTTCTTAAAGAAAAAGATAAATCTTCTAGTATTATTCATAATGTTTGAATTGATCAAATTATTATTGACAATGTTTGAATTGAACCATTTGTATACAATGAGTCGATAGAGTATTAACTTTTTTTTTTGTTTTATTATAAGCATTACAATTGTTCTTATAAAATATTTTATTATCGTGTCAAATATAGGTGCTACCGATATACCCGATGGATATAAATTTGATGGATTGAAGCACATCAAAGTGTCCGATCTAGAATTTTTAAGAGATTATGAAACATGCTAATCAAATTAGACAAAATTGTGCTTTCAATTGAGTTGAAAAAATCATGGGATTATGATTGAACGGAGAGGTAAACCGAAAAAGAAAAAAGGGAATAAATTTAAAATCTAAAATTAGAGAGAAAACCAAAACTTATTTTTCACTATTTATTATTTTTTTTTTTGTCAACTATAATATTTGTAAGAGTGGACAGACGGCTCATAACACCAAAAGAGATAAGATCACCACTTTACCTTGATTTTTTATAAAGTTTTTTATTAATTTCATTTTGTTAAAATTGTAACAAATAATATCATGACTTGGTTTGTAATGATTCATCGTCGGTTTCATTCATGGTTCTTCTTTGAGACTGTAATCAATCAAACATATTTATACTTTGTATTGACAATCTTAACAGAAAAAGATAATTCATATGTTTTGTTTTTGTAATAGGCAGTAATTGTGAGATTAGTTAAAAAGTTACTTTACATAGTATAACAACCGCGTTATCTACTATAGAGACATAATCTAGGATAAATTAGAAATGAAATTAAAGTTATAAAGGGAAACTTGAATATAATGTAAGGAAACAATTTAGGAGCTTCAACTTAATGGAAGGAAAAAAAAAATGGAAAATAAAAATGCATCTGAGGAGGATTAAACCTCAAGGCAAAATATAAACCTTTTATTTTAGAAACCACTAAACTACTAGTATAATACATGTTTTGAAAAATTTAGACATATAAAAGTTTAACAAATAACAAATTATTATTTTTATAGCTAAGCTTAATCACAATAAAACCCTACATAGATCCGTTTTTAGACATAATAATGGTCATTATAAAAATTTGTGAAAAAACTATTTGACTGAAAAATTTAATCGAGAACTCAAGAAGGATTTGTAAATTTCGTACGATATTTTTGTGATAGTTAAATTGCTTTTTTTTTTCAATGAAAAATCTAAGCACATTAGTAAACGATATCATTTTGTTTGTGATGTATTATTCGTGATGATATTGTTGTGAAGGTTTTTTTTTTTTATAATCCTGCTAAAATATGTCGAATAGGTTCCATATTTTTAGTTTAAAATAGAAGAAAGATAGTAAGAAGATAAGATAGAGAGAAGATTAGAATTGATATTGTGTATATTATCGATAAACAATAGACATATATATATACATGAAATGGGAAAATGAAAAGTCTAAGACTATGAAAAGCTAAGAATATGAAAATCTAGAAATACGAAAAGTTTTTAAATAATAAATGAGGAATTAATTATTTGGTTTAATATCCTCCCGCAAACGAAACGGAGTGGCACACACCGTGAGTTTGTCACGTAATAGAGCAAAACGGTTTGTCGCAAGTCCTTTGGTGAGTATATCTGCAATTTGATTATCAGTAGGTATGTACCGGATGGTGAGAGATTTTTGAGCAACACGTTCACGGACAAAGTGAAAATCAATCTCTATATGTTTTGTACGAGCATGGAAGACAGGATTGGCGGTGAGAAAGGCAGCACCAATATTATCACACCAGAGAGTGGGAGGTTGAATGAGAGAGACACGAAGTTCTTGTAGTAGAGATTGAAGCCAAATGAGTTCAGCAGTGGCATGGGCTAGAGCTCGGTATTCAGATTCTGTGCTAGATCGAGCAACAACCTGTTGTTTCTTGGAATTCCACGAGATAATATTATCACCCAAAAATATGCAATAACCTGTTGTAGAACGCCGGTCGTCAGGACAACCAGCCCAATCAGAGTCAGAAAAGGCAGAAAGTTCAATTGATGATGATGGACGAATAAGAAGTCCATGATGAGACGTGTTACGAAGATAACGAAGAATTCTTTTTACAGCAGTCCAATGAGTGGTAGTAGGTGACTGCATAAATTGACAAGCACGATTAACAGCAAATGAAATATCTGGTCGAGTATTAGTTAAATATTGTAAAGCTCCAACAGTACTGCGATAGAGAAATGGATCAGGGAGAATGTCACCATCATGTCGAGATAAGGATGACCCAGAAGATATTGGGGTATGAAGAGGTTTTGAGTCACTCATATTGGCTCGAAGGAGAATGTCTTTAATATATTTGGATTGAGATAGAAAAATACCAGAGGTAGAACGATGAACTTCAAAACCAAGAAAGTAGTGTAGTGGTCCCAAATCTTTGATGGGAAAAAGATTGTTGAGTTGAGAGATAATGGAGGAGATGTGAGAAGAGGAGTTGCTAGTAAAGATGATATCATCCACGTAAACAAGAAAAAATGATGTAGTATTGGGAGAGTGATGAATGAATAAAGATGTATCGTTTTTGGATTCATGAAAACCAAGGGAAAGAAGAGCAGTTTTCAGAGTAGTATGCCATTCACGAGGGGCTTGTTTGAGACCATAGAGGGCTTTGTGAAGTTTGCACACATGGTTAGGATAATCAGGATGAATAAAACCAGGCGGTTGAGACATAAACACTTCTTCCTTGAGAGTTCCGTGTAAAAAGGCATTGCTGACATCAAGTTGATGAATTGGCCATTGTTGAGTGACAGCAAGAGATAAGATAGTCCGGATAGTAGTATGTTTTACAACCGGGCTAAAAGTCTCTAGATAATCAATGCCTTCTTGTTGATGAAAACCTTTTGCAACTAACCGAGCTTTGTGTCGTTCAATGGAACCATCAGCTTTTTGTTTGACTTTAAAAATCCATTTGCACCCCACAATATTCTGAGAGGATTGAGGAACAAGAGTCCACGTCTTGTTTTGAATGAGGGCATTAAACTCATTTGCCATAGCAGAACGCCATTGGGGATCTTTGTTGGCAGCGGAAAAACATGTTGGTGGAGAGATGGAGATTGTGGCAAGATTTGCATTATGAAGAGCACGAGTTTTAGCACGTGTGATCATATGATGAGAAGAGCATTCCGGAGCATGAATGGCGGTGGAGAGCCCACGTGTATGAATGGGTGAGTTAGGTGAGTTGTCTAGTGAAGGTAGATTATTGGTGGTTGGTGATGGTGGGGGTTCATATGATGAGGAATTAGATGAGGTTGAGGGTTCATATGAAGAGGAATGAGATGATGATGGTGTTTCATTAATTGGTGAATTAGATAGGGTGATTTGGGGAGAAGTAGAAGTAGGTAATGGAGATGATGGGATGGTTGTTTGAGATGTGGGGATAGGTATATTTATGAATGATATTGGTGATGGTGGTTCAGATGGAGGATTGGTTTGGTTTGATAGAGTTGAAAAAGGGAATGTTTGCTCATCAAAAGTAACATGCCGTGAAATGTAGATACGGCCAGTAGGAATATGTAGACATCGATATCCTTTATGATCGGGACTGTAGCCAATAAACGTGCACCGAATGGATTTAAAGTCCATTTTGTGTTGATTGTATGGTCTCATTAGAGGATAACATGCACATCCGAAAACCTTCATAAATGTATAATCAGGTGTTCGTTTATACAAACATTCATATGGAGACTTATTCCTCAAGACGGGTGTAGGAAGTCGGTTGATGAGAAAAGCAGCAGTGAGACAAGCATCATCCCAATATTCATATGGCATGGATGATTGAGCTATTAATACTTGATATATCTCAGTTAGATGACGGATTTTCCGTTCAGCAACACCATTCTGTTCGCTTGTGTATGGACAAGAAAGACGATGTTGAATTCCATTGAGTTCAGTTAAGGATCCAAAATTACGGTATTCACCACCCCCGTCAGTTTGAAGTATTTTGATCTTCTTGTTGAACTGATTTTCTACCAAAGCTTTGAATTTCGTAAATGTAATTAAAACATCGGATTTCTTTTGGATGGGATAAACCCATGTGAAGCGGCTAAAGTCATCAACAAAATGAACAAAGTAGCGGCAACCTGAGTTTGAAAAAACCGGAGATGGACCCCATACATCAGAATAAATTAAATCAAGTGGAGCATTAGTTCGTGACGATGAGACATTGAAAGGCAATTTATGTGCTTTCCCTAACTGACAAGCTTCACAAAATGGAACATTTTTATTTCCAATTATTGGTAACATGAAACGTGAAATAAGAAATGATGTGGTTGAAGCTGATGGATGCCCCAAACGATGATGCCATGTTGTTGCTGATGATCGGGTGCCAATAAGAGCTTGTTTATTTGTAGGTGCCGGAGAAAGATAATATAGCCCGTCTTTAAGTTTGCCCCGAAGTACCTCTATCTTCGTATTGCGGTCCTTTACCGAACAATATGATGGATGAAATTCAAAGAAGACGTTATTATCGGCAGTAAAACGAGCAATGCTCAAAAGATTTTTCGATATGTGAGGTACATGCAAAATATTTCGTAAATGTAGTGGTTTTGGCACAGAATTAATCTTGGAGTTGCCAATATTAGAAATTGACAAAGACTCACCATTACCAACAATTATTTTTTCATTACCTTGATAAGGAGAATGAGTATGAAGGTTTTCCAGATCAGAAGTAATATGATCTGATGCACCCGAATCGGCGTACCAAGCGGGGTCGGAGATAACCGTTGTTGATGCCATCATTGCTGTATGAGGATTACTAGGCATAAAATTCTGATCAAATCGACGACGACAATTGGTGACTGAATGCCCAAAAATGTTACATAATTGACATTGTATATGAGCACGACAATTGTTGGAAGTGTGACCAGTTTTATCACATGTATTGCATTTTGGTCTATTATTTCCTGCGTTACGATTTTCAAAATTTTGACGATTCCCGGAAAAATTATTGTGTCCATTATAGGACTGTTTGCTAGGCCCATTATAACCATTGTTGGACCTATTATTTTTCAGCCCAATCATGCTTGACCTATCAACGCCAGACCCAAGAATGCTTTGTTCGTTAGATCCACCATGTCCATTAGAAGAGGAATATTGATGGTTTCTGAAAGAAGATGAAAAGCCTCGTGATTGCCCTTTCGAGTTCCATCCGCGACTGTTTTCTTTAATAACAACATTCGCTGATCTATTTGAGACGTTAGAATGAGAGAGTTCGAGACGTTGTTCTTGATTTAGAAGAAGCCCCGTGAGATCTTCAATGCTCACTGGTTCAACTCGTGTTGTTACAGCAACAACAAGGGAATCATATTCAGGGCCGAGGCCACTAAGAACGTAGGTAAGGAGATCCAAATCAGAGACTTTTTCGCCGATAGAGGCAAGTGAATCGGCAATAGATTTTACAGATTGCAGATAATCAGTCATACTTTTTGTTCCTTTCTTTTGAGTTTGAATAAGAAGTCGTAACTGAACTAACCGTGCCTTAGATTGAGTTGCAAACATTTTCTCCAAGGCCGTCCATAGTCGAAATGACGTTTCACAAGCATCACCAACAACTTGAGCCAATATAGGTTCGGTGAGGGTGGAGAGAAGCCAACTTATGATACGTTGATCTTGTTCTTCCCATGATTCGAAAGCAGGATTGACGATCATGACTGCTTCTGAAGTTTCTTCTGCCGGAGCAAGAGTTGGGCTCGGGGCAAGAAGAGTTCCGTTGACATAAGAAAAAAGACGATTCCCCTTTAAAACGGGAATAACTTGAGATCGCCAGAGTACGAAATTTTGTTGATTCAGTTTCACAGAAATAGGCTGGAGGAAAGAAGAAGCTAATAGAGGAATATTTTTACTCTCAGCCATTACTTAGGATCGAAAAAGAAATTAATCAGAAGCTCTGATACCAAGAAGAAAGATAGTAAGAAGATAAGATAGAGAGAAGATTAGAATTGATATTGTGTATATTATCGATAAACAATAGACATATATATATACATGAAATGGGAAAATGAAAAGTCTAAGACTATGAAAAGCTAAGAATATGAAAATCTAGAAATACGAAAAGTTTTTAAATAATAAATGAGGAATTAATTATTTGGTTTAATAAAAATATATATTACACTGTTTAGGTATTTTTTTTTTCTCTTTTCATTACTTGTATTTTAATTTTATAATCAACAATCTAACACATGTTAAATCGACTTAACACGACTTAGATCCACTAATCAAATTCCAAATGATCCGGAAATTTATAAGTGTGAAATCGATCCTACCGACGTACCCCAAATTTGTATGTTTTAAAACATCAACTTTATTTATACAATCACCTTTTATGTTTAAAAAGAAAGAAAACAGTCCCGTGTCATAATCAAAATATGTAATGATAGTTGAATGCATGATAATAATAATAATAATAATAATAATATTGTAAAAAAAAAAAGTGGTGACATTCGTGTGTAATCCACACTCCCTTACCATTTATTTATTTATATATAATATTATTATTTCCTTTACCAATTACTTAATGCTCTCCTCTTCACCATTCCATTTCTTTCTTTCTTTTCCCCTTTTAATTGTCTCGTTAGTTGGTTCTTTATAACATACATCGCCTTTGTCCTCTTCATAGATTAAAAGTGGAATTATTGGATTTTTTTTTTGTTTATTCTAAATATAGATCATTTTATAAGAAGATACAAAAGTTAAGTAAAAGTAACCAAAAAAAAAAAAATACAAATTACTAGCAACAACAAAAACAAAATTAGAGCAAGGAAGAGAAATTAAGTAATTAATTATTATTAGTACGAATGTTAAATTCACGTCTCATTCTCTTCTGAATTGTTGAGGAGTAACATGTATTTGAAGTATCTTATATAGTATCATTGAGATCGAGTAGATAATGTCTGAGTCTCTTAATAGTTGTTGAAATGTTTGAATTTAAGCGACAAATGATATGACTTGAATCGTTGGGTCAGTATACCTATTATCTTTTAGTAAACTATTTGACTTAATTAACGTTGTTTAAGTGATCGTATTCGACTGATGTAAATAATCCACGACGCTATATTATGACTATTTTTGATATTTGGTTGAAGAACTTTTCATTCTTCTTTCATGCTTGTTAATTTCTTGTTTTTCATATTTTTTGTTTTTATGATATATTTTTTTTTGTTGGGCTAAACTATTCTCAATTTTTATGATAAAAATATATTATTTGAAATTTACTTAGTTGAATTATTATATTATTTTTTTATATTTAAAATTTATAAAAAACTAAAAACAATTTAATTATAAATTGAATAATTTAATATTTAAAAAATATATGATGAGATTTTGATAAAATCCAAAATAACTCGTACTAAAGAAACTAACTCAACCCGACAAATGTAACCCAGTGGTAAGGTTCAACTTAAAAGATCAAAAGATCACGGGTTCAATTTCATCTAAAAGCGTTTTGAGATTAAGCGAGAACCATGATTATGAGGTGTTATGATAATTCTCTTTTAATTCCCAATAAGAAAAAGAAGAAGCGAACATGACAATACTTTTTAACATTTTATGTAGTATTCACAATGTACCTCCTAATCTAGCATTTAAAGGATATTAACTTGGCAAGGGCATTGTGGTTTTTTTTTTTATCGCTAGTGGAAACTGACTTTAGTCTTTTAACTGCAAAAATGATTATAGACTAATTGCATGACCCATGCTAATATTGTATACTGTAGGAACAAATTAGAAATTAGAGTTAAAGTGGACTTATAAGAATGAAGAAAATAAGAAAAAAAATATTGATGGTGACAATAACCAATAGCTAATAGCCGACAACTAGATTATTTTTAAAGAGTTGAGATATATACAGTTTTGGTAATTAATAACTATTTTTAGCCCAGAACAACCCCCACACAGTTCCGTCTCTACATATCAATTTGAAAAAAAAATAATTCTAAATTATATACAAGATTTTGTATATGATTTAAATTTAAAAACTACTTTTAACTAATTAAGTAATTGGAAATCCGAAAAGCACCTTATTTAATATTGTAATGAAAATATGTTTTTCAAAATTAGTTTGTATTATATTATTATATTCTTCCCTAAAATAGTCTAATATAATTCACCAAATAATATCTCCTCTTAGTGGTAACAAAATGTGTATATCCCCGACCTCTTTGAGGTCATGAGTTCGAGCCCGTTAGACAATAAGTTTCATTCACTCGCCTAATTTGTTGTAATTTGTTGATTATGTTTGAGGAGTTTCTCGATCACATATAGAATCCCCACTTGACTTTGTGTGACTATTAGATTATATTAGCTCTTATGTGCTATGAGGTTTGACTATTATATTATATTAGCTCTTATGTGCTATGAGGTTCTTGTTGTATCCATTTATGGTTAGGCCTCACCGGTCGATTTTGTTGTCCACTTCCCAATGATCGACATTATGACCCACAACCTTGCATTGAAACGAACCTCCACAACCATAGCCCTAGAACAAGATCGAGTTACGGTAGAGTTTGTTTCAACCATCTATGGTTAGGCATTATCTTAGGTGGATTTTGTTGTCCCCTTCCAAATGAATTAATGTGTTGCAATTTATTCCTCACATGTTCTTAATCTTACCCTATATTCGTGGGTACCTAATGGTCGGGGTCGGGTATTGGGAGGGAAGAAAGTACGTACATATACAAATACGGGGTCGGGATGGAGAGTGTGCGAAACATAAACTCAATACCCGACTATATTAATATTAATATATTTATTTATTTATCCTTAAGGATTAATACAACATTTTGCATCCTCATCATTATTTTCTTCATAATAATTACATAATTTATTTTGCGCTTATTCACACTTCATTCCTACCCACACTTCATTTTTATCCACACTTCACTGTTTCTCACTTCTTTTTTTTTATTATAAAACAACTTATTTTTCTTTATTCATTGCGAGAGAGCTAGAAATAGAGTTACTTATTGGGTTAGGGTAGGTAACTAAAATTCAAAATTGGGACAGCTATATAGAGAGACACTCTAGAGACAATCTTTGGTGTTTTATCTATTAGAAGGTTAATCCAAAGTTCAAGGTAGTGCTTCAATAGTTCTATTGGGTAGTGCATGATATTTATCAAAGTGTTGGAACAATATCAACTTGTTGGGATTAGCAATGAAAGCTCCAGCGATGGGTCAATTACTGCCGCTATTGATATTTATTGAAGATAATTTAGAACTTTAGACCATTACGACACTATTTTCCTTTGCTATTTTCATCCCTATATATATACTGTTGTTTCATTTATTTATATTTTGTCTAATAGCGACGTATAATTCAACCGTCGCTAATTTTATCACTAAGTTGATAAATATCGCAAAATACAATTAATATTCCCATAACATGAACAGTAATAAACCCAATGTATGCAACAATAGAAATTAATGACATGATAAATATAGAAAGTGATTGACTCCTAGATATAAAACAATAAAATACCTAATAGTTAAGCATATAATTAATTAAACATAATCATTGTGACATATGCCTATTTTGGCCTAACATCAGAGCCCTCTCATTTACGTACCAAATCTCCTCAGATTCAAACTATCCAACTCATGTGCTTCTCATCCTTTTTGGATCTCGACTAAGACAGAAAAAATATCAACAAATATATATATATATATATATATATATATATATATATATATGTATAATTAAGTTAGGTTACAAGGCGCACGTTACCTAAGCTAAACTAAAATTCTAACGAAATACTTAAAAAGAAAATTTTAAGAAAATTTATATATCAATTTAGGTCCAAACCCATTACTCAAATGAATTAATTATATTCAGTTTAGAAAGTGTTTTGAAATAGGCTAAATTTCATACATTGTATATGATATTACTAAATAGACAAAATCCCTCTATAGTTTAACAAAGAAAACACCTAAATAATGTTTATATCATGATTCCACGAACAATTTAAAAAAAAAAAAAAAAAAAAGATTCACAATTTTTGCTTTATATGAGGTTCATGATTGATGAACCCTGCAAGAGTAGGCGTCAATGGCATCGGCTTCATGAAGATGACACACTTTAAATGAATGACATGTTGGTACATGGCCTCCCCAAAATCATTGGAAGGATTAGATTTATCTCATATTTTAACCTTATCTATTTTATTGATAAATTTCTATTGTTATTTTCACTATTTAATATTTTCTTATTGGAAAATCTTAAAACCAATTACAAATTTCTTAATATGTGCTAATATAAAAATACTTCTTTTTGTTTTCAAGAAAACTTAGTTTAATATATAATTATTTTAACATTAAATTTAGCATTTATATATTTTTTGAGTTGAAAATTTATTTGTCAATTATATTAATAAACTTGATTTTTAAAGTATATATATAGTAGAAACTCTTTAAATTAATAATGTCGGGATCGAAGAAATTTATTAATTTATCAATTAATTATTAATAATTATTAATTTATCGATAAATTAATAACTATTCATTTAAAGTGTTTTTAACCTCGAGACTATGATCAATCAATGTGACTATGACTATCTTAATAAGATGTATATCGACAATCTAATGAACTACCCAGGTGTAAATGAAGAATGTTCGGAGGTTAGGAGTTTAGAAGATATTGTGGGTAATATTATTGAGAACAATGCGGAGGATGACGGCGAAGATGATACCGTGTCTTTGGAGCCTATTACGCAAAAGAAAGCACTTATGGTGTCGAACACTCTTGACAACATTATGATTGAATACAAAAATACAACACCTGAAGCTATTGGATGCAATAAGAAAAGTTATAGATGAGTTCCAAATATACTTGAAGTTTAAAGGAAATCAGACAATTATTGAATCATATTTAGTAGTGTAATATATATATATTCAGTTTTTACGAATTATTAATTTATGATTTTATTGGGATCTCTCGAAAAAATATTATTTTATTATTTTATCGAGTTTTTTAAAATTTTAAATTGGCCTAAATCGAGATCGGACAAATTTATTATTTTAGAGAGTTTATTAATTTATCGAATATTAATTTAAAGAGTTTATACTGTATATAAGTCTCGGATTCCATTCTCATTTTTCAATTAAAAATATTTCCACACGCTCATTAAGAAAATTAAAAATATTTTCACATGCTCATTACATTAGATGTATATTATCATAATTAATAAAGAACTATAAGATCTTAATTTAAAACACAAAAATCGTTTCAATTTTGTAAACGAAACATTAATAAATCTCATCAACTAAACGTCCATATTCAATAAAAAAAATTATTATCTTAACTCGTTGCGTGATTTATACCAATATTTTTAAACAAATCAATAAAAAAGGTTCATTCTACTCATATATATATATATTTTTTAAATGTAATGTATTGTTAAAATAGTTAAATTTTATGTTAAGTCATTCAAACAATACATAAAAAAAAATTTAGACTAAATATCATGTTCAAATATTAAGAGATCACTTTATTTTTATTTTTATTTTTTATTTTTACAAATTCACCCTCATTCACATATATGTTTATAGTTACTTTATCATATTTTAGTTAATTAATTGGCATAAAAACACTCAAGCCTTTAATCCGATTAAGGTTACTAATGGACTCGACCTCAGATAGTGAAGGATTGACAATCAATAGAAATGTTTGACGACATCTTTATAATTGGTCAAAATAACATAATTAGTATGGAACATTGCAAGGGTTTCACATAGTGTTTATAAATTTTCCACAAAGTATAATTTGTAAGTGGGGAAAAAAAGAACACGATTGAGTATACTTTGTTACAAGGTTTCGAAAAGAAAATGTGATCAAGTA